>NC_050070.1:184625922-184941687 GCF_009764565.3 Dermochelys coriacea
ACCTCGCTGGAAGGGCCCCTATCAGATCCTACTGACCACCAATACAGCGGTCAAGTGCATGGGATTCGTCAACTGGATCCATGCCTTCCACTGCAAGAAAATAATGCCACCCTTGAACCCAGACGCTGAGGATTTTCAACTGCCAGATCCAGTTCCCAAAAACAACCAGAGTGATCATGATGGCAACTGCGCTTCAGGCCCCAAAAGGGAACTTAGTACAACCTCGGGAAGAGAAAGTGATATCTCTGGTGATTCACCTTTATAGCCAGCTAAGGCTTCAGGCCTGCTGGTAAAGGGGATTCTGGAGATCAAAGGCCAGAATAAAGCCTTTAGAAGTCCAGTGGAGAGCCTAAAGCCCACTGGCACCCGGTTGCCATGACTGACCCCATGGTCAGAATAAAGGAATCAGCCATAGTGTGAAAATGGGTAATGCCTTCTGTTTGGTTCCTATGCTTAATTATGTTCTTGCTACTATTGCTGAACTTTCATGATACTGTTATCTTCACTCTTCTCTTCTGCAGACTATATAACCGCAGTTCCCTCAGCCTCTCCTCATATGTCATGTGCCCCAGCCCCCTAATCATTTTTGTTTCCCTTGCTGGACTTCCTCCAATTTGTCTACATCCCTTTTGTAGTGGGGGGACCAAAACTGGATGCAATACTCCAGGTGTGGCCTCACCAGTGCCAAATAGAGGGGAACGATCACTTCCCTCAATCTGCTGGCAATGCTCCTACTAATACAGCCCAATATACCATTAGCCTTGTTGGCAACAAGGGCACACTACTGACTCATATCCAGCTTCTCATCCACCCTAATCCCCAGGTCCTTTTGTGCAGAACTGCTGCTTAGCCAGTCGGTCCTCAGCCTGTTGTGGTGCATGAGATTCTTCCTTCCTAAATGCAGGACTCTGCGCTTGTCCTTGTTGAATCTCAACAGGTTTCTTTTGGTCCAATCCTCCAATTTGTCTAGGTCACTCTGGACCCTATCCCACCCTCCAGCATATCTACCTCTCCCCCCAGCTTAGTGTCATCTGCGAACTTGCTGAGGTTGCAATTAATCCCATCATCCGATCAATGATGAAGATGTTGAACAAAACCGGCCCCAGAACCGACCCCTGGGGCACTCCCTTGATATCGGCTGCGAACTAGACATTGAGCCATTGATCACTACTGGTTGAGCCAAGCTTTCTATCCACCTTATAGTCCATTCATCCAATCCATACTTTTTTAACTTGCTGTCAAGAATACTATGGGAGATTGTATCAAAAGCTTTGCTAAAGTCAAGATATATCACATCCACCACTCAAGATATATCACATCTGCACATTACCTCAATATTGGTGCCATACATAACAAAATTCATTCCACACATGGATGGAAACCATTAGAGGGAACATTGGTCTAGGCAAGTGTTGGGGTTCCTTCAGCTGTTTTGCAGTGGTTCCCCCCGCCATTCTGTCCCTCCTCCTTGGGCTCGTGGGCCTCCGAGGCCGGGCCTCTACCTCATTAGTGGCAGGTAATCCTCCATGAGTTCGATGGCCTCTGCCAGAGTCCGCAGTTGGTGCCGCTACACCCATTCCTTCCCCCTGCCTGGGAGGATCTGAGTGACTGTTCAAGGGCCACAGTTTCCACCACCTGGGCCACTGATCGTTTCTCGGGTTCTAACCACTACCAGGTGCTGTCTCGTAGACATGCTACCACTCAGGGCCTGGCCCTCATGGAATACCTTTCCTAGCAAAAGTGGCGGCGGTAGGTGTCATGGTTGATCCTTGCCTGGCCCAAGATGGAGGTTTTTCCTTTTTTTGTACTCCATGGCGTCCTGGGGATTTAAGCCCTGGTAGACTGTCTGCACTGGTCTGGTCAGATAAGGAGCCAACAAAGTATAGCCCAATTCCCTGACGGCCACTGGGTAGCGGTGGCTACCCATTCAAATGTTACCAGGAATGCCTCTGGATCATCACCAGGTCCCATTTTTGCCAAACGCAGAGAAAAACCAGCAGGAAGGGCCCCAGGTCTTGCCAGGATGGAGAAGGGTTTGGCTTCCCTGTTGGGTGCATCATGGTGGCTAGCTCTTGGATCAAATATTCTGCTGGGTCATGCTGCTGTGCTTGATGTTGCGCTGTCAACTCACTCATCAGCTGTTGCTGCTGGGTCATGATTTCCTGAAACAGCTGGGCCTGCTGTTGGGTGGCCTGTTGTTGCTGGCTATCCAAGAACAATTTCAATATTTTCTCCATCTCCATCTCGGGCGAGGAGGCAGATGGGCAGGCGAAGAAAGGTACTCTCATCTTTAAAAAAGGGAAGAAGGAGGATCCTGGGAACTACAGGCCGGTCAGCCTCACCTCAGTCCCTGGAAAAATCATGGAGCAGGTCCTCAAAGAATCAATCCTGAAGCACTTAGAGGAGAGGAAAGTGATCAGGAACAGTCAGCATGGATTCACCAAGGGAAGGTCATGCCTGACTAATCTAATCGCCTTTTATGATGAGATTACTGGTTCTGTGGATGAAGGGAAAGCAGTGGATGTATTGTTTCTTGACTTTAGCAAAGCTTTTGACACGGTCTCCCACAGCATTCTTGTCAGCAAGTTAAGGAAGTATGGGCTGGATGAATGCACTATAAGGTGGGTAGAAAGCTGGCTAGATTGTCGGGCTCAACGGGTAGTGATCAATGGCTCCATGTCTAGTTGGCAGCCGGTGTCAAGTGGAGTGCCCCAGGGGTCGGTCCTGGGGCCCGTTTTGTTCAATATCTTCATAAATGATCTGGAGGATGGTGTGGATTGCACTCTCAGCAAATTTGCGGATGATACTAAACTGGGAGGAGTGGTAGATACGCTGGAGGGGAGGGATAGGATACAGAAGGACCTAGACAAATTGGAAGATTGGGCCAAAAGAAATCTAATGAGGTTCAATAAGGATAAATGCAGGGTCCTGCACTTAGGATGGAAGAATCCAATGCACCGCTACAGACTAGGGACCGAATGGCTCGGCAGCAGTTCTGCGGAAAAGGACCTAGGGGTGACAGTGGACGAGAAGCTGGATATGAGTCAGCAGTGTGCCCTTGTTGCCAAGAAGGCCAATGGCATTTTGGGTTGTATAAGTAGGGGCATAGCGAGCAGATCGAGGGACGTGATCGTTCCCCTCTATTCGACACTGGTGAGGCCTCATCTGGAGTACTGTGTCCAGTTTTGGGCCCCACACTACAGGAAGGATGTGGATAAATTGGAAAGAGTACAACGAAGGGCAACAAAAATGATTAGGGGTCTAGAGCACATGACTTATGAGGAGAGGCTGAGGGAGCTGGGATTGTTTAGTCTGCAGAAGAGAAGAATGAGGGGGGATTTGATAGCTGCTTTCAACTACCTGAAAGGGGGTTTCAAAGAGGATGGCTCTAGACTGTTCTCAATGGTAGCAGATGACAGAACGAGGAGTAATGGTCTCAAGTTGCAATGGGGGAGGTTTAGATTGGATATTAGGAAAAACTTTTTCACTAAGAGGGTGGTGAAACACTGGAATGCGTTACCTAGGGAGGTGGTAGAATCTCCTTCCTTAGAGGTTTTTAAGGTCAGGCTTGACAAAGCCCTGGCTGGGATGATTTAACTGGGACTTGGTCCTGCTTTGAGCAGGGGGTTGGACTAGATGACCTTCTGGGGTCCCTTCCAACCCTGATATTCTATGATTCTATGATTCTATGATTCTTCCTGCTGGGGCCTTTCAACAGGGCCCAATTGTTGCTCACATTCTCCACCACTTGCAGAGGTGTATGCACACCCTGTCCCCTGCCAGGGTGGATAGTGGGTGTGTGGACACTGCGCTTACTGTCTAACTGTCCAACTGTGTTGGACTCCTCCACACTGAGGTCCAAGGGTCAGAGCAAAAGTAGCTGCTCTTGGGTCCGGGGCTGCATGGCCTAATGGCCAGAGTCAATACAGCAGCCCTTGTGAGCAGGGCAGTGTGGCCTAGCAGCCAGAGTCAATACAGTGTCGCTTGCCTTCAGGGCAGCATAGCCTAGTGGTCAGAGTCAATGTAGCAACCCTCAGATACAGGACAGTGCAGCCTAGTGGCCAATACCAGAGGTAGGGGGGCCTGAGCCTACCCAACTCCACCAGGCCCCAAACCAGGGAATCCCACTGAAACAAATTGACAGGTGTGAAATACCACTTGCTCACCCTCTCTGAGTCACTTCCTACCATGGTTCCTGAAGCTGCAGTCCATGGAGTCTTGAGGTCTCTGGGCTTGTCAGTGCAGGTAATTCCCTGAGGCTCCATTGGCCACAGATCTCCAGTCTGGATCTCAGGATTTCCAGCTCCCTCAGGCAAGGGCTGTGATGGCTCATCAGGTGGAGGCTCCACCAAAGATCTTTCTGCTCCAGCAGTCAGCCCAGAGTGAGCTGAGCTGCTCCCTTTTATACTAACATAGCACTTGGTACATGCCCTGTACGGTCTGAGGGTCATGACTTCCTCTGCCCACAATGTGCTCTTAACCCCTTCTGGTCCAGTGTTGGGTATGCTTCACAGCATCATACTGACATATCGACACTCTGATACATGTTGATGACATCAGCACACCTCTACTTGATGACATCACACTGGCACATTGTCACATCATAGCTTCTGGTTTTGGGTGTTTATTAATTTCATTTTTAGGGTTTATTTTTAGCAATTTTTGAGTTCTGTGTAGATGGCCAAAAATCTGTATATTCACATAGTACTGTTTCAAACAGTAATACCTTAAAGCACATTAGTGAATCTTTAGTGTGAACCAACAAAGTCTACATAGCTCAATCAATGTACAATATATTAGTGCGCTTTAGAAATCACACCCTGTTAGTTCACTTTACTGCTCCATGTAGACAAGCCCTTAGATGCAAACTTGGTTGCAGGGATATTGCCTATATAAACTGCACTTGTAATGGGGTGAACTCAGCATGAACTAAGTAACCACTTTCAATGTTCTCACAGTGTTTATTGGATTAACACCAATTTCTTTGCGGGGGGAGGTATCTGGGGCTAGCTCTTGGATGTTTTATTGGTGTTCATTGGTTAAAACCTAAAATCAGAAGCCCCAACTATGAGACACTGAGAGGACAGAGGAAGGAGGGATAGCTCAGTGGTTTGCGCGTTGGCCTGTTAAACACAGGGTTGTGAGTTCAATCCTTGAGGGGGCCATTTGGGATTGGAGCAAAAATTGGGGATTGGTCCTACTTTGAGCAGGGGGTTGGACTAGATGACCTCCTGAGGTCTCTTCCAACCCTGGTATTCTATGACACAATGCAGTCACATCAGCACACGACTGTATGATGACATCATATGACATATTGTCACACCATGATGACATCAGACTGGCATGCTGTGATGGCACCATGTGGTCACATCAGCATATCACTGCATGATGGGATCACACTGGCACATTGTCATGTACCTTAAAATGGCTCTGTGCCAATACATCCTGAGGTTGCATCTGACATCATATAAGTGAATTCCCAGTGGACTAATTGGTGGTAGAACAGTGTGGATCAATAGTTAATTAATTAATGTTTATAAAGCACTTTGTAGCAGAAAGCTGCTGTATACATGCAGTATTATAGATTGCCAGTCTTTTTGCATATTTCAGCAGTACAAAAATGAAGCAGGTGGGAATGATGAGTAGGTATACTCTCTGTGGAGTCATTTACAAAACACATAATAAAGCAGGCACTCATAAATTCACACTGCTGAGTAGGAAACCCATTATGCATTACCACAGTTCGTAAATAAAGAAGCTATAAAAAAACAAAAAAACCCAAATCCTTTAAATACATCATTATGAAATGTACTTTGTTCATTTATTTTGACAAATGTAATTCAGTTTCAATTATTTATAATACTTTTTACCAGGATAGGTGTAAATGTACTGGAGTATGTTCTGCCTAAGCAATGGAATTGTGGCAATACAAATCCTCATGACAGCAGCTGCCATTAAATCTTTGCTGAGAAGTGCCCAGACCTGAGAGCTGACTTTTTCTTTTAAGTGGATATTTATAGTAGCTGAAGATGAGCAAAATTAAAATTTAGTGAGGTTGTATTGTAGCTAGTTCAGTGTTGCCGACTCTTACACTTTTATCGTGACTCTCACTATATTATTTTTCTTGAAGCCCCAGCTCCTAGAATTATGTGATTGTGAGAAAATCTCATCTTCCGTTTTTTAAAAAAAGTACACTTCTAACCTTCGTGGTTGTGGAGGAAAGCTTGAAAACATGACCCTAGTGCAACCTAAACATTCAAAAGCCAGAAAGCATATAAAAACAACCTAACAAAACATGTATTATTTTTTTAAACAGTTATGATTTTTTAAGCCAATCTCATTATTTTTGGGGACCTGGCTCATGATTTTTTAATGCTTAGAGTTGGCAGTACTACAAGTTTTCTTACAGTAACATGGAATATGAGAGGGAGTGAGCTATGTGCATACTAAATATTTCTTCCATGTATAGAAATTTGCTAGTGAAAAAATAATATTAATGCATTCTAGAAAAAGAGGGAGTGTTTTAGGAGAATCACTAAGGGGCAAATTTTGAGGACTCCTGTGAAGCAGAATGGGTGTGAGTTTGGTTTGCTGGGACAGGGGTTTTTGAGTTACACTGATCCTCCCTTTCCTCATCAGTGTGGTATAAGGTCCGTGGTTGTAGTTAGTAGAGCTGTTGAGAATCAGAATTGCTGTCCCCCAAGAAATTCTGGTATTTGGACATCTGTTTCAGTCTCAAATTGGGATGGGAAGCAAAATATCAATTTTTTTCATGGAATGGAAAGCTCTGAAAATTTTAAATTTGAAACAGCTTGGTTTTGCTTCAGCTTGGTTTAATGTTCAACTGCATCAGCTTGATCTGCTACAGTGCCTCACACCCTCATTCTCTCCCATGATGCAATGTGGCAGTTCAACCAGAGGAGAGAGCATGGCACATCACAGGAGATGCAGTCCAGCCTGGAAGCCTAACGCACAGAAGAATGAAGGGCTTGAGGCACTTGAACTACAAGTCTCATGAGGCACCATGGAACTCAGGCAGACACAGATTAAGTCAAACTAACCTGAAATGGAACATTTTATTTTGATTTTCCTGGGGGAAAATCAAAAAAATTCTGCAGAAACTTTATTTTCCATCAAAAAATATTGTGATGGAAAATTAGAGAGCAAACCATGAGGAATTCTGAGACTAGTAGCCAGTCAGAGCACAGGAATTTATGGTAACTAATCAGAGCACGGGGTGAGACGAGGTAGAGCCTTTTTCACAATAATACTTGTGTGCCCCATGTTCCTGTTGTTCATGGGGCAGAGGTGTGACATTCCCCTCTGGTGTTGTCTAGACTGGTGATCTGCTAGGTCACTCCAATCCTTGACTCTGGGAGCCAGCCTTACCCTGTGAGAACTCTGCTGTGAGAACCCCCACTCCTGGGCTGTTCAGGCACAGCCTCTGGCATGTAAGCTGCTCCTTGGATTGTGCAACCGAATGACACTAGCCAATACCTAGGGTCCCAAACACAACCCTAGGAACCTCCATCTTGCATTGTCCAGTTATACCTGCTCGATGCTGCAAGCTTATATGAGTTCGTCAATTTAACAAAGAAATTGATATGCACCAGCTTGTTATCACAAGAGGAGTCTCTGTCGTGCTTCAAACCAAATACACTGCTTCAGGTAGAATAAACAGATATATTAACTATAAATTTAGATTTTAAATGATTATAAGTCAAAACATAACAAGTCAGATTTGGTCAAATGAAATAAAAGCAAAATGCATTCTAAATTGATCTTAACACTTTCAATGCCGTTACAAATTTAGATGCTTCTCATCACAAGCTGGCTGGTTGCTCTCAGCCGTGCTCTCTCCTTTGATCAGCATTTCAGCCGCTTGGTGTGGTGTCTGTAGATGTAGGTGGAAGAGAGAGGAAGAGCATGGCAAATGTCTCTCCCTTTTATCATGTCCTTTCTTCCTTCTTGGTTTTGTTGCCCCCGCCCCTTCAGAGTCTGGTGAGCATTACCTCATTGCAGTCCAAAACTGACCAGTGGAAGGGGAGTGAATCACTCAGAGTCTAACAGATCCTTTTGTTGTTGCCTAGGCCAGCGTCCTTTGTACATGCATACATGCTCTGGAGAGTTTTTCCCTGAGCTTGCTTTAAGCCATGAGGATACATTTTCAGCCTCATAACTATATACATGAAATTATAACATATAACATTATTATAATATTACTCTAACAATTACTATAACATCACTATAACAATCATGCTCAGTGCATCATGAGCCTTCTGAAGACACCCAACATGACAAACTTTGCATTGGATACCACACAATCATGTTATAAAGATGAACATAGGGATGAAGGGTGTTCCCCTGAGGTACAGAGTGTCACAAGAAGTGAGCTGAAAACCATAAATTTAGCTGAAATAGGGCATGATAGGTGGAAGAGCTAGCTCAGTCACAAGCTCCATAATTTCCTGTAATGCTAAGATAGGCACACCATGAGACCCACACATTGTGAAGCAACTGAAACTGGTTGTTCCATCCTTTAGCCTTCTCCCAATTTCACAGAGCCAGGGAGCGAATGAGGCCAGAAAGCAGTGTAGAGCCACAGGGTTTCTTTGCTGGTGACCCTAATCATTGGCAGATCTTAGGGGAAATCAGTTGATTTTCAGGGTGGAATTTTAGCCTTCCACATAGAGAGAGGGGATTTTGCTCTTCAAATAGAAGAATTATAGGGAAATATAGAGGCCATGTAACTTGAAGGTGTACCCTGTAAACTTGGGTAGAAAGAGTATACTATCCTAGAGTAATAAACTCTGAGGCCATTATTATCTCACAGGTAGGAAGCTGTCTGAAGCTATTGTTTAAATACCAGCAACCTCGTATAACTGCAGAAAGTATTGCCTACATTTGCATCAACCTATCTGTTTATTAATAGAGCAGATTTACCCATTTAGCAGCTCGTTTGGGAAAAAAAGTTTATTATTCTGAGACAGATAGATTAGATTAGACGTTTATCCAAATTATTCTCAGGAACCCAGTGTCATCTTTTTTTCCTTTTCCTTCCTTTTGAGATTACTTGATAGATACTTGGATATAGTGCAATTTGGCTGTATGAAGACTGAGCCCCTCCCACTGGGTGAAATTTCAGCTTGGGTTTGGTTTTTAAGGCTTAAAAATGAAGGGATTTTAATGAAAGTGCTGGCAGACACTTAATTATACAGCTAGAATAATACCTACAGCTATAAAAAGAAGCAACATCCATAATAATATTGCAAGCTGAAATCTCACAAACAAGACAGAAAGCAAATGCAATTTTCTACTGAAGTAATTTTGTACTGCAACGGAATATGTTTATTGACACTGACAACATGTGGAATTAAATGGCAGTTGCTTATTCAGCTGTTCTGTGTGTCCCACATCAACACAGGAAAAAGGCAAGCATGTTATTCTGCTTACAGAGCAATTTAAATGGTAAAATGAATTTTTAAAGCCTAGTATTCACTTGAAGCTGGCTAGGGCAATGCACACACAAAGAGTCATTTTTCTTGTCAAATCTGATTGTCTTGTCATAGAATCAGAGAATCTTAGAAGATTAGGATTGGAAGAGACTTCAGAAGGTTATCTAGTCCAACCCCCTGCCCCCAACCCCCTGTTCTGTTAGTAGCCTGCAGGACCTCATCTTTGGTGAGCTTAAACACAAAAAGGAAGCTTACAAGAAGAGGAAACTTGGACACTAGGGAGGAGTATAAAAATATTGATCGAGCATGCAGTGGTGTAATCAGGAAGGCCAAAGCACAACTGGAGTTGCACCTAGCAAGGGATGTGAAGGGTAACAGGAAGAGTTGCTACAAGTATGTTAGCAACAAGACGAAGGTAAGGGAAAGTGTGGGACCCTTACAGAAACAGGGAGGCAACCTAGTGATAGATGATGTGGATAAAGCTGAAGTACTCAATGCTTTTTTTTGCCTTGGTCTTCACAGAAAAAGTCAGCCCCCAGACTGCTGCACTGAACAACACAGTATGGGGAGGAGGTGAGCAGCCCTCAATGGTGAAGGAACAGGTAAAGGACTATTTAGAAAAGCTGGACATACACAAGTCCATGGGTCCGGATCTAATGAATCCGAGAGTGCTGAGGGAGTTGGCTGATGTGATTGCAGAGTCATTTGCTATTATTTCTGAAAACTCATGGCAATCAGGGGAGGTCCTGGGTGACTGGAAAAAGGAAAATATAGTGTTGCTGCTAGCAGGCTGGCTTACAGGACAACTGACACAGTTGCTGGTAAAAAGCACTTTATTTCCCTTCCCACAGCAATATATATACAGCACTTGTTTATTCCTTTTCTGTTGTTTATCACCCAATGTTCTCATCATTCTTATCTTTGGGTTCCATTATCTTGTGGTAGTAAAGACTCTCAGGTGCTGCTTATATCATTAGTCCTAAGTTCAGCCACAGTTTAGTCCTCAGTCCAGCCAAAATCTTCTGGCCTTGTCCTTTATCTCTTGTACTGTTATTTTCCATTACTTGGCACACATTTCTAAAACATCTGATACTCAGCATTTCCCACATCTCCCCCTTTTTGTTAAAAAGCAGCTTGAATCATCCGTGACATTCCCCAACGCATACATTGAACTATATATGGACCACACAAACAAATTATACCAATACAGATACCAATTAATAAAAGCTATAATGATGTTATTCATATTTTGTTCTAATTTTGCAAGTAACTCATGAACAGAGTGAGAATGATCTGACAAATTAACACAACACATACCCTCAAAATCTTCACATCCGTGTCCATGTGCTAATAACAAAAATTCACTCGCAGCACTATTATATAAAACTGCATGGCAAATGCTATCTACATCAATTAATAACTCAGTTAATATTTCAAAAATTAGATTAAACTGTTTAATACTCCAACACACTAATTTCTCTAAATTAAAAGCATTTTCCATAATAGCAACACCAGGGATGCTTAAGCAATAGAAAATCAATCGCAGCTCGATTATCTAAAACGGCATCTCTTAATTCCTGTTGTTCCATACTTAAAAGAGCAATTGCCTGTAATATAGCATTAAGTGCTTTAACAGCAAAACAAGCTAATGCATTCAAAGTTTGCACCGTGTAATAAGTTGCAAAGCCAGGAGTGCCTGCAACAGCATTCAGCAAAGCCAAATATTCTGAGTGACTATATAAGGTAACATCGGCGGAACACATATTTTGCAGGGCCGTGCTTCGCCGATTTCGCTGCTGATTCTTTCCGGGCAACAAAAGGGTCATTCGGCTAAGACAACACAAGGTATTATGACTTAGATTGGCAGGAATATAACTAAAGGTTCATTCGCCGCAGGTAAAAAACCAACCAGACGGCAAAATAATATGTCCATAATTAAAAGAAACATTAACCGCATTAGTACAATTCAAAAGGGGGGCACTTACGGTTTGGCAGCCCATGGGTACCTTTGCGCGTGTGCAATTAACCACTTGCGCACACGTTACATTATCTGCCCCGGCTGGGTACGGGGTATGTAAAGATAGGGCCCCAGGGGGCAAGGAGTAATTGGCGGGGCCCCAATTTGCCATATTCGAATACTGTGAAGACAAATTGGCATAAGCTGCAAGCATGGTGTGACTGCCAATTTCTTCGGGATGATGACAAATGGGCACAAGACAAGTGCCCAGTAGTTCCCCGGCTGCCACAGAATCAGACAAACAAAAGTGTGTGACATTGGCTATTAATGCTAGACGTTCCCATAGGTTATACGTCATTCGCACGTGTAGGGGTACAAGGAGTCCCCCCTGTAACCCAAGCAATACCACTATAACAATATCGATAACCCACATCCTCATTCTGGAAATAAACAGGATATGGCCACAAGCACAACCTCCTCTGATGCGGATCAATTCCTGTCATTACGGTTACTCTTTTCCGCACTTGCACTATTAGCATGGCTATTGCTTCAATTCTGGAAGTTACCGTACGCACATTTTTACACAGTGGAAATATCCATTCCAAACCGACTAGGGGGTCTTTATCCCTAGTATCCCACTGAAATAATAGCGCTTCCAATACTGCATCTAGGCTAAAGTCCGCTACCACAAAGGGTAAGTTTTCCCGATATCTCCCGGAATAACCCTCCCCCACCTTCTGTCCTATTCGTTGTAATGCTTGCTTCTGTAGTACCGACAGTTGTCGTTTATCTCCAGGGGCTCTCCCCCCTTCTAATAAGGGAAGAAGAGGAATTATATCCTGATTTGTGATGCCACAAAGGGGGCGAAGCCATTGCAGTTCACCTAGCAGTTTCTGTGCATCATACAGTGTGCGCACATGAGGAGAGATTTTCAACTGCTGGGGGCGTACGGTGCAGTCAGTAATCCGAAGTCCCAAATACAAAAAAGGGGCTTTAGTCTGACCTCTTTTCTTGGGGTAATCCCGTTTTAAATGACTCATCTTTCCACACTAATAACACGCCCCCTCCCTTTCTCTACGCCAATTTGACTTGGAGGTATTTAAGGCTACCGCCAAGGCGCGAGCATGAATCTTTGCCTTATCCTCCTCCTTCACCAAGGGGGCACGAGTGCAGGCTTCAATCATGTCGACTAGAGAGGCCGATTTTGGTAAAGTCACCAAAATCTTCTTACACGTGGAGTTAGCATTTTGAACGGCTAAATCTACCCCCAATGCCGATCTGGCGTCTGGTGTTAAATTAGGGGCCCTATCCAATGCCGTCCTTAGGCGGTCCAAAAAGAGGGCAAAAGATTCGCCCACTCCCTGCGTGACTTTTAAATAGGGAGGTGAAGGGGTGCCCAAATCAGGGAGCTCTTTGAATGCCTCCAATGCTAGAAGCTGAGACTGTTGTAATATTTGGGGTACCAATCGCGCCTGTAGCTGAGGCTCTTCAAATCGCCCCTGTCCCAACAACATGTCTATTGATGCTACCTGGAGAGGGTCGTCCCGGGGTCTATCTAAATTAAGCACTGCCGCGTAGTCAGCCTTTTTTCTCCATGAATCCTTCCATAATAATCTCTGTGTGGGTGTTAACAACATGTCTGCAAATTTCTGGGCGTCAAAGGGACACATCACTTGCCCCGAGAATATTTGTTCTAATAACGCTGGTACATACGGATTTTTCAAGCCATACGCCACAATAGCTTTCTGAGCCTCCCTCATCAATTTCCAGTCTAACGGCACCCAAGATTTAACCCCCTCCCTTGATACCGATACCGGGAAAGTAGCCGGCATGGCATCCAAAAATTCCCCTTCAATTATAGCATCCTTTATCAATCCATGCCAGCGCTTAATTGGGTCAGGAGATCTCACTCCTCCCCCCCATCCCTCCAAATCACCCCCGTCCCCCGTTCTTCTTGCCCTCGTCCAATTGAAGAACACGTAGGTGGCGGAGGTTTCACTTTTGGTTGAACCGGTTGCGTAGCGGGGGCATAAATTTTGCGATATTCTTCCTCTGCTGTCGGTCGCAACTCTCCCTCGGGAGTGAGGTGCTCCGTACAACCATAATACCCACACAACCTACAAATATGGGGCAAACGTGAGGGGTCAGGTATGCCGTGCTCTTGAAGCTGTTGTAGCAGATGCGATCGTGACGATCCTTGCGGTCTGTTTTCCTTTCTATCCAGCTCATCCATTATCTGTTGAGCTGCAATACCTTCCTTATATAACCACCAAATTATTTGGTCCTGCGTCAAGTTATCAAACTCTCCAGTTTTAGGCAAGTCAGTAATCCGAACGTGTCGGGGAGGGGCTGGTGGCACAACCGCGGGCGGCAATCCTGACCCCCCTTGTAACGGGTTCTCTGGATTGCCCGATGACAATTCCCCCGACACAGGCTGATCCACGGTCATCGGTTCGCCCCGATCTGAGTCGTCATCCTTCAAGGGCAACGGTACCTCACTGGGGTCCAACGGCGCCAAAGGAATCATAGGCGTTGTTTTACCAAAAAAGTCTTTCGCTCCTACCGTGAAGGCCCCTTTCGCTGATGATTCTAATGCCTCGCGTAATGCAATACGCGCCCCTGCCTGAGCCGCTGCGGTGGTAACGGCTCGATGAACCGTTGAGACTCATTTGTGATGCCACAAAGGGGGCGAAGCCATTGCAGTTCACCTAGCAGTTTCTGTGCATCATACAGTGTGCGCACATGAGCCCAGATAGGGCTGAAGGCAGCAGCTTCTTTATTTCCGACCCCCACAAAGTCCCACAGGTCTTCCCCCACTGTTTTCCACACCGAGGAGTCAAACACATTCTTTGCATTAACCAGGACACCCCGTCGCTTTCCCCACCGAAGCAATTTTTGAAGAGCTTCTGGGGAAAATTTTTCTCCCTGGTTATTAAGCAGATTGCTTAAGACCTTAAACACGGCCTGCTCATCTGCTGATGCTGCCGCTCCCATTATGAGAGATATTCCCTGCCGCTCACCTTTCAGTGGGAGCTCCCCCGCCTCTTGGGCGTCCCGGTTCCTCACCCGAACGGAGGACACCGGCAGCGGCGGTCCCTGCTATTTCTTCCTCTGTCCGTGGTATCAAATTCACAGAATTCTATCACGTCGGGGTCACCATTTGTTGCTGCTAGCAGGCTGGCTTACAGGACAACTGACACAGTTGCTGGTAAAAAGCACTTTATTTCCCTTCCCACAGCAATATATATACAGCACTTGTTTATTCCTTTTCTGTTGTTTATCACCCAATGTTCTCATCATTCTTATCTTTGGGTTCCATTATCTTGTGGTAGTAAAGACTCTCAGGTGCTGCTTATATCATTAGTCCTTAGTTCAGCCACAGTTTAGTCCTCAGTCCAGCCAAAATCTTCTGGCCTTGTCCTTTATCTCTTGTACTGTTATTTTCCATTACTTGGCACACATTTCTAAAACATCTGATACTCAGCATTTCCCACAATATAGTGTCCATCTTTTAAAAGGGAAAGAAGGAGAATTCAAGAAGAAAGGAAAGAAGGTGAATACAGACCGGTCAGCCTCACCTGAGTCCCTGGAAAAATTATGGAGCAGGTCCTCAAGGAAACCATTTTGAAGCACTTGGTGGAGAGGAAGGTGATCAGGAACAGTCAACATGGATTCACCAAGGGCAAGTCATGCCTGACCAACCTGATTGCCTTCTATGATGAGATAACTATCTCTGTGGATATGTGGAAAGCAGTGGACTTGATATATCTAGACTGTAGCAAAGCTTTTGATACAGGGGGAGGGATAGCTTACTGGTTGAGCATTGGCCTGCTAAACCCAGGGTTGTGAGTTCAATCCTTGAGGGGGCCATTTGGATCTGGGGCAAATATTGGGGATTAGTTCTGCTTTGAGTAGGGGGTTGGACTAGATGACCTCCTGAGGTCCCTTCTAAACCTGATATTCTATGATCTCACACAATATTCTTGCCAGCAAGTTAAAAAAGTATGTATTATAAAGTGGATAGAAAGCAGGCTAGATCATCAGGCTCAGCACGTAGTGATTAATGGCCTGATGTCAAGTTGGCAGCCGGTATCAATCAGAGTGCCCCGGCATCAGTCCTGGGACTAGTTTTGTTCAATATCTTCATTAATGATCTCGAGGATGGTGGGGACTCCACCCTCAGCAAGTTCACGGATGACACTAAACTGGGAGGAGTGGTAGATATGCTGGGTAGGGATAGGATCCAGAGGGACCTAGACAAATTAGAGGATTGGGCCAAAAGAAATCTGATGAGGTTCAACAAGGAAAGTGCAGAGTCCTGCACTTAGGACGGAAGAATCCCATGCACTGCTATAGGCTGGGGACCGACTGGCTAGGCAGCAGTTCTGCAGAAAAGAACCTGGAGATTACAGTGGATGAGAAGCTGGATATGAGTCAGCAGTGTGCCCTTGTTGCCAAGAAGGCTAACGGCATATTGGGCTGCATTACTAGGAGCATTGCCAGCAGATCAAGGGAAGTGATCGTTCCCCTCTATTCGGCACTGGTGTGGCCACATCTGGAGTATTGCGTCCAGTTTTGGGCCCCCCCACTACAGAAAAGATGTGGACAAATTAGAAAGCATCCAGCAGAGAGCAACAAAACTGATTAGGGGACTGGGGCACATGACTTATGAGGAGAGGCTGAGGGAACCTGGCTTGTTTAGTCTGCAGAAGAGAAGAATGAGAGGGGATTTGATAGCACCCTTCAACTACCAGAAAGAGGGTTCCAAAGAGGATGGAGCTCGGCTGTTCTCAGTGGTGGCAGATGACAGAACAAGGAGCAATGGTCTCAAGTTGCAGTCGGGGAGGTTTAGGTTGGACATTAGGATACACTATTTCACTGGGAGGGTGGTGAAGCACTGGAATGCGTTACCTAGGGAGGTGGTGGAATCTCCATCCTTAGAGATTTTTAAGGCCTGGCTTGACAAAGCCCTGTCTGGGATGATTTAGTTGGTGTTGGTCCTGCTTTGAGCAGGGGATTGGACTAGATGACCTTCTGAGGTCCCTTCCAACTCTGATATTCTATGATTCTATGAAAAAGATAGAGACTATCGTCTGAAGGCTCTGCTGATGGAGGCAGCCCTCAGACCATCCTCGGAGCCGTCCTGCTCTGAATTGGCACTGAGCACTTCAGTCTCGGTGTGTAGTGCACCACCAGCACTGTGCCCTTCTCAGCACCATTCTCCATCCCCGGTGCTGAGTAAGTCGCACAAGAAACAAGGAAGAGGGCACTTTCCGGCACTGAAGAGGGACACAAGGGGAACTACTGATGTGGTGAGACCCGTGCCAAGCTACTCATCCTCCCCAGAGACATGATCAGCTCCGGTGACTCTGGCGAGGGCACCGACCACAATTCAGGACCCACTTCTGACTCCTGGGAGCAGTTGTGGTGCCTCACGCCTGTGGCCCCCTCAACCTCAGAGGCCTTCCGGGTTGCAAATGACTTAATGTACATCCCGATACCTCCCATTCCCCAAGGGCCCATACCATCCAAGGAGACAGACATTGGAGACAGAAGGGCAGAAAGAGCGGAGAGCTCTTTAGCAGCACTGGCAGTAGCAGCACCTTCCAGGAGGTGCATGGCCCCGCTGCAGCAGTCCCTGACCCCACATTGGTCACTGAGTCCCTGACACCACCTGGAGGCAGAACTGGGCACAGTGCCTCCATGGTCTCCAGATGAAGAGTCCTCGTTGGGGTCCAAGGTGGAGTCCTTCATGCCTTGGAAGAAGAACCAGTACCTAATTCACACACTGGAGTTTGACACAGGCACCACAACTGCTGCTTTGCCACTGGGTTACTGACCTATACAATGGCAGTATTGGAACCTATGGGGTTTTCCCTGGCACCAGGGCCACCCTTCACAGCAGTCATACTCAATTGTATCTGAGAGGCAGACCACGGCACTATCCCACCCAGCACCAGATACTGATTATGGCACTGACCTTGGCCCCAGGGTCACCAAAATGGGGCAGATGGAGACAGCACAGGTTGAGGAGGAAGTAACAGGCCCTCCGATAGTGCTAGCCTCCTCATCGTCATCAGAGGAGGCAGTGACAAGTCCCTTGAACCCATTCCCACCGGATGATTTCAGAGTTCACCTAAAGTGGATCACCATGAACTTCGGACTGGAGATGAAGGAATGGGTCAATGAGGTGGTATTGGGACCAGTAAAGACCTTTTGCCAGACCGCTTCCTCTCTGCATCCTACCTTCAAAAGGATGGAGAAAAAGTATGATGTGCCATCCACTGGGTTTTTAGTACTTATATTCCCATCCCAACATACTGGACAGCCCAACACCACCCCAAAAAATAAGGAGGCCAGGAGACTGGATTTGTTTGGGAGGAAAGTTTATTCCATGGGCATCTTACAGCTCCTTATCTCTAACCAGCAGGCCTTGCTGGGGAGGTACAACTTTAAATTGTGGGATTCGCTGGCCAAGTTCTGGGACTCCATGCCACAGGAATCAAGGCAGGAGTACTCTGCCATCCTGGAGGAGGGCAAGATGGCGGCTATGGCTTCCCTTCAGACAGCTCTGGATGCAGCCAATTTGGAAGCCAGAACAATGGGGTCAGAGGTCACCATGAGGTGCTGTTTGTGGCTCCAGTCATTGGGCCTCTCCCACAAGGAGCAGCAGTCGGTCCAAGACCTCCCCTTAGAAGGCAATGCTCTGTTCTCTAAACAGACAGACGCCAAGCTGCATGGCCTTGAAGATTTGAGGACCACGCTCTGCTCTCTGGGCCTGTAGACACCCTCAGCCTCCAGGAAGCATTTTAGGCCACAACAACCTCCCAGGTTTTCAGGGCTCCTGAAGCAGGAATTCTATCAGAGAAAAGGGAAGGGCTATAACCTTTGCCAGCCCCTGCCTTCTACATCGGCCTCCCAGTTGGGCTCAAGTAGATACCCCGGAGGGTCCAGACAGGCCTTTTGAGGGTACACCCAAGAACGGCTTACCAGACTTTGTCCAGGATCCTTCCCCTTTTTTATTTTTGGACTTCCTGTTTCCCTTCCACACTGCATGGTCCCACATAATATCGGACTGTTGGGTGCTCAGTACTGTGACTATTGGGTACACCTTGCAGATTTCCTCCACCCCTCTCTCCCATCCCCAACCTCATCCCTCCTCAGGGACCCTTTTCATGAGCAACTTCTCATCCAAAAGGTGGAAGCCCTCTGGATCTGAAGGGGTTTTACTCCTGATATTTCCTCATTCTGATGGCCAAAGAGAACCCATGGCCCATCCTGGACCTGCATTCCCTCAACAAATATCTCAAGAGATTGAGGTTCTGCATGGTCTCCCTGGCCTCCATTATTCCCTCCCTGATTCCAGGTGATTGGTACGCCACCCTTGGCTTATAGGACACTTATTTCCATATTTCTATTTTCCCTGGACAAAGGAGATTTCTCTGATTTGTGGTGGGCTGATGCCACTACCAGTTCACTGTGCTTCTCTTTGGACTGGCTGCGGCCCCAAGGGTTTTTATGTATGGCAATGGTTGCAGCTTACCTGAAATGTCGAGGTGTACAGATCTAACTGTTTCTTAATGATTGGCAGATCAAAGGCCGTTTGCAAGATTAGGCTTGGTGCAGCGTGGATGGGCCAACGGGGCCAACTGTTGATAAACAAACAGAATCAACATTAGTCCTGGTACAGATAATCGAGTTTATAGGGGCAGTGCTCAACTCTACTCATGCCTGGGCCTACTATTCTGTGCCTCAGTTACAAAACAGCATTAATGGTCACAGTCTGTACTTTTAAAATAATCACTATCACCTTACTTTGTAAGAACAATTAGCCCTATAGTCCTGGTTTTGGACTATGTCAGATCTGACCCCCACATCACAAACCAGCTGCTTACGATCACTCAGGTATTGCCTCAAGCTGCTAGGTCACATGGCAGCATGTACTTATGTAGTTCAATACATGAGGCTAGGCCTCAGACCCCTATGGTTGTGACTGGCGTCCGTCTACTCCCTGGGCAGACACCACTTGGACTCAATTCTCATGATCCCGCCAATAGTCTTAGCATCTCTGTCTTAGTGGGTTGACCCACGCTTTGCAATGAAGGGGGTTCCTTTTGTGGTGAGATGCCAGTTGGTAACTTTGGTTTTGTATGCATCAGACCTGGTGTGGGGAGCTTACTTTGGCAGAACCCAAGGTCTCTGGTCTCAGGAAGAGCTCTCCCTGCACATATACATCAGGTAGCTCAGGGTGATATGCCTGGCCTACCAGGTGTTCTTTCTCAAGCTGTCAGGCAAGGTTTCCCATGGGACTTAAACATGGTCTTGTCAAGATTCATGGGCCCCGCTTAAGCTGTTAGCATCTTGTTCTCTACTGCTCCTCTTGTGGAAGGTTGCCTTTCTCGTGGCAATTACTTTGTCCAGAAGGGTTTCTATAATCAAGTCCCTGATTTCAGAACCCCCTTACACTGTGTTCTTTAAAGACAAGATCCAGCTGCGCTCCCACCCAGCCTTCCTACCAAAGGTGATGTCACAGTTCCATAACAACCAGGACATCTTTCTCCCTGTCTTCTTTCCAAAGCTCCACAGCACCAATGAGGAATGTCAGCTACACATGTTAGACAGGCTCTGGCCTTCTATGTCGAAAGGACTAAGCCCTTCCACCAGTCAATGCAGCTTTTTGTGGCAATGGCAGACAGGATGAAAGGACTTCTGGTGTCATCCTACATCCTGCCTACAAGCTTGCTACGAGTAGGCGAAGATTCCACCTCCAGCCATTGTGACAGCTCATTCTACCAGAGCCCAGGCTTTGTCAGCAGCGTTCCTCACACAGGTACCAATCCAAGACAGGGCTGTGACATGGTTGTCAATCCATACTTTTGCATCCCACTATGCCATCACCCAACAGGCTCATGACAATGCCAGTTTTGGGAGAACAGTGTTGCAATCAGCACGTCCATAAACTCTGAGCCCATGCCCAGGGATACTGCCTGTGATTCATCTTGCATGGAATCGACATGAGCAAGCACTCGAAGAAGAAAAATGGTTTCTAATCTTCTGTAAATGTTGTTCTTTGAGATGTGTTGTTCATGTCCATTTCATGACTCACCCTTCTATTCCTCTATTGGAGTTACCAGCAAGAAGGAACTGAGAGGGTGCGGGGCTGGCAGCACCCCTTATACTGGCGCATATGCTTGGAGCTCCAAGGGGCGATAGGGCTGGTCCTACAGATACCACTAATGGAAAAATCTCCAGCAACTGTGAACATGGCACACGCACAGGTAGTATCAAATGGACATGAGCAACACATCTCAAAGAACAACAATTAAGGAAGGTTTGTAATCCTTTTATCCTATTCCATCTCCAAGAATATGATCCAAGCAGCCCCTCTATACCTATCAACCCTGAAGGACTACTACAGATAAACACAGGGAATGGGGGATTATTGCCAAACCAAATATTCCCAATTTATAGATCTCCATTTTTCTGTTTTTTTAAAGCACTACAAAGTAAATGTAGAAGAGAATGGAATGGAATGGACAGGGAGGGTAAAAATCAGCATGTTTCTCACTGCCTTTGATTGAGTTATTAGGTGTATAATTTAGCAGGTGATCTTCACATTGGACTTCTGTGGGTTTAGAAGCTAAAAAATAGCAAAAAGAAAAGGAGTACTTGTGGCGCCTTAGAGACTAACAAATTTATTTGAGCATAAGCTTTCGTGAGCTACAGCTCACTTCATCGGATGCATTTGGTGGAAAATACAGTGGGGAGATTTATATATACACACAGAGAACATGAAACAATGGGTTTTAGCATACACACTGTAAGGAGAGTGATCACTTAAGATGAGCCATCACCAGCAGCAGGGGGGGGAAAGGAGGAAAACCTTTCATGGTGACAAGCAAGGTAGGCTATTTCCAGCAGTTAACAAGAACATCTGAGGAACAGTTGGGGGTGGGGTGGGGGGGAAAAATAACATGGGGAAATAGTTTTACTTTGTGTAATGACTCAATCCATTCCCAGTCTCTATTCAAGCCTAAATTAATTGTATCCAGTTTGCAAATTAATTCCAATTCAGCAGTCTCTCGTTGGAGTCTGTTTCTGAAGTTTTTTTGTTGAAGGATTGCAACTTTTAGGTCTGTAATCGAGTGACTGGAGAGATTGAAGTGTTCTCCAACTGGTTTTTGAATGTTATAATTCTTGACGTCTGATTTGTGTCCATTTATTCTTTTACGTAGAGACTGTCCAGTTTGACCAATGTACATGGCAGAGGGGCATTGCTGGCACATGATGGCATATATCACATTGGTAGATGCGCAGGTGAACGAGCCTCTGACAGTGTGGCTGATGTGATTAGGCCCTATGATGGTGTCCCCTCAATAGATATGTGGACAGAGTTGGCAATGGGCTTTATTGCAAGGATAGGTTCCTGGGTTAGTGGTTCTGTTGTGTAGTGTGTGGTTGCTGGTGAGTATTTGCTTCAGGTTGGGGGGCTGTCTGTAAGCAAGGACTGGCCTGTCCCCCAAGATGTGTGAGAGTGATGGGTCATCCTTCAGGATAGGTTGTAGATCCTTGATGCGTTGGAGAGGTTTTAGTTGGGGGCTGAAGGTGATGGCTAGTGGTGTTCTGTTATTTTCTTTGTTGGGCCTGTCCTGTAGTAGGTGACTTCTGGGTACTCTTCTGGCTCTGTCAATCTGTTTCTTCACTTCAACAGGTGGGTATTGTATTTGTAAGAATGCATGATAGAGATCTTGTAGGTGTTTGTCTCTATCTGAGGGGTTGGAGCAAATGCGGTTATATCATAGAGCTTGGCTGTAGACACTGGATCGTGCGGTATGATCTGGATGAAAGCTAGAGGCATGTAGGTAGGAATAGCGGTCAGTAGGTTTCTGATACAGGGTGGTGTTTATGTAACCATCGCTTATTAGCACCGTAGTGTCCAGGAAGTGGATCTCTTGTGTGGACTGGTCCAGGCTGAGGTTGATGGTGGGATGGAAATTGTTGAAATCCTGGTGGAATTCCTCAAGGGCTTCTTTTCCATGGGTCCAGATGATGAAGATGTCATCAATGTAGCGCAAGTAGAGTAGGGGCATTAGGAGACGAGAGCTGAGGAAGCGTTGTTCTAAGTCAGCCATAAAAATGTTGGCATACTGTGGGACCATGCGGGTACCCATCGCAGTGCCGCTGATTTGAAGGTATACATTGTCCCCAAATGTGAAATAGTTATGGGTGAGGACAAAGTCACAAAGTTCAGCCACCAGGTTAGCCATGACATTATCGGGGATACTGTTCCTGACGGCTTGTAGTCCATCTTTGTGTGGAATGTTGGTGTAGAGGGCTTCTACATCCATAGTGGCTAAGATGATGTTTTTAGGAAGATCACCAATGGATTGTAGTTTCCTCAGGAAGTCAGTGGTGTCTGGAAGATAGCTGGGAGTGCTGGTAGCGTAGGGCCTGAGGAGGGAGTCTACATAGCCAGACAATCCTGCTGTCAGGGTGCCAATGTCTGAGATGATGGGGCGTCCAGGATTTCCAGGTTTATGGATAATGGGTAGCAGATAGAATACCCCAGGTTGGGGTTCTAGGGTTGTGTCTGTGCGGATTTGTTCTTGCTTCTAGCAACAGGAAGAAGTGTTTTTGCAGAGGACTATCATATAGTATTTGTTATCATCAAAACTGTCATTTAAAAACTATTTTAATGTATTTCTCCTGCAAACAATCAATTAGTAATATTCATCCATAACAAAGCCCTTGTCGCACAATTCTTATTGCAGCTTTTTACAGCACAGCAATAATAAAGCCAAAGAAAAATGTTTTAAAGCAACATAATCCACAGTTACAGTTAAACACACATTTGGCAGACAAATACTATACTCAGTGCAAACTCTTAATATCAAATCATTTGTGTTCGGAAAGCTTAAACTAAGATTTATTTAACCTCTGAATGATGAAGATGAATCCTTGTCTCTTTTGGCCCCTGTACTGTGAGTCTCATCTGTGGTCTTTCCATGATCAACCATGAATTGTAATAGTATTATTTTTATTATTTACTAATTCTTAAATATAGTGCTTTTTCTCAGTAGACCTCAAAATGCTTTGGATTATCCCCATTTTGCATATTAGGAAACAGAGGCACAGACAGATAAAGTGACTTGGCCAAGGTCACCCAGCAGGCTAGTGGCAGAGCCAAAATTAAAACCCAGATCTCCTGAGTTGCAGGCCAATACTTTATTCACGAAGCAACACTGCTCCTCCCCACCCTGTCCCCTTTGTACTAACTGTTGCCCTGGAAATAATTACTCTCTTATGAAACAGATTCCTCGGGTCCTTGATTTTCAGCCAAGCATCATGTCCAGAGTTGGTTCCAGATCTTGCCTCCTTTTGTGATCTTTTCTTAGAAGTCAATAGATTATTTAGGTCTATGGGACATACCACATGAATTTTTACCCCACAATCTCTAACCACAAAGATCTCCAATAAAACCAGGTTTTATAGAAAGAAAGAGAAAATATCATATCAAAATAAAGTGTATGAAAAGAGTAGCCTTACCTCAGTAAATCTAGACAGCTACACAAAAAACTGTTCATGATAGAGAGCAAAGAATAAAATACTTACACCTTTAATGTGTTTTATTGGTCCTTCATGGTCTGTTAAAGGCTCACTGTTGCTTAGGGTTACCATACGTCTGTGTTTTCCCAGACATGTCTGGCTTTTTGGTTCTTAAATCGCTGTCTGGGAGGAATTTTTAAATATCTAAAAAGTCCAGGTTTTTGCCATTATTATTTTTCCCCAAAGAAGGGTTGATCATTCAAGAAAGAGAGTGAATGCTGATCATTTGAGAAAGAAAGTGAATGTTGATCACTCAAGAGAGTGCCCGCTTTTCCGCCCTAGCTCCCAGCGCTTGCGCCGCAAAACAGCTGTTTCGTGCGACTGGGAGGGAGGGGTGAGGAGGGGGAACACAGCATGCTCAGGGCAGGAGGCAGGGCCAGGGCAGGGGTTTTGGGAAGGGATCCAATGAGGCAGGGAGGGGGCAGAATTGAGGTGGGAACTTTGGGGAAGGGGTTGGAATGGGGGTGAGGAAGGGGCAAGGGAGGGATGGAATTGGAGCGGGACTGAGGGCGGGGGGGGCGTGAGCACCCACTGGCGCCGGGGAAAGTTGGCACCTAACCCTATGGTTCCAGACAGGTATGATCATTTTTCCATAGTGGTGATAGTGCAACATCAACTATTTCAGTGTCTTTTCTGAGTTCGTACCATGCACGGTAGTGTTTCCTCAAGCTCTCTTTATTTGATATTTTATTTTACTACCCCCAAACACAATGCCAAAATGAAAGTGTGCAAATTCACTGCAGAACTAAAGATGAATTTCCCGTGTTTTCGACGTCATAGACAAGAATGGTAATCTGCGTGCTTGGTATGTAGACCTGGTACTTACGTTTCTGTGAAAAATAAAGGTGCTAATGATTTACAAACTCATGTGCACTCAGACAAGCACAAAAAAGTAGTTCGAGAAGAGAGCTCATCAAGAAAATTGACAGATTATTTTGTAAAACCAGGCAGCAAATCAGAGGATGTTGTTACTGCAGCAGAGGGTGCTTTTGCATTTCACACTATTAAGCATCATAATAGTGTGACAAAGCTCTGTCCTTGCCTCCATGGGTCCCGCATTTCCTGGCCGATTTTGCTAGCCTCAGAGGCTCACTGTGACCCTCCACATAACCCTTCTTTCTCTAGAGACAAGGGTCACAGTCTACTGATCCATTTTCATCATAAGCCAGCGAGGGAGGTGAGGAGAAGTTATCCTTCCTTGCACAGTCTCTGTTGTCTCCCAGTCTCAGTGATTAATTAGGGGCAAAGGTGGGGCTCCAGCCCAGGGACCCTCATAGTATCAGCTATGGTAGCTTACCTTTTAGAAACATGACATGTACAATTCCCTAGGCTACTTCCCCCACAGCAGCCCTCACTTCCTCAAGCTCCACTTCACCCTTATATTGCTGGCACAAAAGCCCGAGGCAAGCAACAGCTGGATTTGTTGCCCAGTGTGCGTCGCCCAATAATCACAACGGGGTGGAGAAGTAGAAATGTTTATTTGAAGATTCAAGCGGTACAGGGAGACAACAATCTCAAATCCTGCACACTAGTGCAAGCAGTTACACATATTTTATACATTCATTCTTTTGCATACTTATCCAATAGCAAGCTGCACTGACTATCCATATAGCCAATCCGGTATACCAGCCAGTTCCCCTTTTTCCTCTTATCATCTATTCCCCCATATATGGAGTTGTTTGTTCAGCACTATCTAACATTCCTCTCCTGCTTGACCTAATCTTGCTCCAGCCAGTCTGCGCCTGCAAACTTCTCAGCGTGACCGCTGTGAGTGTCTCCAAGCAGAAAAGGGAAGGGGGGGGGCATCTGGGCCTAGAGCGAGGGGGCTTCATGGACACTCGTGGTCTTCCATCTCCTTGAGTTACCTAGTGGCCATGCCCGGTGTCCCCAACAACTCCCTCCTTTGAGAATACTCAACAGCCTTGTCTCTGAGTTTTCTCACTTGGGCTCTTATCTTTCTATAAGGGGACTTTGCATAAGCACTTTGTGGTAGCCCTGAAGGGAATGCATTCCTATGTTTTTTACAAGGGCTCTGACACATGATATTGCACAACATAATACCATCAGTACGCTTAAGACAGGAAGAAAACTTTTCAACAACAGACTAAATAAACCACCAAGCCAAGATGACAAACGCCAGCCTGAAAACAAGGTTTGCAACCAATCACTCTCGGGGGCAGTGTAGGCAGCCTGTGCTCCACCTCGGGCATGGGCCTTAGCCTGTATTACCTTATCATAAATCTCATAACTGCTGTCATTTACATATACACAACATCGGGACCCGACAAGGGCACAAACACCCCCTTGGGATGCCAAAAGGTAGTCCAAGGCCAGCCTGTTTTGGAGAGAATACGTTCTGAGCTGCTGTACCTCCTTATTTAATGTTACTACTGCTGACCCTAGATCACGAATCGAGTCCTCTAATTCTAAGGCTACTTTTTCAAGCACCTTTTGAAGCCTTACAATATAGCGGCCTATGCATGCTATGGCTGGCCCGGTAAACAGTGGCACAATTCCCAGTATGGAGCACCCTGTAAGCTTTTCAGTTGTGAGGGGATTCTTAGCATTGCCCTCCAAGGCCGCATTGAGTCGCCGGAGGGTCTCTTCTCGTGACTCAACAGAGGTATCTCAGGTATTCCTAATCTTTCCTTTGGGCAGTGTGGTGGTTATTGAAAGATGAGGAACTCCATAAGCTATATAACAGCTACCTGTCCAATACCTTGTAAGCCTTTCGGCCACATACAAAATAGTGACCCTGTAGGGCCCAGTAAGGACTGTTTCTTAGAGGGATTCCTGGGATATTTAAGGCCGCTTTTCCAAACAATTCATATGCCCCCAGGGGGGCTTCCCATCCTCCCGAGTGGGTACAAGGGGGGGTATTCCTAATTGTGCCTTTCAAATTGTACTCACCATAAGGACAGCTGCAAACCCACCATTGGCCTGCTATATGGAAATATTAACTGATCGGCAATTTATATTTCCTGACCCTCCTTTTGTGGAAGGATCATTCGTAAGAGTTTCCCCAAAAGGGGAGGAACCATTACATCCACACTGTTGACCTCCCCTCTCGGTTTTTATCCAGTATCCATCAGCCCTCTGTGTAATAACACAGGAGCTCCTTCCCACAGGACACCTATAGTGATCAGATTGGTTTTGGGTAAAACAAAACACTCCCTCAGTGAGCACTGCAACTGAATTCTCCTGATCCTGGTAGGTAGCTCACTGCAAAGAGATCTTATCCCAGAACGGTGAGTCCGTTCGATTTCTACTTTCCTGCTCTTTGGTGGCGGCTAATTCTGGTAGAGTTAAGGGCAGCATGACAAGGGGCACTCCTGTTCTGGGGGAAAGTGGAGTCGGAGCACACAACCAGCAATCAGTTTGGTTTGTTAAAGTAGCAACTTGGTGCGCAAGTAAAACAAAGGAATTATGTTCCCGATATGCACAGTTTAGAAATAACAGCATAGAAAATAACAGGGTTACACGATTAATTATTACCGAGGTCCTCCCGGTCCACGGTTTCCAGTTTTTGAGTGGACCCATTTTGGCGCTAAGGTTCCCGCTGTTTGTGTCTCTTAAACTTTAGCCCGAGATCATCATTAGATGAGGAGTCAATGGGTGGATGGTCCACTGCTCTGCTGATGAAGGGGTGGGTACTGCCTTCAGACGCGAGTGATGGATCCAGTTCTTGTGTCCCTCGACCTTTGCTGCGGTATGGGAGATCAGCAGGACGATGTAGGGTCCTTTCCACTTTTCCTGGAGAGGCTCATCTTTCCAGGTGCAAACAAGCACAGAGTCGCCGGGCCGTAAGCAGTGGATGGGAGAGTCCAAGGGAAGAGGCTGGGAGTCTTTAGTATACCTGTGAAGAGACAAGAGAACAGCAGACAGGGAACACATATACTGAGATAAAAAACCATTACCCAGCTCCCACTCCCCTGACAGAACTGGTGTGCCATTCATAGGCCATACCCTTCCAAACATAATTTCAAAGGGACTAAGCCCTAATCTACCCTTTGGGAGAGCGCGGATGCGGAGCAGGACGAGGGGTAAGGCATCAGGCCATCGCAGGGAGGCTTCTTGGCACGCTTTTGAAAGATGTCGTTTAAGGGTCTGATTGGTACACTCTACTACACCGCTGGCTTGTGGTCTCCAGGGCGTATGGAGTTTCCAGGGGATCTGCAAGGCATTCAAGATGCTTTGGACGATCTTTGATGTGAAGTGTGTCCCGTTGTCAGATTCCATCCACTGGGGAAGTCCAAAGCGAGGAATGACCTCCTTAATAAACTTAAGGGTCACCGTCCTGGCAGTGCAATTGCGGCATGGGAAGGCTTCTGGCCATCTGCTGAATTGATCCACTAAGACAAGGAGATATTTGTACCCTTGGGTCCGAGGAAACTCAGTAAAATCTATTTGCCACACCCGTCCAGGGCCCGGAGTGGGCTCCAGAGCAGCGGGTGGCCCTGTATGTCCTGGTCAGGGGTTATTCTTTTGACAGACTAAGCAGTCTGCCTGTACCTGGGTAGCCAGGGGTCGGAGTCCAGAAGTTATAAAGTATTTTCCCATCAGTTGGATAAGTGCTTCCCTGCCAGCATGAGTGGTTTGATGTAATTTCTGTAACACTGGCTGGATCAGGCCCTTCGGTAGAAGGACCTTCCCTTCCGGGGAATAGAGCCATCCCTCCTTTTCCTGGAGACTGAGTTTGTCAGTTAGCTGTCTCTCCTCTCCAGAGTACTGGGGGATCGGAAGCTCCCCCACGGATGGGATAAGGGCATGCATACGGGCATTCTCAGTCTGAGGGGATATCAGGGTGGCAGCATGCTTAGCCTCTCTATCTGCCCCGGCGTTATCCCTGGCCACATCTTGATCTTCCCTTGATGGGCTTTACAGTGTACCACCGCCACTTCTGAGGGGAGTTGTACGGCTTCTAGGAGCTGGAGGATTTGGGGCCCGTACTTGACTGGGGAACTTTGAGCTGTCAGCATTCCCCTTTGCTTCCATAAGCCAGCATGAGCATGTAGCACTCCAAAGGCATATTTTGAATCGGTAAAAACATTGATCCTCTTTCCTTTTGACAGTTCAAGCGCATGGGTCAGGGCGACTAGTTCAGCCAGCTGGGCAGAGGTCCCAGTGGGTAAACCCTTGGCTTCCACAGTGTCATGGAGGGTTACGACAGCATAGCCCGCCCTTCTTTGCCCATTTATCACAGTGATGCTACCATCAGTATACCACTCATGATCTGTGTTTAGGAGGGGTATATCTTTTAAATCCGGATGGCTAGAGTATTGGGCATCTATGATCTCTAAACAATCATGTTCCTGTTCCTCAGTCTCTGGTAAGAGGGTGGCGGGGTTAAGGGAGGGGCAAGACTGTAAGGTGACTTCAGAGTTCTCTAGAAGTTTAGCCTGGTACTTAGCCATCCGAGCCTGGGTGAGCCAAAGGCCTCCCTTTGCATCCAATAAGGCTCGGACCATATGAGAGGTATATATCTGTATTGTCCCTCCCAAAGTTAGTTTCTCAGCTTCAGCCAGCGTCAGGGCTGCGGCTGCAACTGCCCTTAGGCACGCTGGCCATCCCTTTGCCACTTGGTCCAGCTGCTTAGAGAAATAGGCCACAGGATGTTTCCATGCTCCCAACAACTGTGTGAGCACTCCTAGGGCCACTCCCTTTCGTTCATGTACATACAACTGAAACGGCTTAGTGAGATCCGGGAGGCCCAGAGCCGGAGTTTCCATCAACTTCCTTTTCAAGATTTTAAATGCCCTGTCGGCCTGTGGGGTCCAATAGAAGGGGTCATGATCTGCTCCTTTTACACAATCATACAGGGGTCTAGCCCACAGTCCAAATTCCGGGATCCATATCTGACAGAACCCCGCCATGCCCAGGAAGGCTCTGAGGCATTTACGATTAATGGGAACAGGAACCTGGCAGACAGCCTCCTTCCTCTCATTAGAAAGCTGACGCTCCCCCTGCCTTATGTGGAACCCCAGGAATTGTACAATCGGGAGGGCAATTTGAGCCTTGCTTCTCGATACCCGATATCCTTGGAGGCCAATAAAATTCAGGAGACCCACAGTGGCTTTGAGGCATGGGGTTAGGCCCACTGTAGCAATTAACAAATCATCTACATATTGAAGAAAAAGAGCCCCCTCCTCATTGTTCCACTCTTCCAGATCCCTGGCCAAAGCCTGGCCAAAAAGGGCCAATCCCTGGGCCAATACTGTCCAGCATAGTTGCTTTTTAACCCTTTTTGTGTCCTCCCACTCGAAAGAAAAGATTTCTTGGGACGAGGTATGTATGGGAATAGCGAAGAACGCATCTTTCAAATTGAGGACTGAAAAATGGGTATACTGGCCTCCTACAGAAGCCAGTAAGGTGTACGGATTCGGAACCAGGGGGTGCAAAGTTTTAACCCATTCATTAACTGCCCTCAGATCCTGTACCAAGCGATACGTGCCATCAGGTTTTCGTACGGGCAGGATGGGAGTGTTCCAGGCTGACTGGCATTCCCGGAGGATTCCATATGTTAGGAACTGATCTATAGTGTCCTGTAAACCTTCTCTGGCTTCCCTCGCAATTGGATACTGTTTAACTCACATCAGGCCTTTTCCTGGCAGGAGCTGAACCTTAACAGGGACTTGATGGGTAGCTTTTCCTGGGACCTCCACTGCCCACACTAGAGGGTACACCCGGTCTTCCCACAGGCTCCATTCTGGGGCTTGCATAGCTGAGGGCTGTAAGGGTCATGATCCATGCATTCTCGGGGGGGTAGGGTAAGGGTTATTTCATCTTGAGTAAACTGCAAGGTGGCGCCTAGGCGACAAAGCAGATCCCGTCCCAGCAGAGGCGTCAGGCACTCGGGGAGACAGACCAGCTTGTGAGATATAGTCCTATTTCCCAAAGTGCATTCCGCTGGGGCATACACTGGGCACTTGGTGCCTCTGCCTGTGGCGCCCACCACGGTAAGGGAGTCTGCTACCGGCAACTGAAGGGGTCGATTCACGGCAGTTCGTGCCGCTCCAGAGTCCATTAAAAAGTCTATTTCCAAACTTCCCACCTGCATCTTTACTCGGGGTTCCGGGGGCAAGGTGATCTGTCCCCCCAACACCCCTATTCCTGTTCCCCCATTGCCATCATAGGGGTGCCCCCCTTTCCATTCCTCTCTGGGCACTCATTCTTCCAGTGTCCCTCTTGTCTACACAAGGCACACTGGTTGCAACCCTGTCATCTCTCCTGTGGGCCCAGACGTCCGCGTCCACAGCCCCTTCCTCCCTGGCCACTTCCCGTAGTGCTGGCCTGTACTGCCGCTACCATCATTCTAACTTGCTTTTTCTCCTTTTCTGCCTCCCTTAGACTATAAGCTTGGTTTGCAGTCTCTAAGATTTGTGCCATGGTCATGTCCATTAGATCGTCTTTTTTCTGTAACTTTCTTTTAATATCAGGGGCTGCTCTGCTCGTGAAAATTCCCTTAATGATTGCCTCATTTTCCTGATCATCGGGGTCTGCATTGGTGTTCTGTCAAATAGCATCCCGAATACACTGTAGGAAGGCCCCTGGGCTTTCCTTTAGATCCTGCATTACCTCATACGGGTTTGCCCAATTATTATGTCGGACAGCAGAGTGACGAAGTCCATGCAAAAGCAACTGGTGGTAAGCCGGGTCATACCCGCAGGATCATTTGGGTTCCACCTGGGGTCTACTCGGGGGACCTCCTCATCCGGGTCAGGGACATTATTACAATCCTGGTTGTACCGTCTCTGTGCCTCCTCCCTTGCCTTGGACATGACCTGTTGTCGTTCGACCTCAGACAATAAGGTGTGCAGGAGGACATTGCAATCATCCCAATCCAGCTTATAGCTGCTAAGGCAGCCCTCAAAAACTGAAATAAACCTACTCGGATTGGTGGAAAACTTCCCTGCCTGTACTTTGAAAGCAGCCAAATCCATAGGGTTAAAGGGCATATGGGTATAGACCTGCATAGCCATGGCCAGACGCTCACCCATGCCAGTACGAGAGATCTTAGTTTCAGTAAGTAAAGGATATAAGCCCACTGTAGGGGCCCTATCAGGTGGGGGCATGGGGGCCGAAGGGGACACCAGACCTGCCATCACAGTTGGGGTGGGGGTCTGGGGACTAACATTAGCCACTACCGAACCAGTCGGAGTCAAATTACATTGCTGTAAGCCATCTGATCGATTACACAAAGCCAAAAACAAGTGCGCATACAGATGTTCATTCCATTTCCCCATTCGCTGACAGAACAAAAGTAACTGGAGGATCGTATTGTAATTAATTGACCCTCCTGGTGGCCACCGCTCCTGGTCCTCTAGTTGATATTGAGGCCAGTCAACTGTACAGTATTGTTTTAATTTATTCTTAGTCATCGGATCCGATCCAAATACCTTCCAATTTGCTAGGATACACTCAAGGGGCGTATACCCTCCCTCCCAAGCTCTGTCCCTGTCCCATGCCTACAGGGTAACTCTGGGCGTCCCCAGGTTCAAAACAGAGCAGACAATCAGGATTTCAAAAGGTTCCTACCTTATCCGAAGGAACGGTTCCCCACCATCGCCTGCAACACTTCTCCACTTATCAGGCACGTTGCACCATTGTGCCTACGGGGCCGGTTGGGCTATGCCCCTCCGAGGCCCCCGGGAATCACACCGGTGTGCACTGGGTGTCGGTCGGAATCCTCACCCGCCAGTCCCTGCAAGGGATCCGGGCAAGACTTGTGTTGTAGCCTCTCGCCCACCCAGGGACACCAAAAACTGTTGCTTGCACAAAAGCCCGAGGCATGCAACAGCTGGATTCATTGCCCAGTGTGCGTCGCCCAATAATCACAACGGGGTGGAGAAGAAGAAAAGTTTATTTGAAGCTTCAAGCGGTACAGGGAGACAACAATCTCAAATCCTGCACACCAGTTACACAGTTACACATATTTTATACATTCATTCTTTAGCATACTTATCCAATAGCAAGCTGCACTGAGTATCCATATAGCCAATCCGGTATACCAGCCAGTTCCCCTTTTTCCTCTTATCATCTATTCCCCCATATATGGAGTTGTTTGTTCAGCTTTATTTAACATTCCTCTCCTGCTTGACCTAATCTTGCTCCAGCCAGTCTGTGCCTGCAATACACTGTTGCAAACTTCTCACAGTGACCGCTATGAGTGTCTCTGGGCAGAAAAGGGAAGGGGAGCCCTCTGGGCCTAGAGCGAGGGGGCTTCATGGACACTCGTGGTCTTCCATCTCCTTGAGTTACCTAGTGGCCATGCCCGGTGTCCCCAACACTTACCTCAGGGCCTCCTTCCTTGTGCCTGATATGGTGTGTACTACTCAGTCACTCCAACGGCGCAACTTCCTCCCACAGCTGCTGACATGCACCCCCACCTAACTAACTGGGAGGCTTTTAACTAGGTTCAGCCAGCCCCTGATTGGCTTCAGGTATCCCAATCAACCTAGCATTCTCCCTGCTTTCTGGAAAGTTCTTAATGGGCCCCAGGTGTCTTAATTGACCTAGAGCAGCTGCCATTTCACTTATCCTGGTACCAGGGATTTGTTTAGCCTGGAGCGAATCTCTCTCCCTCCCACTGCTCTCCCATAGCCTTCTAGCTTGGAGGGAGGTGGGAAGCCGCTACTCCTGCTGCTAGGCCCTAAGCTTTCCCTGCTGCTCCAGCTGCTCCCCTGGCTGGGCCAGACACCCCCACCCCGTTCTCTGCTACCTGCTTGCTGGACCCCCCACTCTTGGGTGCTGCTACTGCTCCAACTGCAGCCCTGGGGTGGGGAGGGGGCTGCTAGCCCACTCCCCAGAGAGGAGGAGTGAGGGACCCCAGCCACTGCTGTTGTGGACACCACCACCACCACCACCACCACCTCAGAGGGGTCCTTTCTGCCTGCCTGGACTACAACCTGGAGTTCCTGGAGCTACTGCTGCTGCAGAGGCCGCTGTCTGGAGCTGCTGAAGCCCGAGGAGGAGAAGAAGAGGATCATCTGCCAGTGGGGCAGCACCTCGAGACTTTGCAGACCACCGTGGAGGGGGCCCTAAGACTGAGTAATTTTCAAACTGTGCTCTTGTGGTGGGGGTCTTGACTGTGTTTGTAGGGACACAGGGGGTGTGGCGTGGAGCTGCCCCCCGATCCATCTGTGTGTCCCCCCCAAACCCCCACCACTATTACCACCACCGCTGCCCCCTCTACCACCCCCACTGGCTGTATACCATCTGCCTCAGCTCCTGCCTCTGGACTCAGCTGCTTGCTTGGCTTGCCACGCCCTATTTCCACCCTTTGGGCCAGAAGCAGCAGCCAGCTAAAAAAGACTTGTGCAAGTGCACATGGGCACATGTGCCCCCCCCGGACTGCCTACCCCCCAGCTTTGCCCTTTAGTACCTGCCCCATTTGCCACTTGCTTTGCCTCCTCTTTTGCTTCAGCCCCCCTTACTAGCTTCAGTTTGTTTGCCTGCCCCGCCCATTTCCTTCTGCAGCCTTTGTTTGTTTGCCCCGTCCCAGCCTCTGAAGCTAGCCCCTTGGTTTCCCTGTTCTACCCCCAGACCGCTTAGCCCCTCGCTCCGTGTGCCCATGCCCCCTCCCATGCGCTTGTGCAACTCCCCATTTCAGTTGCAACCCTCTTCACTGCACCTTCAATGTTGTTGAATCCCGCCCCCATAGTGCACCAAGAGGAGCCGGAATTTCCACCTTGTGTCGGTGACTGACCCCTAACCCCTGATTGCCCCCCGTCCAGCCCACCCCTTTTGGCGCCCTCCTCCCCTGCCTGCAGCCTAGCGGGGAGGAGTGGTTGACCTGCTTCCCCTCTCCCCTCCTCCTTTTGATGTCCTCCCTTTCCTCCTTGCTCATGATGGCGGGGGATGAGACGGGTGAGACCTCTCCAGTAGCGCGAGCTCCCCTTCCCCGCCTGCCCCTCTGTCACCCCCCCAAGCTTCTACCTCCGCTGCCAAACCATCTGCCATTGCCCCCGCTGGGGCACCAGCAGCGACGGGCACCGGGGTGACCTCCACTACTGCCACGTCTATCACCCCCTCAGATTTGGGGGGAGTCCCCCCAGCCGGCGGGAAGTGCCAGGGGAAGAAGAAGGGGAAGGGCCCCGCTAAAAAGACCAGGCCCTCGATGGCAGGGGCTGCCCCCACTGCCCCGGCCCCATCTCCAGCTGGGGCGCCCCTCCCCGCTGTTCCCTCCACCAGCTCTGCAGGTGTCCCTCCCCCGGCCCCCAGAGCATATGCCCAGGTGGCGGCAGCCCCACCGCTTGCCGCTACATCATTTCTCCAGCCCACCGCCTCCGCTACGATCTATAGCGGCCGGGGCCCCTTTCCCACCATGACCAGGAAGCACGGTGTCCGTTGCCTCCTGGTGCCCGCCTCACCCCACGTGGAGACCTATGTGCGGGCATTGGCGAGGGTGGTGGGGCCCACGGCCATTGTGGCGGCCTCCAAAATGTATGGCAAGGTCGTCTTCTTCTTAGCATCGGAGGCCGCCACCCAGGAGGCGGTGGAGAAGGGCCTGGCGGTGGGGGGCGTGTTCGTCCCCTTAGAGCCGCTAGAGGACCTGGGCGTCCGCCTGGTCCTGACCTCCGTCCCTCACTTTCTCCCCAATACCACCCTGTTACCTGCCCTTTCTACCTTGGGAAAGCCCATCTCTGTCATCAGCCCTCTCCCGTTGGGCTGCAAAGACCCCGCCCTCCGTCACGTCCTCTCGTTCCGCAGGCAAGTGCAGCGTCAACTGCCGCCGGCGGCGCGCGACGGAGAGGCGCTGGAGGGGTCCTTCCTAGTCCCCTACCAGGGGGCCCGTTACAGGGTGCATTATTCCACGGGGGAGGCCCGGTGCTACCTCTGCCAGGCGATGGGGCATGTCCGGAGGGACTGCCCCCTGGCCCGGGAAGGAGGGGAATCCAGGACCCCCGAGCCCCGGCAGGGCACCGGCCCCGTCATCGCCGACGCCCCTGGCTGCCCAGCGCCTGAAACCGCCCCTCCTCCTTCCCAGTCCACCATTGCTCCCGCTCAGGCCCAAGGGGCACCTCCCCCACTATGCCCAGACGAGCGGGAGAACCCCGCCCCCACTGTTTGCAATCTGGCGGGGCCTGTGGAGGAGGGTGCGGCAGGGACACCGCCAAGCATGGGAGAGGGCCCGCCCCAAGGGGAATCTTCCCTCCCTTGTGCTGCCCCACCGTTACCCCCACGAGTCCCTGAGACATCGCCTCTACCCCCTGACACAACCCCTGCTAGCCAGCCCCCGGATGATGCCATGGAGGGCTGGGCCCTAGTCCAGGGGAAGCGGGGCAAGCGGAAGGCTCGAGCTCCGCTCCTCCCATCTGACGCGGAGGCCCCCCGGAAGACCAGGAAGGGGGGCACCGATGACGAGCCTTCCGCTCTACCCACGGGTGTGTTCCATCCACCAGAGCTGGCTGGGGAAGACATGGCAGCACTGGAAGGCAGTATCTCCCCTCCACGGGAGTCCCTCCCCTCCAAGACCCCCGAGGCACCATCTGAAATCCCAGTGTGCCCCGAAGTAACCGTTGCATCAGGTGCCGGCGGGGAGAATACCGGAGTAGCAGAAAACAATTTCCCCTCTATATATGAGGAGATCGAGGCCCTGGGTCTGACCCCGGTCACCCAGGGGGAGGACGATCCTATGCCAGCGGGCCTCGATCTGGGCGACTTCACTCCAGCCCCCCTTTCGCCATGTTCCCTCCCCCTAACCGTTGCTTCTGCTCCCACCTCCGAGGAGCCCCTGGACTCCTCCATCAACCCGGCTGCAGAGGGCACCCCGCTGAGAGCCGCCGAGCCAGTTGAGGCGACGGCCAGTGCCACGCGGCTGGAACCTGAGCCACCAGGGGCATCCCTCGCTGGTGAGGAGCATTCGACCTCCTTTCCGGGAGAGGACCCTACAGAAGAAAGTCCACCTCCTGATGCTGTGGCTGCCAAATCCACCAGAGAGCTTGCGCCCGGCATCAGTGAGAGCCCTCTCCCGACCCAGACTCTCACCTCTACCCCTGCCCCTGCCCTTATCCCGCCCACCTCCCGAGATATTATTGCCACCCCTGGGACAGTCTCCTTCCCCTTTCCAACAGATGACTCCCAGGGAATGGCCTTTGTGTTTGCCCGTCCCGACCCACCAGGGGCTGCTATCCTCCCTCCGCCGCCCCCTATCGCCCCAGCATTCAGGTCAACCCATCAAGAGCCCCGTCGGGGGTCCGCACCCTGTCTGCCCATCTCGCTGGGCCAGGGGGCTGTACCAAGGGCCCCATCGGGGAGCAACCAGACCATAACCCCAGCCCCCCATGCGCTGCGAGAGGAGTTGCGGGAGTTCCTAGAAGACGTCCGTGGCTCCCGCAACGAAGTCCAGCTTGCCCTCCAGCGATGGGGGGACTTTAATCAAATCCTCCGGGCCGCAAGGGCCCTCATGGGGGAGGGGAAAAGGACCGGGAGGCAGGGCGCCGCGGCCTACCAGCGGGTCCGCCACTTCCGTGACTCCTTACTCACCTACGGGGTGGGTCACGGACTGCTGCGCGGCCCGCCGGGAGCCACGAGCATCCCTGCCGGCGAGGATCCTCCCCAGCCCTCCTCATGGCACCCTTTACCATCGCAACATTGAACACCCGTTGCTGTAGGATGAGTCTCCGCAGGTCCCAGGTGCTCTCCTTCCTTCGAGAGCGGAGGTACTCTATGGTTTTCCTGCAGGAGACCCATACGGATCCGACCGCCTAAGACAGCTGGTGGCTGGATTGGGGGGACAGGGTCTCCTTTAGCCACCTCACAGTTCATACGGCTGGAGTGGCGACCCTGTTCTCCCCCGACCTTCGGCCCGAGGTGCTGGGGGTCTCCGAGGTTGTGCCGGGTCGCCTGCTGCACCTCCGGTTCCGCATGGAGGGGCTGGTAGTCAACCTCGTCAACATCTATGCCCCAGCAGCGAGCCCAGAGCGGCTGCAATTCTATCAGCAGGCATCCGCCTTCCTCGGCACCTTGGATCCTCAGGAGTACCTGGTCCTGAGAGGGGACTTTAACATCACCCTTGAGGAGCGGGACCGCTCGGGGACCAAGCAGAGCCCGGCCGCCGTCGCCGTCCTCCAGGAGATAGTCGAACACCACTCCCTGGTGGACGTCTGGCGGGACCACCACCCGGATGACATTTCCACGTTTACCTTTGTCCGGGTGAAGGCCCATCGGTCGCCCCACTCCCGGTTGGACCGCATTTATTTATCACGCTTTCATCTTTCACGAGCCCACTCCTCCAGCATCCGGCTGGCCCCATTTTCTGACCATCACATAGCCACCGTGACAGCCTCCCTCTGCGCGGAGAGGCCGGGGCCGGCCTATTGGCATTTTAACAACAGCTTACTGGAGGATGCAGGCTTCGTGGGGTCCTTCTGGGAGTTCTGGCTGGCCTGGCGAGGGCAGCGGCGTGCCTTTCCCTCGGCACGGCGGTGGTGGGACTTAGGGAAGGTGCGCGCCCGGCTCTTCTGCCGTGACTACACCCGGGGCACCAGCCGACGGAGGGATGCAGCGATAGAGCAGTTGGAATGGGAGGTCTTAGAGCTGGAGAGGCATCTGGCCGCCAGCCCCGAGGATCCAACCCTCTGCGGAGCGTGCCGGGAGAAGCGGGGGGAGCTCCGGACCCTCGAGGACCATTGGGCCCAGGGTGCCTTTGTTCGATCCCACATCCGTCTCCTTTGGGAGATGGATTGCGGCTCCCGCTTCTTCTACGCCCTGGAAAAAAAGAGGGGGGCTAAGAAACATATCATCTGCCTACTGGCAGAGGACGGCACCCCCCTCACGGATCCGGTGGAGATGTGCGAGAAGGCGAGAGCCTTCTACGCAAGCCTTTTCTCCCCGGATCCAACCGATCCTAACGCTTGCAGAGTGCTGTGGGAGGAGCTCCCGACGGTCAGCGTGGGCGACCGAGACCGGCTAGAGCTGCCTCTCACTCTGGCCGAGTTCTCGGAAGCCCTCCGTCGCATGCCCACCAATAAATCTCCAGGCATGGACGGGCTGACCGTGGAGTTCTATCGCGTGTTCTGGGACATCCTGGGCCCAGACCTAGTCACCGTCTGGGCCGAGTCTTTGCAGAGCGGGGTCCTCCCTCTTTCGTGCAGGCGAGCCATGCTGGCCTTATTGCCGAAGAAGAGGGACCTCCGCGATTTACGAAATTGGCGTCCCGTCTCGCTCCTCAGCACGGACTACAAAATCGTGGCAAAAGCCATCTCCCTGAGGCTAGGGTCCGTGCTGGTAGACGTGGTCCTCCCACACCAGACCTACACTGTACCGGGCCGCAGCATCTGGTCCGGGACCTATTGGAACTTGGGTGTAGGGATGGTCTGTCGTTCGCCTTCCTGTCCTTAGATCAGGAGAAGGCGTTCGACAGGGTGGATCACAGGTATCTCCTGAGCACTCTGCAGGCATTTGGATTCGGACTCAGGTTTGTGAATTTTCTTCGGGTGCTGTACGCTTCCGCAGAGTGTCTGGTAAGGCTCAACTGGACCCTGACCGAACAGGTCAGCTTCGGGCGAGGAGTACGGCAGGGGTGCCCCCTCTCAGGCCAGCTGTACGCTCTGGCGATCGAGCACTTCCTCTGTCTCCTCTGAAGAAGGTTGACAGGGTTGGTGCTGAGGGAGCCGGAGCTGCGGCTGGTCCTGTCGGCGTACGCTGATGACGTGCTCCTCATGGTCCAGGACCCGGGCAACTTGGCACGGGTGGACACTTGCCAGGCCATCTACTCAGCAGCCTCCTCCGCCCGGGTCAATTGGGTCAAGAGCTCTGGCTTGGTGGTAGGGGACTGGTAGCAGGCGAGCTCCCTCCCACCCGCGCTTCAGGCCATCCGGTGGAGCACGGGTCCGCTGCTCTTTCTGGGCGTTTACCTTTCTGCCACGCATCCCTCTCCGCCGGAGAACTGGCAGAATTTAGAGGACGGGGTGATAGAGCGGCTCCGGAAATGGACAGGACTACTCCGGTGCCTCTCCCTTCGAGGGAGAGCGCTAGTGCTTAATCAACTAGTCCTGTCCATGCTCTGGTACCGGCTCAACACCCTGGTCCCGGCCCCGGCTTTCCTGACCAACCTGCGGACATCGATTCTGGAGTTCTTTTGGTCAGGACTGCACTGGGTCCCTGCAGGGGTTCTCCATCTACCTGTGGAGGATGGAGGGCAGGGCCTCAAATGTCTGCTTACTCAGGTCCATGTCTTCCACCTCCAGACCCTGCAGAGGCTCCTTTATGGTGTAGGTAGTCCGGCGTGGAGCATACTGGCGCACGCCTTCCTGCGCCACTTCCGAGGGCTCCGATACGACCGGCAGATCCTTTATCTCCATCCGAGAGGTCTTCCGCGAGACCTCTCCGGGCTGCCGGTCTTCTACCAGGACCTCCTCCGGACCTGGAAACTCTTTTCAATGACCAGGTCCATGGCGGCCACCGAGGGGGCAGATCTCCTCGCGGAGCCCCTGCTACACAACCCCCAGCTCCGTGTGCAGGTGGCGGAGTCCTGCTTGGTGCGCCAGAGGTTGGTCCTGGCAGAGGTCCCAAGAGTCGGAGACCTCCTGGACTATGACCGGGGAGACTGGCTGGATCCCCTGACCTTCGCTTAGCGCATGGGGCTTTCCAGACCTTGTACTCCCCGGCGCATACTTCAGGAGGTAAAGGCCGCTTTGCCGCCCGCTGCTCGCGTTCATCTCGACCGGGTCCTGCACAAGGGCACGCCCCGCCCACCCACTACCCCAGGCCCGCCGGACCTTTAAATTGGACCCCTGCCCCGTGGAACCACCGACCCCTTCACCCCTTCACTAGAAGCCTGCTGCACGGGATGCAGCCAGTCTGCTTTCAAACCGCACCAAGAAAACATCTCTACAAGCTCGTGCTCCACACCCTTCATGCCCGCATCCTCGTGTCCCGCCCCGATACAAAATGGCGGGACCTCCTGCCACCTTTGGAGGGTGAGGAGCCCCGGTGGGCCAGCCTATATTCCACCTTAGTCCCAAGGCCCGCCGGGGATGTCAGTTTGCGGCTCCTTCACGGAGCTGTGAGCACAGGCGTGTACTTGGCGCGATTCAATTTAATCCCAGACGCCTGCACCTTTTGCGGCGTGAAGGATACCCTGGCACATGTATACCAGGAGTGTGCCAGGCTGCAGCCCCTATTCCGGCTCCTCACCAATATTTTATTACGTTTTTGGTTGCACTTCTCCCCTCACCTTCTCATTTATGCACTCCCTATCCATGGCCCCACAAAGTCACGGGATCTCCTGGTCAACCTCCTCCTGGCCCTAGCTAAAATGGCCATCTACAAAACCAGAGTGAGGAGGTTGGCCGATGGAGTCTCCTGTGACTGTGGGGCCTATTTCCGATCCTCCGTCCGTTCACGTATCCGGGCAGAGTTCCTCTGGGCAGCGTCCTCTGACTCCCTTGATGCCTTTGAGGAGCAGTGGGCGCTGTCCGGGGTTCTCTGCTCAGTGTACCCGTCCGGTTCTCTTCGTTTGACCCTTTGACCGCACTCCTGTCCCTGTTATTTTATTAGTTGTCCCCCGGAATTTTTTGGGCATCTAGGTCCTGTGGATCCCCCTTTTAGGCTGGGGGGGATCCTTTAGCGGTGGACGGGCTTCACCCGCCCACTTCCCGGATCCCAATAAGACGACTTTTCTATAGCCGTCTGGCCTTGCCCCGTCACATATCCCCCCTCTGCTCAACACCATAGAGTTGGGCAACTTGGGACACCAGGCAGTATGCTCGTGACAGACCATCAGCGTTGCCATGGTGGCATCCAGCCCTCTGCCATATGCAGAACTGGAATGGTTGGAGGGATAAGAACCACCTGGTGACCCTTGCATTCTTTTCCTTATTCCTCTGCATCCACTGGAGGGGTGCATGGTCCATCACAAGAGTGAATAGCCGGCCTAAGAGATAATAACACAGTGTCTCCATAGCCCATGTCATAAAAATAAAGGGAAGGGTAAACACCTTTAAAATCCCTCCTGGCCAGAGGAAAAACCCTTTCACCTGTAAAGAGTTAAGAAGCTAGGATAACCTCGCTGGCACCTGATCACAATGACCAATGAGGAGACAAGATACTTTCAAAGCTGGAAGTGGGGAGAAACAAAGGGTTTGTTTGTCTGGGGGATGCTTTTGCCGGGGACAGAACAGGAATGGAGTCTTAGAACTTAGTAAGTAATCTAGCTAGATATGTGTTAGATTAAGATTTCTTTAAATGGCTGAGGAATTAAGCTGTGCTGAATGGAATGGATATTCCTGTCTTTGTGTCTTTTTGTTACTTAAGGTTTTGCCTAGAGGGATTCTCTATGTTTTGAATCTAATTACCCTGTAAGGTATTTACCATCCCGATTTTACAGAGGTGATTCTTTTTACATTTTCTTATATTAAAATTCTTCTTGTAAGAAATTGAATGCTTTTTTCATTGTTCTTAAGATCCAAGAGTTTGGGTCTGTGGTCACCTATGCAAATTGGTGAGGATTTTTATCAAGCCTTCCCCAGGCAGGGGGGGTGCAAGGTTTTGGTGAGGATTCTGGGGGGAAAGAAGTTTCCAAACAACACTTTCTCAAAAATAAACCCAGACATATGGTGGTGGCAGTGGAAGACCAAGGGTAAAAGGTAAAATAGTTTGTACCTTGGGGAAGTTTTAACCTAAGCTGGTAAAAGTAAGCTTAGGAGGTTTTCATGCAGGTCCCCACATCTGTACCCTAGAGTTCAGAGTGGGGAAGGAACCTGGGCATGGTGGCAGAGTGGTGGGATTAACTTGAAATCATTTGGAGATCAATTTGAGATTTTTTGAACCAGAAACACAGATTTTAATAGGGAATTTTTTTTTCCTTTGGGCTGCTGGAAGCAGGTTTCCAACTGGAAGTAGTTGGAGTCTCTCTCTCTGCTTTGGGGCCAGAACAGAGACAAAAGGTAATTGTCTTTTGTGAGCTGGAGTTTTCTCTATCTAAAGGCAGGATAGTTAACCTCCTGCAAGGAAATTCACCAGTCTTCACAGACCTGAAGTTGTTTTTTTTACCGAAGAGCAACTAGAGGGGTTTTCTGCCTATTTGCCTGGAGCCAAAGGAGTTAAGTTTGTTTGTTTTGTTTTTTTGATTTTTCTGTAGGCTGACAATCACTGTCAGAGAATATAAGTATCCTATTACAGCACAGCAAAATTTTACAAGCCAAGTTTTGTTTGTTTTATTTCTAACCCTCGGGTGTAAAGTTATAAAAAACAGACAGGTAAAGATGACACTACACAAATTGGAGTTAGCCAGAACGGAGGCAGCGAAAGAGGCAGAACAACACCAAGCCGCTGCCCACAGGAGAGCAATGGGGCCAAGGACAAAGAAATGGAGGCAAGAGCCAAAGAACTGGAGGAGAATGAAAAAGAGAGGAAGCATGCACTGGAGATGGAGAAGGCAAAGGCTCAGCAGAATATACCAACAAACTCTAGCAATCCTTTTCCATGTACCACTTCCCATCCCAGAAAGTTCCCCACCTACAAGGCAAGCGATGATACCGAGGCCTTCTTAGAAAACTTTGAAAGGGCCTGCCTTGGGTACAGCATCCCTACAGACCAATACATGGTAGAACTGAGGCCGCAGCTCAGTGGACCCTTAGCTGAGATGACGGCTGAAATGCCTAAGGAACGCATGAACCAGTATGAACTGTTTAAAACCAAGGTGAGAGTCAGAATGGGGCTAACCCCCGAGCATTCCCATTGGCGGTTCAGAGCCCAAAGGTGGAAACCAGATGTGTCATTTACCTGACATGCCTACCACATTGTGAAACATTGGGATGCCTGGATATCAAGAGCAAGTGTTAAATCTCCAGCAGATTTGCCCTTCCTAATGCAAATGGAACAGTTCTTAGAGGGTGTTCCTGAGGAAATAGAAAGATGCATCCTAGATGGGAAGCCCAAAACTATAATCGAGGCAGGGGAGATTGGAGCCAAATGGGTGGAGGTGGCAGAGAAGAAAGCTTACTGTGGAGTTGCTACAGGTGGAGGCAATCACGGTTCAGTGAAAATATTTCCAGTAATTATTCAGTATTTCGATTGGAAGAATGGCGGTTTGCAGTCAAAATTGATTGAGGTCCAGAACACACCTAATGAGACTGCTGACACAATTGCTCATTACATAAAAGGAACGCTTGAAAAAAATGGTTTGTTTGAGAAGTGTATTGCATTTACAGGTGACAACTGCAATACAATGTTTGAGGACTCCAGCATGATGAAGATGGAAAGAATGTGTTTGCAAACTTAAAGAAGTTGTTGCAGAAGAGAACATTAATTGGTGTGGGTTTCCCAGCACACATTTTGAACAACTGTGTTCACCATGCAGCAGAAATAATCACCGTTGACAGTGAGAACCTTATTTTTAAAATTTACCAGTACTTTCATATCTACACTGTCCGAACTGAGCAGCTGAAGGAGTACTGTGAGTTTGTTGATGTTTAATATAGAAAGCTGCTTTCTCATAGCAAGACACAATGGCTGTCATTATTTCCAGGCATTACAAGGCTGATACAGATGTTTCCAGCCTTGAAGTCATTCTTTCTGTCACAGGACAAACCACCCACAGAGCTTAAGACATTTTTTGAGTATGAATTAAGTGAGATTTACCTCTGACACATGCAGTCACTCATGAGTGTATTTCAAACTTACCTCCAAGAAATCGAAAGGGAGGCAATTCTGTCGTGGAAGTGCTGAAAAGTTTGAACTCGATTCACACTATCCTTCTTGAATGCAAGACTCACAACTTTATGTCCCTGAAAGTTAAGGGACTACTGGCACAAAAGCTCATGGAAGGAATTGATGAAGAGTGTGACAAATTCTGTGCTGAAGTAGATAATATGTACAGCCAATGCTTAGAATATTTGGAGAAGTGGCTTAGACCCTGGAAGACTTCTCTTGTTTCAGATGGATTATCCTGAGTGAGACTCCAAATTGGAGTGATGTGGAACCTTGTATCAAGTACCTGATTGATAAGGGGGTGCAAATTGATGACGTGAAGTGTTTTGATCATGTCAGCAACCTGAAGAAGTTTACGGAAAGTTGCAACAGTGATGAAGAGTTCAGTAATTATTTGCTAGCACATCAGAAGTGGACCAAATATTTTGACAAATCCAAAAACATTGAGTGTCATTCAGAACTGTCAAAGATTGCACAGTTCTTCTTTGCTATTCCTTCTCATAATGCAAATGTAGAGTGAATTTTTTCACTGATGCAAAGCCAGTGGACAAAGGAAAGGAAAAACTTGAATGTTGAGTCACTGAAAAGAATTCTACTTGTACAGTACAACTTCAGACAAACTTCTTGTAAAGACTTTCATGCCTTCTTAAAGAGCAATCAACCACTGCTGAGAAAAATGCAATCTACAGAGAAATATGTGTGGGCACATGAGGAGAAAGAAAGCTGAAGAACTGGTGAAAGAAAAGGACTCACTACATATAAAGAAGTACAGTAAACTTTAAATAATTAAACTTCACTTTTGAGGCCATATCACTTTTTCTCATATATACTCAATATGGACATGTAGCGCAAAGCATATATAATAGTATAATAACACATTAATACAATGCAAGTTGGTAGATACTGGTGCAAATACCTCCCGCCATGGAGTGTCCTCTTTTCTGAGTGTTCAAATATGGTAACCCTACTATTGCTCCTTCACTGGTAAGTTGTGGTTGAACCTGTCAGTTTCTCAGTGTCCCATGGCACAGTGAGCTCCCATGACTTCTTCCTATCAGACTGATGCCACCTGAAATATCCCAGAGTACCTTTGACGTGATAGTGTTAAGTGCATTGCCATATTAATCATTAGGGTCATGGAGACCCTAATGTTTGTGAAGGTGCACTTAATATTTCTGGAACTGGAGTAATCTCCTTTTCTGGGCAATTTGGGGTCTCTCTTCCATCCCAATACCCAATAGTATGTGCCATTTCATTCAATATTGTGTGGGCACATTTCCATGTATGAGACACATGGAATTATGTGAATTTACATGACCATGTTTGAAGCCCCACACGATTAACACTAACAATATAATTAGCAGTAGTGTCTTCTCTGAACCTGCAACTCTGCAGAAGCTGATTCCGTTAACATGTAAATAGTTCTTATTGATTTGGGCTGAGATTCATAGATTCATAGATACTAAGGTCAGAAGGGACCATTCTGATCATCTAGTCTGACCTCCTGCACAGTGCAGGCCACAGAAGCTCACCCACCCACTCCTATGAAAAACCTCACCCATGTCTGAGCTATTGAAGTCCTTAAATCATGATTTAAAGACTTCAAGGAGCACAGAAGCCTCCCTCAAGTCAACTATGCCCCATGCTACAGAGGAAGGTGAAAAACCTCCAGGGCCTTAACATGCCACCTCTTTCCTCTTTCCCAGTGACTCTCTCTTGACCAAATTGTATTGACATCTGACTTTATCTGACCTCTCTAGGGTTTCAGTTTAAAGAGCTTAGGTCCTATTTTCCAGTAATTGTATTTTAATAGTAATTTCCACTTTATATCAAGAATGAATTCTTGACTGATGGACTGCCTATAGTTGGAACTGCCCCTTCAACAACACTACAATGATAGGCCTTCTGGATTTCCTTAGTTTTAAAACCCAAGTTGCCTATTTAATCCCACCCCTGTTTTAGAGGGAGATAAGTTTGCTTTACTTATGATGTTCAGGGCTTTGGGTGACTATCTCACTGGTGGTCCCTGTTGTCTTGATTTGCTCTTGGCCATGCCCCTTGCTGAACAGTTCCTGCTGGTGACCAAATATGCACCACATTCCCCTCACCATGCACACACACACACACAAAGTCTCTGTGAGGCTTCTCTCACACCTTGCTCTTCCCCAGCTGATTGTTCAATCCACTCTTTCCCTCATTAACTCGGCTATTTCCAACACCCAGTCCTCAGTAGCTTCCCTGGTCTCTCACAGCTACACTGCTGCTTTGCTACAGGGCTGTTTTTCAGTTCTCAGCCCTGCAGTAGGCCAGCTTCTTCTCTCAGCCCTAAAGGGGCAAATTCTCCTCTGGTCTCTAGTTGTGGTTCCTGCATCAGGCTTTGCTACCTGGCCTTCTCTCTGCAGTTAGCTCCCAGGCTGCTGCTCTCACACACTAGCCCTCTGTCTGCCTATTTCTGTTCCTGATCCTCTCATCACTTTTGATCATGCAGAACTCTCTACTGGTGAGCTAAAGATCTGGGGCCCTATTCCTCATAGGATTTCTTATGGTTCAATCTTTTTTCATTCAGCTCATTCTCAAAAGTGGAGAGTGGGAGGGAAAGGGTATCTAGTATAGAGCGAACAGCTTCATCACAATACTATATGATGTGAGATTGCGGATAATATACCAAATTCTTATCCACAAGTAGCACTATGCAACCACATTGATGACAGTAGGGTTAAAAGCAGGATTTAACTTTTTTAAAAAAAATTCTTTCAGAAAGGCTTCTACTTTGGCTGTGAACATCTCTTACAACTGTGATACATGAAGTGGAAGGTGGGGGAGCTCCCTTTTATGCACACCCAGCCAGCCAGTTAGCTATAAAATCCCTCTTGGTAGCTGTTGTCTACTTTCTTTACTTTACTACTCTACTTGACTTGTAAAGAGTCAAAAAGTCTCACTGCTATGCATAGATAAAAGGAAGTGAGTGGGCACCTTGCCAAAAGAGCCAATGGGAAGGCTAGAACTTTTAAAAATTGAAACAAGACTCCTCTTTTGTCTATGTGTGGTTCTTCTCCAGGAGAACAGGGACAGGGCTGGACTATGCTGTAAGAGTTTGTGCCACATATGAACAGTCATTAAATCATACCTAGAAACTACTCATTTGAAACCCTAGATATTAAGTGGATCAGGAACTGTCTAGGAAGATGCGATTAGGTTTCTCTCTTTTATTTCTTCATGGCTTATGGACTTCTCTGTGCTAACCCCCAGATGCCTTTGTTTTGCTTGTAACCACTAAGCTGGACCTCAAGAAAACCATTCTTGATGCTTAATTATTATATTTGCTCTTTTTAAATCTAGCAATAGCCTAAGTTCCCAATGTATTTTCCTTCCTTTTGTTTTTAATAAAATTTATCTTTTTTAAAAATAGGATTGGGATTTCTGTGTCCTAAGACATTGGTGCATATTGTGATAGACTCAGGCCAGTTGGGTACAACAGAGTAGTCCTATATGGAATCAGGAAGTGGACGGGCGAAGCTAGAGGATCAGCCCCAGCCTAAGAGGGGGATCCACAGGACCTGGAAGCCAAATAAATACAGCGGACAACTAATGAAATAACAGGAACAGGAGTGCGGTTAAAGGGTCAAATGAAGGGAACGAGACGGGGATACCGAGCAGAGAACCATGGACAGCGCCCACTGCTCCTCAAAGGCATCAATGGAGTCAGTGGACGCCGCCCAGAGGAACTCTGCCTGGATGCATGAACAGACGGAGGATCAGAAATAGGCCCCACAGTCACAGGAGTCTCCATTGGTCAACCTCCTCACCCTGGTTTTATAGATGGCCACTTTAGCCAGGGCCAGGAGGAGGTTGACCAGGACGTCCTGTGACTTTGTGGGGCCACGGATAGGGAGTGCATAGATAAGGAGGTGAGGGGAAAAGTGCAACCAAAAACGTAACAAAATATCCGTGGGGAGCCAGAATCGGGGCTACAACCTGGTGCAAGTAAAGCTAAGTAAATGTGTGACAGGGTTTCCCTCACGCCACAAAAGGGGAAGATGTCGAGGCGAGGGGTGAACCCACGAAGTACATGTCCGTGCTCATGGCCCCGTGAAGGAGCCGCCAACTTATAACCCAGGAGGGCCTCGGGCACAGGGTGGAGTATATGCTGGTCCACCAGGGGTCCTCACCCTCTAGTGGAGGCATGAGGTCCTGCCATTTTGTATCGGGGCAGGACGCCAGCGTGAGGACGTGAAGGGTGTGGAGCACGAACGTGTATAGATGTTTCCTTGGCACGGTCCAGAAATGGACAAGCTGCAACTCATGCAGCTGGCTCACGGTGAAGGGATGGGGGAGTCGGTCAGGTCCACAAGGCAGGGGCCCGATGAAATGTACGGAAGGCCCAGGGTGGAAGGTGGGTGGAGCGCGCCCTTGTGCAGGACCTGGTCAAGGTAAACTCAAGCAGCAGGCGGCAAAGCGGACCTCACCTCCTGAAGTACGTGCCAGGGAGTACGAGGTCTGGAGAGCCTCATGCGCTGAGCGAGCATCGGGGATTCAGCCAGCCTCCCCGGTGGTAGTCCAGGAGGTCTCCTACTCTGTTGATTTCTGCCAGGACCAACCTCTGGCGCACCGAGGGGGACTCCGCCATCTGCACACGGAGCTGGGAATTGTGTAGCAGGGGCTCCGCGGGGAGATCTTCCCCCACAGAAGCCGCCACGGACCTGGTCGCTGTGAACAGTTTCCAGGTCCGTAGGAGGTCCTGGTAGAAGACCGGCAGCCTGGAGAGGTCACGCAGAAGACCTCTCGGATGGAGATAAAGGAGTTGCCGGTCATATTGGAACCCTTGGAAGTGGCACAGGAAGGCGTGCGCCAGTATGCTCCATGCCGGACTACCTGCACCATAAAGGAGCCTCTGCAGGGTCTGGAGGCGGAAGACATGGACCTGAGTGTGGAGACACTTCAGGCCCTGCCCTCCCTCCTCCAGGGGTAGATGGAGAACCCCTGCAGAGACCCAGTGCCGTCCTGAACAAAGGAACTCCAGAATCGATGTCTGGAGGTTGGCCAGGAAACCCGGGACCAGGGTGTTGAGCCGGTACCAGAGCATGGACAGGACTAGTTGATTAAGCGCCAGTGCCCTCCCTCGAAGGGAGAGGCACCGGATTAGTCCTGTCCATCTCCAGAGATGCTCTATCACCCTGCCCTCTAAATCGTGCCAGTTCTCCGGCGGAGACAGATGTGTGGCAGAAAGGTAAATGCCAAGATCGAGCACCGGACCCGCGCTCCACCAGATGACCTGAAGCGCATGTGGGAGGGAGCTCCCCTGCTACCAGTCCCCTACCACCAAGCCAGAGCTCTTGACCCAGTTGACCCGGGCGGAGGAGGCTGCTGAGTAGATGGCCTGGCAAGTGTCCACCCGTGCCAAGTTGCCCGGGTCCTGGACCACAAGTAGCACATTGTCGACATATGCCAACAGGACCAGCTGCAGCTGTGGCTCCCGCAGCACCAACCCCATCAACCTCCTGCGGAGGAGACAGAGGAAGGGCTTGATTGCCAGAGCGTACAGCTGACCTGAGAGTTGGCACCCCTGCATATTCCTCACCCGAAGGTCCAGTTGAGCGTGACCAGACACTCTGCGGAGGCGTACAGCACCTGGAGAAAACCCACAAACTGGGGTCCAAATCCAAATGCTCACAGACTGCCCAGGAGATACCCTTGTGAAATGCCTTCTCCTGATCCAGGACAGGAGGGCGAATGACAGACCATCCCTACATCTGAGTTCCAAGAGGTCCCAGACCAGATACAAGTTGTTGAAGATGCTGTGGCCTGGGACGGTGTAGGTCTGGTCTGGGTGGATCATGTCCACCAGCACTGACCCCAGCTGCAACAAGATGGCTTTCACTATGACCTTCTAGTCCATGCTGAGGAGTGAGACGGGACACCAGTTTCGTAAATCGCGGAGGTCCCCCTTCTTCGGCAATAAGACGAGCACAGCTCGCCTGCACGAAAGAGGGAGGACCCCGCTCTGCAAAGACTCAGCACAGACGGTGACTAGGTCCGGGACAAGGACATCCCAGAACATGTAGTAGAACTCCACTGTCAGCCCATCCATGTCTGGAGATTTATTGGTGGGCATGCGGCAGAAGGCTTCCAAGAACTCGGCCAGAGTGTGAGGCAGCTCTAGCCGGTCTCGGTCACCCACGCTGACCGTCAGGAGTTCATCCCAGAGCACTCTGCAAGCTTTAGGATCGGTCGGATGCGGGGAGAAAAGACCTGCGTAGAAGGCCCTGGCCCTCCCACACATCTCCGCTGGATCCATGAGGGGGTGCTGCCCTCTGCTAAGAGGCAGGTGACATGTTTCTTGGCCCCCCTCTTTTTCTCCAGGGCATAGAAGAAGCGGGAGCCATGATCCATCTCCCGAAGGAGGCGGATGCGGGATCGAACAAAGGCACCCCGGGCCCAATGGTCCTCTAGGGCCTGGAGCTCCTCCCGCTTCTCCCCACACACCCTGCAGAGGGATGGATCCTTGGGGCTGGTGGCCAGATGCCTCTCCAACTCTAAGACCTCCCATTCCAACTGCTCTATAGCTGCATCCCTCCATGGGCTGGCGCCCTGGGTGTAGTCATGGCAGAAGTGCCGGGCACGCACATTCCCCAGGTCCCACCACCACTGCGCCAAGGGAAAGCCATGCCGCTGCCTTCACCAGGCCAGCCAGAACTCCCAGAAGCACGCCACAAAGCCCACATCCTCCAACAAGCTGTTGTTAAAATACCAATCTGCGCAGAGAGAGGCCATCACGATGGCTAAATGATGATCGGAAAATGGGGCTGGCCAGATGCTGGAGGAGTGGGCCCATAAAAGGTGGAAGCGTAATAAATAAATGCGGTCCAACCGGGAGTGGCGCGACCAATGGGCCTCCACTCAGATAAAGGTGAACGTCGAGCTGTCGTCCGGGTGGTGGTCGCACCGGACGTCCACCAGGGAGTGATGGTCAACTATCTCCCGGAGGACGTCTGCGGCGGCCGGGCACTGCTCAGTCCCCGAGTGGTCCCACTCCTCAAGGGTAGTATTAAAGTCCCCGCCCAGGACTAGGCACTCGCAAGGCTCCAAGATGCTGAGTAAGGCGGATGCCTGCTGAAAGAAATGCAACTGCCCCGGGCCCAATGTTGGGGCATAGACATTAACAAGGTTGACCAAGAGCCCCTCCACATGGTCCCAGAGGTGCAGAAGGCTGCCCAGAACAGCCTCGGTGACCCCCAGCACCTCAGGCCCTAGGTCGGGCGAGAACAGGGTCGCCACTCCAACTGTACAAACTGTAAGATGGCTAAAGTAAACCCTGTCCCCCCATTCCAGCCACCAGCTGTCTTCGGCAGCCGGATCTGTATGGGTTTCCTGCAGGAAAACCACAGAGTACCCCCTCCCAAAGGAAGGAGAGCACCTGGCACCTGCAGAGACCCATTCTACAGCCCCGGGTGTTCAATGTTGCGATGGTGAGAGGTGGTATGAGGAGGGCTGGAGGGGGATCCTCACCAGCAGGGATGTTCGTGGCTCCCAGCGGACCACGCAACAGTCCATGACCTACCCCGTAGGTGAGTAAGGAGTCACGGAAGAGGCGGACCCACTGGTAGGCTGCGGCGGCCTGCTTCCCGGTCCTTTTACCCTTCCCCATGAGGGTCCTCGTGGCCCGGAGGATTTGCTGGAACTCCCCCATCGCTGGAGAGCGAGCTACACCTTGTTATGGGAGCCACGGACATCCTCAAGGAACTCCCGCAGCTCCTCTTGCAGCATATGGAGGGGCCGGGGTCACGCGCCCCCCCCCCTCAAACCCCGGCTCAATTGGAGGCGGTGGAGGGAAGATAGCAGCCCTGGTGAGTTGGGACAGGGAAATACAGAGGCTGATCCCTGGGGGCTATCCTCTGGGAGTGAGGAGATGATGGTCCCAAGGGCAGCAATGGTATCACAGGAGGTGGAGGGGACAGGGATGGGGTTGGCATCACGGGCAGCGCAGAGATCCAGAGTAGGAGCAGGGCAGGGGTCGGAAGCAGAGTCAGGGAGAGGGGTAAAGGCAGGATCCTGGTCCCCAGTAGCCAGGCTGCTGGGAAATGGCCCATCTTGGTCAAGCTCAGGAATCTGGGGGGGTGGGTGGGAAGGGGGCCCTCCGTAATGCCGTGCTCTGGCTCCGTGGCCGGCGTAGTAGCCACGGCATCAAAAGGTGGACAGCCTTCGGTGGGGTCCCCGCCCGGGAAGGAGGTTGGTTGCCCCGTGCCCATGAGGAACATCCCATGGGGCTCGGTTCCGAGCCGCATGGCACTGGCTGTCGCCTCAGTAGGCTCGGCGGCCGTTAGCAGGGTGCCACCCATGGCCGGGCAGATGGAGGAACCCAGGGAACCCTCGAAGGTGGGAACATAAGCAGCAGTTGGTGGAGGGAGCATGGAGAAGGGGGGGCCGGGGTGAGGTCACTCAGATTGAGGCCCGCTGGCAGAGGGTTGTCCTCCCCCAGGTGACCGGGGTCAGACCCAGGGCCTCTATCTCCTCGTAGATGGAAGGGAGCTCACCTTCCACCACCCCGGAGTTCTCCCTGCCAGTGCCCGAAGCAACGCTCGCCTCATGGCTCACAGAGGCTCCAGATGGTAACAGGGCAGGAGGGGCTCCATTGGGGGCCTTGGAGAGAAGGGATTCCAATGGAGAGGCGGTACTGCCCTCCCATGCTGCCACGTCTTCCCCAGCCGGTACCAGGGAATGGAACGCACCCACGGGCAAGGCACAAGGCTCGGCATCAGTGCCCCCCCTTTCTGGTCTTCTGGGGGGCTTCTGCATCTGTGGAAAGGATTGGAGCTCGAGCCTTCCGCTTGCCCCGCTTCCCCTGCACTAGGGCCCAGCTCTCCATGGCATCATCGGGGGGGGCCAGCTAACAGGGGTCGAGTCAGGGGGCAGGGGCGATGGGGACTGTGGGAGGCAGCGAGAGGGCGGCATGAGGGAGGGAAGATTCCCTTGGGGCAGGCCCTCTCCCATGCTTGGAGGTGTCCCTGCCGCATCCTCCTCTGGGGGCCCCGCCAAATTACAGGCAGCAGAGGCAGGGCTCTCCCGCTTGTCTGGGTGCGCTGGGGGAAGCACTCCTTGGGCCTGAGTGGGAGCACTGGTGGAATGAGTAGGAGGAGAGATGGCTCTGGGCACCAGGCAACCAGGGGAGCCGGTGATGACGGGGCTGGTACCCTGCTGGGGCTCGGGGGTCCCAGATGCCCCTCCTTGCCGGGCCAAGGGGAAGTCCCTCCTGACGTGCCCCATTGCCCAGCAGAGGTAGCACTGGGCCTCCCCTGTGGAATAGTGCACCTGGTAATGGGCCCCCTGATAGGGGACCAAGAATGACCCCTCAAGTGCCTCTCCGTCACTCGCCACCGGTGGCAGTTGAAGCTGCACTTGCCGGTGAAATGAGAGGACGTGACGGAGGGTGGGGTCTTTGCAGCCCACTGAGAGAGGGCTCACGACAGAAAGGGGCTTCCCCAGGGTCAAAAGGGCAGGTAATAGGGCGGTATTAGGAAGGAAGGGAGGGACGAAAGTCAGGACCAGGCGGATGCCCAGGTCCTCTAGTGGCTCCAGGGGGACGAACACCCCCCCCCCCCACTGCCAGGCCCTTCTCTACCACCTCCTGGGTGGCAGCCTCTGATGCTAAGAAGAAAACGACCTTGCCATACATTTTGGAGGCTGCCACAATGGCCGTGGGCCCCAGCACCCTTGCCAACACATGCACGTAGTCTCCACGTGGGGCGAGGCGGGCACCCGGAGGCAACGGACACCGTGCTTCCTGGTCATGAGAAAGGGGCCCCGGCTGCTATAGATGGTAGTGGAGACGGTGAGCGGGAGAGATGACATAGCGGCAGGCAGGGGGGCTGCCACCACCTGGGTGTACGCCTTGGTGGCCGGGGGAGGGGCACCCGCAGAGCTAATGGAGGGAGCAGCGGGGAGGGACGTCGCGGCCAGTGGCAGGGCCGCGGCAGTGGGGGCAGTGCCTGCCATGAAGGTCCTGGCCTTTTTAGCTGGGCCCTTCCTCTTTTTCTTACCCTGGCCCTTCCCGCTGTTCGGGAGGTCTCCCCCAGAATCACCCCCCAGAGGGGGCGAGGGACGTGGCAGCAGTGGACATCACCCTGGTGCCCACCGCTGCCAGCACCCCAGCGGGGGCGGTGGCAGGTTGTTTGGCAGCGGCGGTTGAGGTAGAGTCTTGGGGGGGAGATAGAGGGATAGGTGGGGGAGGGGCAGCTGGGGCTGCTGGAGGGGCCCCACCTGCCGTGTCCCCCGCCATAATGAGCAGGGAGGGAGGGGAAAACACCAACACCAGAGAGAGAAGGGGAAAGGGGAGGCAGGTCGACCACTCCTCCCCACTAGGCTGCAGGCAGGGGAGGAGGGTGCCAAAAGGGGTGGGCTGGACGGGGCTATCAAGAGCTCATGGGGGACAGTCACCGACTCAGGATAGGAATCCAGCTCCTCTAGCTGCACTAGCGGAGGCAGGTCATAACGTTAGGGGGGTGCAGTGAGATAGGGGCAAACTCAAACAGGGGAAGGGTACAAGCGCATGGGAGGGGACATGGGCGCACTGAGTAAGGGGCCAATCAGGGCAGGGGTACCACGTGGGGAGAGGGGAGAACCAGGCTGGAGATAGGACAGGGAACCAAGGAGCTAGCTTCAGAGGCCGGGGCGGGGCAAACAAACAAAAGCTGCAGAGGAAAAAGGGCGGGACAGACAAACAAACTGAAGCGAGCGAGGTGCTGCGGTAAAAGGGAGGGCAAAAAGGCTACAACGGGCAAAATGGGGCAGGTAGAAAGGGACAAAGCTGGGGGCTTGCTGAAGGGGGTCAGTCCAGGGCGGGGACACGTGCGCCCACGTGCGCTTGCACAAAAAAGTCAGTTCGGGCTGGCTGCTGCTTCAGGCCCAAAAGGTGGTGAAATGGCGTGGCAAGCCAAGCAAGCAGTGGAGTCCCAGAGGCAGGAGCTTGAGGCAGATGGTAAGTGTCCACTGAGGGTGGTGAAGGAGGCAGCGACAACGGTGGTGGTGGGGGTTGAGGGGACACACAGATGGACTGGGGGGCAGGCTCCACACCACACCCCCTGTGTCCCCAGAAACACAGTCAAAAACCCCCACCACAAGAGCACAGTTCAAAAGTTACTCAGTCTCAAGGCCCCCTCCACAGTGGTATGCAGAGTCTCTGTGCACTCCCCAAGCAGCAGATGACCTCCTCCCCTTCTCGGTTCCCAGCCACATGGTTTTGGTTCCCAAATCAGATGAGGAAATCTGCTTTTGTGTGGACAACAGTAAGCTAACTCACCCAGAAAACTATCCAATGCCATGCACAGATGAGCTATTGGAGAAACTGGGACGTGCCCAGTTCATCTCCACCTTCGACTTAACTAAGGGGTACTGGCAAGTGCCACTAGATGACCCAGCCAAGGAAAGGTCAGACTTCATCACCCATGTTAGGGCTGTATGAATTTAATGTGCTCCCTTTTGGACTGCAAAATGCACCCTCCACCTTCCAGAGACTGGTGGATAACCTTCTGGCTGGATTTGGGGAAATTGCAGTAGCCTACCTTGACAATGTGCCTATATTCTCAGATTCATGGGCAGAACACCTGGAACATGTCCATGGGTCCAGATCTAATGCATCCCAGGGTGCTGAGGGAATTGGCTGATGTGATTGCAGAGCCATTCGCCATTATCTTTGAAAACTCGTGGCGATTGGGGGAGGTCTCAGACAATTGGTAAAGGCAAATATAGTGCCCATCTTTTTTAAAAGGGAAGAAGGAAAATCCAGGGAACTACAGACCAGTCAGCCTCACCTCAGTCCCTAGAAAAATCATGGAGCAGGTCCTCAAGGAAACCATTTTGAAGCACTTGGCGGAGAAGAAGGTGATCAGGAACAGTCAACATAGATTCACCATGGGCAAGTCGTGCCTGACCAACCTGATTGCCTTCTATGATGAGATAACTGGCTCTGTGGATATGGGGAAAGCAGTGGATGTGATATATCTTGATTTTTAGCAAAGCTTTTGATACGGTCTCCCACTATATTCTTGCCAGCAAGTTGAAAAAGTATGGATTGGATTAATGGACTGTAAGGAGGTGTGACAGGGCAAGGCCAGATGGCTATAGGAAAGTAGTGAGGAACAGGTATGTTAGCTCCAGGCTAAACAAATCCCTGGTATCATGGTAACCAAATGGCAGTTGCTCCAGGTTCATCAAGACACCTGGGGCCAATTAAGATCCTTCTAGAAAGCAGTGGAAATAACTAGGTTGATTGGGACACCTGAAGCCAATCAAGGGCTGGCTGGAACTAGTTAAAAGCTCCCAGTTAGTGAGGCACGCGTGTCAGGAGCTGTAGGAGGAAGCAGCTCTGCTGGAAAAACTGGGCAGTACAATATCTATCCATCACAAGGAAGGAGGCCCTGAGGTAAGGGTGAAGTAGATATTGAGAAAGTGGGGGCTGCTGCGGGGAGTGGCCCAGAGAATTGTACTTGTCCTGTTTCAAAAGGTCAGCTATCAATAGCTATTACTATTAGGGCCCCTTGTCTGGTGTCCTGACTAGAGGGCGGGCCTGGGCTCCCCCACCCCAACCCCACTCTCCACGATTAATCACAGAGACGGTGAGACAACGGAGATTGTGTGAGGGAGGGTTGCTTCTTCTGACCTCCCTTGCTGGTTTATGATGAAAATGGCTCCATAGGCTGTGACTCTTACCTCTAGAGAGAGAAGGGCTATGTGGAGGGTCACAGTGAGTCTCTGAGGCTAGCATAAATCTGCCTGGAAGTGTGGGACCCCTTGAGACAAGGTCGGAGCTTTGTCACAGTGGATAGAAAGCTGGCTAGATTGTTGGGCTCAATGGGTAGTGATCAATGGTTCAATCTCTAGTTGGCAGCCAGTATCAAGCAGAGTGCCCCAGGGGTCGGCCCTGGGGCTGGTTTTGTTCAACATCTTTATTAATGATCTGGATGATGAGATAGATTGCACCCTCAGCAAGTTCGCGAATGACACTTAGCTGGGGGGAGAGGTAGATATGCTGGAGGGTAGTGATAGGGTCCAGAGTGACCTAGACAAATTGGAGGATTGGGCCAAAAGAAATTTGAGGTTCAACAACGACAAGTGCAGAGTCCTGCACTTAGGACAGAATAAACCCATGCACCACTACAGACTGGGGACCAACTGGCAAAGCAGAAGTTCTGCAAAAAAGGACCTGAGGATTAGTGGATGAGAAGCTGGATATGAGTCAGCAGTGTGCCCTTGTTGCCAAGAAGGCTAATGGCATATTGGGCTGCATTAGTAGGAGCTTTGCCAGAAGATTGGGGGAAGTGATTATTCCCCTCTATTCGGCACCAGTGAGGCCACATCTGGAGTATTGCATCCAGTTTTGGTCCCCCCACTACAAAAGGGATGTAGACAAATTGAAGGAAGTCCAGGGAGGGAAACAAAAATTATTAGGGGGCTGGAGCACATGACTTACGAGGAGAGGCTAAGGGAACTAGGCTTGTTTAGTCTGCAGAAGAGAAGAGTGAGGGGGGATTTGATTGCAGCCTTCAATTACCTGAAGAGGGGTTCTAAAGAAGATGGAGTTCGGCTCTTCTCAGTGGTGGCAGATGACAAAACAAGGAGCAATGGTCTCAAGTTGCAGTGGGGGAGGTCTAGGCTGGATATTAGGAAATACTATTTCACTAGGAGGGTAGTGAAGCATGGAATGGGTTACCTAGGGAGATTGTGGAATCTCCATCCTTAGAGGTTTCTAAGGCCCGTCTTGACAAAGCCCTGGCTGGGATGATTTAGTTGGGGTTGGCCCTGCTTTGAGCAGGTGGTTGGACTAGATGCCCTCCTGAGTTCTCTTCCAACCCTAATCTTCTATGATTCTATAACACCTCTAAGCTGTCTTCCAACACATAAGGGAGGCAGGAGTAACCATTAAGGCCCAAAAATGTCAAATAGGCCTAAACAGGGTAACATACCTTAGATACCAGGTGGGTCAAGGAACTATCAACCTCCTACAGGCTAAAGTAAATGGTATCCAAAATTGGCCTGTCCCTAAGTCAAAGAAGCAAGTCCAATCCTTCTTGGGCTTGGCTGGGTATTACCGACGATTTGTACCACACTACAGCCAAATTGCCACCCCACTGACAGACCTAACTAGGAAAAAACAGCCAAATGCAGTTCAGTGGCCTGAAAAGAGTCAAAAAGCCTTTAATCAGCCTAAGGCGGTCCTTACATATGACCCTGTACTAAGAGCCCCAGACTTCGACCAACCTTCCGTCATAACCACAGATGAGTCTGACCATGGTGTGGGAGCAGTTTTAATTCAGGAAGGACCAGCTGAACAATTCCATCCTGTCGTGTTTCTCAGCAAAAAACTTTCTGAGAGGGAAAGCCACTGGTCAGTCTCTGAAAAAGAATGTTATGCCATTGTGTATGCTCTGTAGAATCTACATCCATACATTTGGGGACAGCGTTTCCACCTGCATGCCTCACTGAAGTGGCTTCACGCAGTCAAAGAGATTAATAAAAAACTTATTGTGGTGGAGTTTAGCTCTGCAACACATTTCAGGAGCCTCTAACAAAGTGGCTGACGCACTCTCCCAGGAAGGTTTCCCAGAATCAGCCAGGTAAAAATGTCCTGTATTCTAAGTCATTGTAGTCCTTGAAATGTGAAAATTTTAGTTTTCTTAGTTTCTGTTTAGTTCTTCATGTAATTAGTAGTAAAATTAGAGGTGCATGTATCTTTCCTAAACCTCCAGGAAGAAATTCCAGCTTGTGTGGACCCAACCTGAACCAGGCTGGCCAGCACTGTCTGTGATTTGGGGGCCGTGTGATAAATGAAGGGTGGGGGGTAGCTCCTTTTTATGGACACCCAGCCAGCAAGTTAGCTATAAAATCCCTCTTGGTAGCTGTTCTCTACTTGCTTTACCTGTAAAAAAGTCTAACTGCATGCATAGGTAAAAGGAATTGAGTGGGCACCTGGCCAAAAGAGCCAATGGGAAGGCTAGAACTTTTTAAAATTGAAACAAGACTCCCCTTTTGTCTGTGTGTGGCTGTTCTCCCCAGAGAGCAGAGACAGGGCTGGACTATGCTGTAAGAGCTTGCACCAGGTATGAAAAGTCATTAAATCATACCTAGAAACTACTCATTTGAAACCCCAGATATGTAAGTAGATTAGGAAATGTCTAGGAAGACGCAATTAAGTGTCTCTCTTTTATTTCTTTATGGCTTATGGACTTCTCTGTGCTAACACCCAGATGCCTTTGTTTTGCTTGTAACCACTAAGCTGGACCTCAAGAAAACCATTCTTGATGCTTAATTATTATATTTGCTCTTTTTAAATCTAGCAATAGCCTACGTTCCAGATGTATGGTCTTTCTTTTTGTTTTTTAATAAAATTTACCTTTTAAAAAACAGGATTAGGATTTTTGTGTCCAACATGCACAAACATTTTAGTTTAATTAGCTGGTGGCAACAGCTGATTTCCTTTGTTTTCTTTCTCAGCTATTCCCCAGAGCGGGTGTGTGAAAGGGCTTGAGGGTACCCTACAGGGAGGAATTCCCAAGTGTGCCTTTCTGGGTTTAACTGTTTTTTGTTGTTGTTGTTTTCCACTTGGGTGGTGGCAGCACCTACCCATCCAAGATCAGAGAGAAGCTGTAACCTTGGGCATTTACTACAAGCCTGGAGTGGCCAGTATTAATTTTTAGAGTCCTTTCAGGCCCCCACCTTCTGCACTCAAAGTGCCAGAGTGGGGAATCAGCCTTGACAACAACATGTCTTGTTTATTATTGCAATAAATTTCAAACTGCCAGTGCTGCTGAAAAAAAAGTAAATGTAAAATAATGGCACAGCTTGTACCAGAAAAGAAAAGTGTTCCAAAAATATAGTTTAACCTGTTTATTTATATTCAAGCAATTTCATAGCACACTTTTCCACACACCTAATTTATCATATAGCTCACAGAGATTTATAAGTAGCCCACATTACGTAAACATCAATTGTATACTTGTACAGCTCTTGGAACATTGCAGCTCCAAGCTCTACCGTAATGCATATAAAAGATGAATAGTAATAGCAGCTTTTTCATGAGGGAGTCGTGTTGAATAAACTGCTCCAGACAGTGCTGGTGCTAGTCCACTGGGGACCACAAGTAGGAATATTCTGGGGGAGGGGCCCACACAATAATAAAAAGTGAATAGGGGGCCCTCTTGAGCTGCATAAACCCTAAGCAATTGCTTAGTCTGCTTATGCTTAGCAACAGCTTTGGCCCCAGATCACAATGTACCTGTTACATGCACATTCCACTCCAAAACACCAGCAGGAAGACTTCATTGAACAGACTGGCTGCCACCCTAAGGACTTAGAAGCATGTCAAAAATGTTTTAAAATTTTTAATGAGCACATGTGCTGCTAAACTGAGTTACAGTGACTCATCTAAGACTTTGATGTAGAATTACCAATGGTTATTTTCTCTGGAGTTGACTTAGGTATAGTAAAGGTATAAGGGAATGAGACAATATTTACTTGATATCAAGATAGTTTGCTATATAGTGATTCACTGGGTTTAATTTAATTAGCACTGTGGATGCTAACTACATTTCTCAGTATTTCAGAGAATGTTCTGCTGATTTCAATAATACAGGACGTAGGATAGCATAACAACTATGATGAATATACAAATAGTTTCAATCTTCAGGAAATTCTCCCTGGTATAGTTCCTGTAGGATAGTGGGAAAACTGTCTAATTGGGTGTCTGATTTGCAGGTACAGACTGTTATGTTTCTTAGGAAAATTAATCCCTAGTTTTAGTTGGCTGAATTATTTAATTATATCATCAGAAACTTTCTTCTCTAAGAGCTAAATTCACCTTGGGGAGTTCTATTCAGTTATACCATTAACACTGATGACCTTTTTGTGACAGGAGTAAAATTAGCCCCTGGTGTTTGTTTTGTTAATCCAATTCTTCAAATCTCTAAATATTCGTACATGGTGGTACTGGTAGGCAGTAACTATTCATTCCGTGCTGTCCTTGTCAATATTTTAGGAATTGTGCGTTCATTAGGTTACATTCAAGTATCTCAGAGAATTTGGAGGAAATGTTGGATAGAAGGAGCCAAGGTAGTCTTATTTTTAGCATATTGTGCTAAAAGTCCAGCTACCCCGTGACCCAGTTTACCTAGTGGTATTTAAAATATAGGCAGAATGGCCCTATACTTGTTCATACGGAGTGAAATCTCTTAATGGTGACGTGCTATACATATTGATAAAGAAAACTGTTAATTTTAATTCTATTAAATATAAAATCACCTTGATAAAAATATTCAATAAAGGGAAAGAAAAAATATTATAGTTTGAAATACAACTTTAATTTTAAAAAATCAATATGCTGTGTATAATGTTTTGTTACAAGATTATCAGCTTGATTTGTTTTGTACTTATATTGACTGAACAAAATGATATTTTGAATTAAGCATAATATTGATTCAAAGTTATTTATAAATGATCAAAATGATAGCTGAATATTACTAATGTCAGTAATTAGTTAGAACTGTTGGTCAGCAAAGACAAATACAGTTAAAACAGATATATGGAAACTGGTACTATAATTGAGTATTAAGTCATATCAAATAGGCTTAACTAAAAGGAACATTTGAAAGCATGTTTTTTTTTTCAAATGGCATCAGCTTTGTACACTTAGTGTTTCATAATCTAGAAACACAGCAGCTTGGCACAATAATTAATGGAATGCATTATCAAATTGGTCTCTACAGAAGGGCAATAGAAATGGCAGCTAGAGAACTATCCACAATCATTACAGGGTTTCTAAATGGATATCCAGTAACAATCAGTTTCCTCTCTTGTTCTCTTTCCTAGATGAACCACACAAGCATTGTAGGATGTTTATTTACAAGCACCAAGAATTTTCTGCTGTGCATTTCTTTGTCCATAACTACTAATATTTGTTTCTCTTTATTTTTACAGACCCAGATCCAACTCCCATTTTGTCAAAGATTTCCATTGACTTCAATGGGAGTTTGACTGAGCACATAACTACTATATATCAAGTGCTCATCACATATAGTAATGCTGTGAGAAGAAATCCAGCTTGTTACCAGCTGTTTGAGAAAACAGAACTTGTGTATCTGTTATAAATAAACGGATCTAAAAATTTTATTAAGCTAATGTTAAAATATATATATTATATATATATATATATAATACATAGGTTGGGAAAAGAGTGTTTGTACATCTGGGTACAGTGCTTAGATTATCCACAAACAGTTTGTTTTTAAAGTCATATGATACATAGAGTACATAATCAGCAATAACCCAAATTTAGGTGAACAGATTTAACAATACAATTTAGATATTAGAATCCGAATACTTGGGTACATCACTCATGAAAAGTTGTACAGAGAGTTGGTTGTGGAAAGCAAAATAAATCAATGAGTGGAGACTGTCACTCAGTAATTGAGAATTAAGTTGGTTGTCCATTTAGAAAATACAATCCATGAAGAAAGTGTTTGTTACTTTCCTGACTGCGCTTCTCGTCGGCACTCCAGCTCATCCCTCCTGGTATTGCCGATGTCCAGTGATGTGTTCTTTGTAGATGTCCCTCGGCCACCTGATGGCGTCTGATACCATGAGTTGCCACATCAGCCAAGCGTAGGATTGACCGATTCCGCATTCTCTCAGCACTTGCTCATTACTGGGATCCCACGCGCCTAAGGCTCCGACGATCAGTGCATTTGTCTAGACCTGGTAACCGTTAGCTCTCAAGGTTTTGGCCAGAGGGACATATTTCTCTACCTTTTGAGATCGGGCATCGTGGAAGGCTAGGGTCCTATTCTCGAATGGCACTGTGATATCCACCATGATGATCTTCTTCCAGTCTTTGTTGGTGATGACTATGTCCGGTCGCAGTTGGCTGTTGGTTCCAGAGATGACAGAGTTTATGGCAACCTTCCCCATGTGTGGTGGGATGGCTCTGGCCAGGCGATCTTGGATGGCGTTGTGTCGCAGCTGAATTACACTAAGAAAATACCCTACACTGCATCAGTGATTTCTGCTCCAAATTTAAAACTGACCTGCAAGATCTCAAAATTCTGCTTCCACTTGACAAAGGAGCAACAGTAATTGCTCTTTGGTAATGTTATTAAATGTTGACATTTTAAGTGAACAATGTAGTTGGATGAGTTTAAGTGCCCATAGCATTAGCTAGAGCCGAGCATAAGGCAGACATGTTGTGCTAGCTTCCCCACACAATTCTGTCAACATAATCAGTGATGACTTGTGCCTCCAGTCCTGAGCTACTGTTGAGTAAACACTGATCATCATGTATGATTATACCAGAGGTCCCTAGAGTGTATTCCCTCCAGCCCCAAGCACTAAGTCAAACCACATATGAACCCAGGTAGCTTCAGTGGACATTTTAAAACAATTAAGCCTTAAAAAATCAGAACTTTGATCATAACAAAATAAAGCCAGACCAAAAAAAATTCTGGTTAAAAAACACAAAATTCCTGAAGGATATAAATCCCTAAAGCCTTGTATATAAATATAACCATCAATTTTCCTCTGTAGCAAATTCCTTTATAGATGGCAATGTAAGAAAAAGTCTTACTTTCCCAGTATGTTTGCATTCCCCTCCGCCTTACAGTTCAAGGCAGTGATGCCATACAGGCTCTAGTTTCAAACCAACATCTGGAACTTGAGTCTTGAAAGACATCCACAAAAAACAACGGGTAGTGATTAGCCACCTTTATAACTCATAAGGCCAGATGTTAACTGGTGCAAATTGGCAAAGCTGCGTTGAACTTAATGGAGCTACGCTGATTTGTGTCAGCTGAGGGTCAGGCCCTGTTCACTCTCCGAGGCACTGAAATAGATTAGCCTCACCTTGGCATGGGAATTTCAGTCAAGACTGCCTGAGACTTTGCATTGAACAATCCTAGAGAACAACATTTATAGCCCCTGGAGGGAGAGAATTAGGAGTTTTATTCCTGAGGAAGTTCTCTCACTCTACGTTATGTGGAAACTCTTACTGGGAAATAAGTGTATGCTTTTGCTGTTCACAAATAATGGAGACAAACATATCATATTTACAAACTAAACTCAAATGTGCAGTTTATCCTGCTGTACCCTACCCAGGTGTTGGTTTGTGCCATAAGTATTTTGGATGTTTTTATTGTTAAATATCAATATGGCAAACAGACAATTTTTTAGAATAGTGACATTAATTCTCAACATGGAGCATGAGACCGTTCACAAGTAATAGGTACTTTGCAGAGAAATATATTACAATCTGTACACTAAGGGCTCAGTCCTGCAAACTTACAACTGTACAATCAGTGTTTACTCACATCAGTAATCCCATACTGGGCTGCACACCTGAATTAAGGCTAATTAAATGACTAAGAATTTGCAATATCAAACCCAGAAGCATTACAAAAATTGTGAACAGTGGATTTTCAGCTGCTGCATTTATTATACACTAGATCAGGGATCTCAAACTCAAATCACTACGAGGGCCACATGAGGACTAGTACATTGGCCCGAGGGCCGCATCACTGAAACCTTTTATACAATGATACAAAAGTATAGTCAAAAATGAAAAAAATGAAGAGTAATATAGTATGCTATTAAAAGTCAATGTATTAACTTTTTTAAAACTGTAATGCAAAGAGGAGTTTTAATAAAATATAAACACTCAGTAATGCACCTCACTCAAATGACAAAACACGCATTTACTTTTAGAATTACTTCGGTTAAAGCCCCCCACTCTGCCCCCGGCCCTGCCCCCACTTCACACCTTCCATGAGGCCTCTTCCCACCCCATCCCCATTCCAACCCCTTCCCCAAATCCCTGCCCCAACCCTGCCCCTTCTCCGCCTCCTCCCCTGAGCGTGCCATGTCCCCACTCCCTCCTGGAAAGTCCAAACAGCTGTTTGACAGCAGGAAGCACTGGGAGGTAGGTAGAGGAGCGGGGACACGGTGTGCTCGGGGAGTGGGAAGGAGAAGGAGAGGCATGGGGGAGGGGAACTTGGCTGCCAGTGGAGTCAGCGCCTATAGTGGGCCACAGGAAATTATTCTGCAAGCCACATATTTGAGACCCCTGCACTAGATCATTGCACTTTTTCTTACAATAACAAATATTTACTATGGAAATTAATTCCCACTAACATTTTCCTCCATTGTTTCCATATTTAAAGAACATGTAACCATGTATTACAAGTGCCTCATCTCCTTTTACTGCATTAGGCAGGTGCTAGCCTTATCTGGGTCTTCTCCATCAAGCCTGATCCACTTCTTTTCAATTTCAACCTATGGTTAGAAAATATACATATACAACATTAGCAAATGACTAGGTATTAGAAGCCTGACCATGCACTACTGAAATCAATGGGATTTTTGACACGGACTTCAGTGGATGCAGAATCAAGCCTTAGAGGTTGAGGCCTGAAACACAAGACTCAAGATCCAATGAATTTCAAATCACCACACCCAAAATTTGTTTGGTAGGGAAATGGGAAGTTGGTTTATCAGGTCTGGTTTGGGCCCCATCTCTAAGAATCATGTCTTCAGATCAAGGATATTCTTTTATTAAATAATTACTGTGTTCAAAGCCATTAAGCCAACAAATAAATGCATGCAAGCTCATATGCTTAAAAAGTAAATCACACATACCGCCACCAAGCATTTTAAACAAAGAACAGGGAAAGAGACCACTTGGAGACATCTTCCCCCAAAATATCCCCCCAAGCCCTACACCCCCTTTCCTGGGGAAGGCTTGATAAGAATCCTCACCAACTGGTACAGGTGAACACAGACCCAAACCCTTGGAGCTTAACAACAATGAAAAATCAATCAGGTTCTTAAAAGAAGAATTTTAATTAAAGAAAAGGTAAAAGAATCACCTCTGTAAAATCAGGATGGTAAATACCTTACAGGGTAATCGGATTCAAAATATAGAGAATCCCTCTAGGCAAAACCTTAAGTTACAAAAAGACACAAAAACAGGAATATACATTCCCTCTGGCACAGCTTATTTTACCAGCCATTAAACAAAAGAAAATCTAATGCATTTTCTAGCTAGATTACTTACTAATTTAACAGGAGTTGAAAGGCTTGAATTTCTGATCTGTTCCCAGCAAAAGCATCACACAGACAGACAGAACCCTTTGTCCCCTACCCCCTCCAGATTTGAAAGTATCTTGTCCCCTCATTGGTCATTTTGGGTCAGGTGCCAGCAAGGTTACCTTAGCTTCTTAACCCTTTTTCAGGTGAAAGAGTCTTGCCTCTGGCCAGGACGGATTTTATAGCACTGTATACAGAAAGGTGGTTACCCTTCTCTTTATATTTATGACAGGGTCTTACCAAATCACTGTCCATTTTGGTCGATTTCATGTTTTTAGATGTTTACATCTGAAATTTCAGTTTTTTAATTGTGAGGGTCCCGAATGAAAATGGAGGCATGGAGGGGTCGCAAAGCTCTTGTAGAGTGGGCACGGGATTGCCACCCTCTCTTCTGCACTGCCTTCAAAGCTGGGCAGCTGCAGAGCTTCCTGCAGCTTTGGGAGATAACCAGAGGTGGGTCTGATCTCCCCACAAGAGTGACCGTGCAGGGGAAGAGGAAGTCCTGTCCCTCCCCAGCCCATGAACTGGCAGCTGGAGCCTGGTGAATGGTAGGAGCCCCTGGCTGGGGTGCCTACCCTCTCCTTCCCCTCCAAAAACTACATTTCAAGGGGGAGGTCTGATTTCACAGTCCATGGTGTGTTTTTCATGGCCGTGAATTTAGTAGAGCCCTACACATACTTTATAAATGGTGTATTAGAACAAAAAAATTGCAGAAAGCAAAGAAGTGAAGAATACCTGGCAGTTGTAGCAAGTTTTCTGGTTCAAATGTTTCTGGGGCTGAACATCACATTCTATGCCCAGCGATTTTACTTCAGTCCCTGAGGCACACGCATCAAGCATGACAAACTGTACAGTTGCAAATGGATACCAGTCAGAAGGTATTTCCTGGTCTGATCCAAGTTCTAGTTTGTAAGACATACTGTATGGATGATATGGGCCTTTGAAAGGAAAAAATCACAGTTCATTATTTTCTCTCCATTTTTAGTACATGGTTAATCTGTTAACTGGGTATGGTAGTGCTATCTTTTAGTAAACTGTAGTTATTACATAATGCAAGATTACTCTATCATCTGTCTAGCTATTTATAAAGTGCCTAATCACTTGGCATCTAGGCACAAGATTATACCCGTTATCATGTTTTGCCTATTTCAACATATTTCTATAGTAGTCATCATAGTTTTTTCAAATCAGTTTTCACAAAAGTCACCACATACATTGAGGGCTGGATGGACACCATAAACCTGTGTCTAGGGCCATGGCTCCTGGATTTAAGTGATTAAATTAGAATCTCAGCTTTCATTTTTAAAATAATTCAGTTTCTATCTCGCATGGGTGTGAAGAAAAGCTTGAAAATATGACCCAAGTGTAATCATGCTGTGCTGTCTGCCAACAGTCTGAAACAATAGCACTCAGATGGATGAATTACCCCATGTATCACAATGGAGTGTTAAACTCCGAGGCTTGGTCTACTCTTAAAATTTAGATCAACATAGGTATGGCGCTCAAGGGTGTAAAAAAATCCACACCCCTGAGCGCCATAGCTATGCCAACCTACTGCTCAGTGTAGACACAGCTAGGTCGAATGCTCCCAGTTGCTGGAGGACATGGAATTCCTACAGTGGCAGAAAAACACTTTCCATTGCTGTAGTCTGCATCTATGCTAAGAGTGTACAGCAACATAGCTATGGCGCTGTCACTATGCTTCTGTAGTATCTATCGTGTAGACATGGCCTAAGACCCACTGCTCTGGGCAACTTGCCAACACTGCCCTAGCAAAATATGATGTGTGTGGCAGGAGGACAAGAGTGAAGTACAGAACGCCACCCGTCCAAGCAGATACACCCCAACTGCTGAGATAAATGTGTGGGGACCTGCTGCTACCCTGTCCTCTCCAAGATGTGGGGGAGCACTAAAAATCCAAAATTGGGGGAGGGGGAATCTCATGCCACCATCCCTGACTCTTTTCAATTGCACGGGGCCCCCAGCTGCTGCATGGGGATAGAGCCATGGTGGGGAGGGGACATGTGTTGCAGTATGCCCCAAATTGCCTTAATCTGGCTCTGGATCCTATAACTTCAGTTTTTTAAAATAACTTGGGAGAGGCAGGGGAGTTCATTTTTCCATCCATTGGCACACAAGCACTTTAGGGTGAACAGCTAGATTTCCAAAGACATTGAAAACAGCAAGTTTGCTTTGTGAGTTCAAGCAAAATATTGGAATGAAAAGAATCTTCTACATCACAGCTTCCTCTGCAAAGTCTTCAGAGCAAACTAAGTGGTACTGCTGCCTTTTCTTCCTCCCCAATGCTTGTTAATGGTAATGTGTAGTGTCAGTATAAAGAGGAACTGTGTACTTTAACCACAGTTTGGCTTCAGGCAGGAAAGCACTGTTACAAAAAGGACTGACCATACTTTGTGAATGGGACTGTAGGTTTAGATTTCATCCATTACAGTGAATGACATGTCAACTTGCACCTAAAAGTGTCTATTCTTTATAAATTTACATTTCTCAATGGCAACCAATAAGCAGGGAGGATGAAACCAAATTTATGTAAAGGTAAAGAAAAAGATTATATGCTTAGCATTATTTGTCATGTGGATGTCATCAACACATAGTGCTTACATTCACAACGTCATCAGCAATTCATAGGGTAAAAATGGACCTTTGAAAGAAAGTAATCAAAGCAATTACCTATAGTATCAATGCATTGTGAGAAGGTAAATGAAAACTGATTTACCTATCTTAATAAAATAGGAGGAGGGGAAATAAAGTGACCTTTACTTTCTAAAAGTAACCACAGTCATTAGGAAACAGAGTTTCTCTCTTGTTAGTTTTGAATATCTATTACTTGTATTATTCAGTTCTTACAACCTTAGAGTGCCATATGGAGTATAGATATACTTAAATATAACATTTTTAAAGTATTTCAGAAATATTTCAGATATCTTGAAGTCTTACTCAAGACCTTGTTGTTAACCAACTCTTATCCCAAATCTTTTATTGAGACAAGTAAGATCATTATCTATATTTATGACACTATAATTAAATCTCAGTCAGAACGTCCACTACAGGCCCATATTTTCAGGGTGTTTAGTTTGTGAACACAATCCAGCATGAAATTTGTTATATAAAATAGGATTTTCAAAAGAACTCAGCACTGACCTAACTCTGCACTCACTGAAGTCAATGGTAAAATTCCCAATGAATTGAAAAGTCCACCCATAATGTCTCTAGCAAGCAGAACATCTTAAAATAATTTTTAGAAAATAACACATATTTGACCAATTTTGATGGTCTGAAGGAGTCACATTTATCTATAAACTATATACATGTATTTTTATTAAAACTACTTAGCTGCAAATTTCCCAAAAGAAAAATCTAGTTAAACCTACCACGCCCTCATTTTAACTCCAGTTTGAAGTAAGAATATTAATTAAAATATTTCTTGCATATCTATTTTCCTTGCATATGCATATTAATTTTTGATACCACCATTCCTTAAGGCATTGTATGGTGGGGGGGGGGTGTGTGACAGGTATAACCTGGTCCTTTGGTGAATGAGGAGTTATCCTCAACTCAACTCATTCCCTTTTTAGGTGTTGTGGGGATGGGCTATTTATTGGCTGCTTGGGAGAGAAGAGGGGAAGGAGATGGGAAATGTCTTCTGGAAGATTGGGATCTACCATGAAGATCATGTGACTGAGCTGAATTCCAAATTGGGGAGGTTTCCCTTTGTTCTCCTCTCCTACGTCCCGTCCCCCACTTGGGTTAATTTATTTTGCTTTTTTGCTATAAAAATAATCTGATGAGAAAAAATCCTGACCACAGACAGCTTTTCCCCCATGCTGATTCATTCCAATACACATAGAATCATAGAAGATTAGGGCTGGAAGAGACCTCAGGAGGTCATCTAGTCCAACCTCCTGCTCAAAGCAGGACCAACCCCAATTACATGGAATGCAAAGACATCCTTGGGCCAAATATTCAGAACTGCATGTATGCAATCACACTGGTAGGGCATGTGCTCTCCTTGATTGTTTGCACCTTGTAAAATATACATTAATATTTTAAAGTGTTGTTTTATATGTAATCTTTTACTAAAAGGTATCTTTGCTCCCCTTGATATTATGTTTGCAATCCTTATTTGATTAAATGCACATGTAGCATAAACCAGGTTTAGATCTTATCTAAGTGCAGAATTCTGAGGACTGCCATCCAGAAGCAGCACAAGAAATTCATTGCTAAATCCACTCTCACACTTTTCAGATTTTTTTTAAATGAGATTTGTATCAAGGCAGATACCCATCAACCAACCAGATAATACATATAACTCTCTAATTTTCTTTCTTTCTTTGGTGTCTTGTTTAGGCTTTCTTCCATTCATCTTGTTTGTATTTTACTGTACAAAAGCACAGCTTTAATCCTTACCAAATACCATAACGAGATATTAGTTGTATAAATAGTGCAAGGGGAAAAAAAGTCTTGTATCTATAATTGTAGGTGCTAAACAAAAATACCTAGTTCCTAAAAATTTCTCTCTCTCAAAAAAAAAAATCAGACCAACAAAATAATGGGAGGAAATTTAAAATATTACAAAAGACAACTATAACTTATATAACATTTTATAATTAATTAATTAATTAATGGACTAATTCTGCAGCACTTAATACTACGTAGCACTTAACTACTTATCTACATGCTACTCAGTATGAAGAAGGCCTGCAATATCAAACATTTTAGGTCTGGTCTACACTTGATATATGGACAAGTAAAACTACTTTGGTTGTGTGATTTAGCAAAATAGTTATACTGATAAACTGGACACTGGTACCCCACTAGGAAAAATAATCATTTCTCCCCAGTCCATCAATCCTCTCAATTCTCTCCACAAGCTTTCCACCTTATTGTCCATTTTTTCTTGTTAATCAGTTCCCTTCACCTTTCCATTCTATTATTTCCCTTCTTCCTCCCTCAGTTTCCATTCCCCCATACTCCCATCATATTTAATCTCTCATTTGCTATTTAGTTGTCAACTCCTGCCTCTGATCTGCCCAGCTCCCAATTCCCACTTGTTAAATTTTTGAGCTTTCTCCCATACTGCCCTTCACACTTTGGAGGATCTCCCCATAAACACCCACAAAGCTATCTCATTATCATCTTTCAAAACCTTGCTTAAAACTCTCCATTGCCATGAAACCTATAAAAAACTTGACAACGGTTAGGCCACTAGTGTGCTGAGACTAATGCCTGTCACTGGGGCCCTATCAAATTCACAGTCAATTTTGGTCAATTTCATGGCCAGAGAGTTTTTAAATTGGTCAATTTCACATTTGCAAGTTTTACATCTGAAATTTCAGTTTTTTAACCAGGGGCAGTCCTGACCCAAAATGGAGGCGTGGGATTGCCACCCTCTGCTCTGCCTTCAGAGCTAGGCTGCTGCAGAGCTTCCAGCAACTAGGAGAGAGACCTGGAGACGGGTCTGATCTCCACGCAAGAGTGACTGTGCAGGGGAAGAGGAAGTCCTGTCCCTACCCAGCCCGGCAAACTAGCAGCTGGAACCCAGTGAACAGTAGCCCCTGGCTGGGGCACCCCCAGCCATGCCCTCCAATAGCTATATTTCATGGGGGAGGTCTGATTTCACATTCCATAACATGTTTTTCACAGCCATGAATTTGGTACAGCCCTACCTATCATCGTGGCCAATATTGTCTCCTTGTTCTCTCACGTCAGTCTTTATTCATCTGTTATCTCTTGTTTTATACTTCGATTGTAAGCTCCTTGGGGCAGGAGCCATTTTTTGCTCTGTGTTAGAATCATAGAATCATAGAATATCAGGGTTGGAAGGGACCCCAGAAGGTCATCTAGTCCAACCCCCTGCTCAAAGCAGGACCAAGTCCCAGTTAAATCATCCTAGCCAGGGCTTTGTCAAGCCTGACCTTAAAAACCTCTAAGGAAGGAGATTCTACCACCTCCCTAGGTAACGCATTCCAGTGTTTCACCACCCTCTTAGTGAAAAAGTTTTTCCTAATATCCAATCTAAACCTCCCCCATTGCAACTTGAGACCATTACTCCTCGTTCTGTCATCTGCTACCATTGAGAACAGTCTAGAGCCATCCTCTTTGAAACCCCCTTTCAGGTAGTTGAAAGCAGCTATCAAATCCCCCCTCATTCTTCTCTTCTGCAGACTAAGAAGTGTTTGTACAGCACCTACCACAGCGGGGTCCTGGTCCATGACTAGGGCACTTAGGTGGTACAGTAATACAAATAATTAACAATAATTTCTATCCCTCCCTCTTATGTCTCTTTCCATCTCCAGTCCTTTCTCAGAGCCTGACCTGGGCTGCTTCCTCATCACCCATAGCATTTGCTGATGTTGCAACTCCTTCCCTCTCCCCTTGCCAACTGCTCAACAGTCTCTAGCCCCAGTTTCATCCCTCAGTTTCCTCGGGGTCTCTTACTGAAAGCAGGTAGGCTGCCTGAATGGCTGGAAAGGCAGAAAGGGGAGTATCTGTCATGAATCCCAGTTACTCTGGCAGATAGTCAAAAGCAGGAGAACTGAAAGGGGATGCCAGGAAGGAACCATAAACCATGAGCCACAGATCAAAGACAAAAGTTAGGCACTTCTATTAGAAAATTGCCCTTCAACCCTGTATACCTTACTAGAATCTTCTATGTGGTAGGTACAAGCTACATTTTGGGCCAACTGTAAAAATTAATGTAGTACTTTATTGCACTTGTACTTTTGTCATCCATACACTGACCATTCTAAGACATAGACCATTCTAAGCTGGTGAATAGATTCATCACACTAAGTAGTTGCTGTCTATCTGCAGAGTCTTTTCCTCAAGAGTTTATAAAACAAAAGAAAAATAAGTTAAATTGAAAAATTGCTCAGGAGATATTCAGTCCAGTCCTGTGACCTTTGGGCTTCATGCCCAGCCTTCTCAAAAGCACCATGTGTCATGTCTTTCCAGCCAGACACTCTTATAGCCTTTCCCTACTCAAAGGGAGTGGTAAGCTGGGCTGGAACGAACCTGATAGCCTCCCTGTACCTGAGTTTGTTCGTCAGTCTTTCTATAGTGGGTATCAGTGCCCTGTAATGGATGAAATGCAAGAACTACTCATGCGTGTGAGATCTCATCCTTTAGTGACTGCAGTCTATAAAGGATAAGCCTCTAATTCTACTAAATGTGCAAAAGTACTTAATGCAATGTCATTAGTTAATATACTTTTAAAACAATATACTAATCTGATTCTTATCTGCTGGTAACACCGTGAGACCACACATTCCCACAGTGACTTTATTGCCATAGAACCAAATCCTGTGCACCATATCCATGCAAGGAATCCCATTGTCTTCAATAGGATATAGCATACTAATTACAGTAACCAGAATTTTGTCCACATTTAACTTTTTTTCACTGGGGGAGGGGAGTGGGTAGGGGAGGGCATATTTACTAGAAATCTATTTGTACATTGTTTTCTCAATGTCATCAGCACCTTTATTAAGAAATGGAACACATTTTTTCATTCATTCTATTCTACTCCATTTTCAATGGGTAGCACTTTGGAAGAAAAGAGCTATCCTAAACAGAAAAAGTACATTTAGAAATGAAATTTCAAACAGTAGGCAGGTGCATATGCAGTCCACATACTGGTTGAGGCAATTTAAATTTAATATTTCCCTTCTTTTTGTGTCTGTTCTATATTTCCATTACAAGAATCTCTCTCTTTCACACACACACACACACACACACACACACTATCAAACAGGGAAAATTTAACATCCTAATTATTTTAAACCATGAGTATGCTTATAAAGGGCTATAGATATAGGATATAAAAGTTAAAAATGGGAAAGAACTACTTTAAAGAGTTTATTTGCTTTTTTAAAAAACAGTTTAGAATTTAAACTTTTGAGTGATGGAGGGTCTAACAGGGAAGGCTGTTGATTGGAGGTGGTGACTTTGTACTAAAGTATAAATGAAAGGTGCACTTAACAGGGTTAAAGTTTTGCTGGGCTTTTTCAAGATGCAATTTGAACTGCTACGTGGTAAAATATAAGATATCTTGGAATTTTGATCCATTTGTTAATCTACCTTCTTGCACCCATATTTCTAGAAGGTATAATTTCTGAAAACGGTATACATACAAGAGAATGTAATCGTTGTCATTGCCTTGCACAAAATATTCCAAAAGCGTCACATACATAATGCATATCCAAGGGGCCTTCGTTCTCCAGCACTTACTAAGACAGAGCAAGATTTTTTTTGTCTTTTTTATGTCTCATGAAAATAATGCATTGTTCTATTAATCTGAAACTGTTACTAAAAATAAGGTTTTTAAAAATGAATTTTTATTTATATTTTTCTCTTTTTAAAAAAAATCTATTTTTCCTGAATGAAATAAAGTTAACTGGCTTCCCCAGGGGAAAAAATGAACAATTTCCATGTGTATGATTAAAAGTAGGGCTGTCGATTAAATGCAGTTAACTCACACGATTAACTCAACAAAATTAATTGCAATTTAAAAAATTTATTGCAATTAATTGCAGTTTTAATTGCACTGTTAAACAATAAAATACCAATTGAAATGTATATACATTTTGTTGATGTTTTCTACATTTTCAAATATATTGATTTTAGTTATAACACAGAATACAAAATGTACACGGCTCACTTTATATTATTTTTATTACAAATATTTGCCCTGTAAAAATGATAAAATAGTTTATTTCAATTCTCCTCATAAAAGTTCCATAGTGCAACTGATTATTGTGAAAGCGCAACTTACAAATGTAGATTTTTTTTGTTACATAACTGCACTAAAAAACAAAACAATGTAAAACTTTAGAGCCTACAAGTCCACTCAGTCCTACTTCTTGTTCAGCCAATCGCTAAAACAAACAAGTTTGTTTACATTTGCAGGAGATAATGCTGACAATTTCTTATTTACAATGTCCCCTGAAAGTGATAACAGATGTTCGCATGGCCAGCGCTGCAAGGTATTTACATGCCAGATATGCTAAACATTTGTATGCCCCTTCATGCTTCGGCTACCATTCCAGAGGACAGGCTTCCACGCTAATGATGCTCATTAAAGAAATAATGTGTTAATTAAATTTGTGACTGAACTCCTTGGGGGAGAATTTTGTGTCTCCTGCTCTGTGTTTTACTCGCATTCTGCCTTATATTTCATGTTATAACAGTCTCAGATGATGACCCAGCATGTTGTTTGTTTTAAGAACACTTTCACTGCAGATTTCACAAGACACAAAGAAGGTACCAACGTGAGATTTCTAAAGATAGCTACAGCACGCAACCCAAGATTTAAGAATCAGAAGTGCCTTCCAAAATCTGAGAGGGATGGGGTGTGGAGCATGCTTTCAGAAGTCTTAAAAGAGCAACGCTTCCGATGTGGAAACTATAGAACCCGAATCACCAAAAAAGAAAATCAACCTTCTGCTGGTGACATCTGTCTCAGATGATGAAAATGAACATGCGTTGGTCTGCACTGCTTTGGATCATTATTGAGCAGAACCCATCATCAACATTGACACATGTCCTCTGGAACAGTAGTTGAAGCATGAAGGGACGTACAAATCTTTAGTGCATCTGACACGTAAATATCTTGCAACACTGGATACAACAGTACCATGCTAATGCCTGCTCTCACTGTCAGGTGACATTGTGAACAAGAAGTGGGCAGCATTATCTCCTGCAAATGTAAACAAACCTTTTTGAGCAATTGGCTGAATAAGAAATAGGAATGAGTGGACTTGTAGGAATCCAATTACTTTTGGACATAACTCTACATTTGTAAGTTCAGCCTTCATGATAGAGTTTGCACTACAGTACTTGTACTAAGTAAACTGAATAATACTATTTCTTGTATTTTACAGTACAAATATTTATAATAAAAATAAATATAAAGAGAGCACTGTACACTTTGTATTCTGTGTTATAATTGAAATCAATATATTGAAAATGTGGAAAACATCCAAAATATTTATATAAATGGTATTCTATTATTGTTTAACAGCACGATTAATCGTGCTTAATTTTTTTTAATCGCACGATTAACCGCAATTAATTTTTTTAATTGCTTGACAACCCTAATTAAAGCTTAGTTGAATTTATTTTTTTTGCAGTGGGCATTTATTTAAGGCATCACCACCACAGAGAAGGAATATAACCCAAGGCACTGTGGTGTCAGTGTTTATATTTTTCTATGAATACAAACTCAGAATATTAGTTAGTCCACAAACATGGTACTAAATGGCTGTGCTTTCACATGGAAAGCGAACACGTCAATGTTGAAACTCAATAGACCTCTGGATTCCAAGGGAGATTGACCACAGCACCTTCTAACTACACTGACACTATCTCTTGGCAAGAAGATGCAATACGTTAAGACTCTGAGGTTCTAGTCCCAGCTCTGCCACTGACCAGCTTGGTGATGCTGGTCTGTTTTTGATTCCCATCCCACCTTTGTCTGTCTTGTCTCTTTAAATTGTACAATATTCATGGGCAGGAACCATTTTTTAATATGGGTTTACAGAGTGCTTAGAACAATGAGGCCCTGGTCACAGTTAGGGGCTCTAGGCACTACTGTAGTACAAGTACTGAAGAAGAAGCTACCACCATCAAGATGAAATTGCACATTAGAAAAAAACATTTAAGGTCAAATTCTCCTCTCATTAAAAGGCCCAGTCCATCTCCCATTGAAGACAATGGGAGTTGCACTGGGACTGCGTCCTTACATTAGTGTCAATTTGGAAAGTCAGTGAATTTATATAAGTATAAGATCAGCATGAGAGAAGAATCAGGCTCCTCCAGTAGAAGAGCTGTTCCCAAAAAATACTATTTTGATAATGCAGAATATATTTACTTGAGTTTTTATCCGGAAGTCTGTCTATCTTCCACACTACAGCCCTATAGGCACTTTCATATTTTGCTGTTCCAATTGAGACCTGAATTACAGGATCAGATTCAACTTCATGTAAAGAACCAAGGCATGTTTTTCTGTTCATTTTTGCTTTTAGGGACTTCTGTCTTTGGAGATTCATGGTCCAAAGTGCTTTGATCCACTGTGCAGGAACTGGAAAGCATATCATGACATTTTCACAGTATTTCATGGAATGCAAATGTGCTGGAATCAGAGAAGTAGAAGACATGTTTATAAAAGCCTGAAGTTCTATGTATGCTCCCTGAACAACTACTGCAGCCTTTAAAGAAAATGGAAGGTCTTGCCCAATATACAGTGTCTTGAAACGCATCAGTTCTAACCTACAGGCATCCAGGGGTGTAAACTTAATAATTCTAGATTGCTCAAACTCATGTGTTTTGACACACTTATGGAAATGGTAGTCAAGAATATCAATCCATTTCTTCTCCAGGTCCTTGTCAAAATAAAGTTCATCTCTTTTCTGGAGCGCTAGATCATTTAAAGTAAAAAAGCATTCAGTATTGCCATTCACAAAACACATACAATAAATGTGTGTGATGACAGCACTTTCTACAAGTTTTCCTTCTGTTTTAGTGACTTTCCCCCAAAACTTATCCACTATTTCTAGTATAATTTTTTGTTCCTCATAATTTCTCTTTTGTTTACAAATGGCAGGAAGCTTCATTAACTCTTCCTCAACTGTTGTAAGGAAATCAGTGAAGTCATTGTAATCCATGGTTCCTAATTTTAGCATCTGCTCCACCTCTGGTTCATGGACCACTTCTGCTTTGGGGTGGTATTTTCTTTTCTCTGTATAAGACACATATTCAATCTTCACGGTATGGATTTTTCCTGAAACACTACAGTTCTCTAGCTTGGGTTCTGACAGTTTACAGTATGGTTGGAGCTGGAATTCTTTAAAAGGTTTTTCAAGACCCTTCTCGTAGTACATTTGTAAAATACCCCCAGGTAGGATTTTAAGATAAATAGGACCCCACTGCCGAGATGACATCATATTCTTCTTCTCAGGAATTCTTAGCATGAAAGGCCAACCATCTTTTTTCTGGCTCCTGAAGAGACTGTATGGAATGAAAGAAGAGAGATTACGCCATGCATGTAAGCTGGAGGCAGACAGGTTTCCCAAAGTATCAGTTTGCAAATGTTCAAGCCTTTCACAGATATAACTGAAGGAATTCTGATCGAGACTTTTCTGATCATGGCAAGTATCTTTTTCTTTAGAACGGCAAATACTTCTGCAAAGCTTTTTATCCTTTCTCTGTGTGTCAGCGTTATAGGGAGACATGCTAGTTGAACACCCCTCTTTCCAAAATAGACTTGAAAAAGCACAGTCATTCTGAAAATATTGGAAGCGTTCCAATTCCAACTGATCTTCTAATTTATTGCAGCTTTCTTGGTAAGTAGGATTTATTTCACCTGGGGCTCCTTGTTTAGAGACTAAAATCTTAGGTGGATCATCATTAGGTGCAGTGCTCAGTTTCTGAAAAGCTAAGGAAGAACAAGTCCCAGATGGTGGGTGAAGGTTAATGTTTGATGACAATTCAGGAATAGGATAAAGGATGTGAATTTCTGATTTGGGGATATAGGGACTTCCTGAATAGTCTTTGGTAGGTGTAGAAAGTGGAGAGTTACTAGGAGGTCCAGCATTTAAGTAAAAGTCAGCTACAGGAGAAGAAAGTGGAGTTCTGTTTGTAGAAGTTGACCTACTTGAAGATTCATGCATATTAGCAAGATTGAGATTAAGACCATTTGCTTTACAGGTATTACTATTTTCCACTGATTTTTGAGGAGATTGAGAGAGGGGTTCATCATCAAAAGTGACCCAGTTTGCTGGATATGTGGAACACATCTTGTAGGAAAAAACTTGAAACACTTATACAGGTATCACCTCTGAGTCATCTGTTGAGAAATAACAAAACAAGAACAGACGTAATAAGAAATAAATGCAATTACTTTTGAAAAAAATTTACAATATTCAAATTTCATAAGGCCTAAATTTTCATGAGCATCCAGTTTTGGGTGCCTCAATTTCTGGATGCACAATTTGAGTCACCTAAGGCTTGATTTTTAAAGTACTGAGCAGACATTTTTAATGTACTGCCACAGACCTCCAATTGCTGTCACAATTTGGGCACCCAAACTTAGCGGACAGCTTTGAACATTTGATACACACACACACACACAAAGTAAGTGGAGTTGACAGAAATACCTACAGGTAAGGTTGCCTAACATTTTCAATTAGAAGGTTCTGTTATCTTTGGCAAAATAACTGTTTGAGCTGAAATTTTCATGCAGTTTATCTGCCTCATGATGAATTTCTTGGGAAAGTTCAGCAAAAATGGCTCATCTGTTTCCAAGACGGAGGCTAGGAGAAAAATGCATTGCTTTGCCCATGTTAAAAATTCTTACAACTGTTTTGCTGAGAAGCTATAATACCTCCATGCTTTGGGGCAGAGACTTAACATTTGGTAGATGGGCATGTGTGTGCATGGAGGAAGCTTCATTAACTCTTCTTCAACTGTTGAAAGGAAATGTCCACCAAATGCATCCGATGAAGTGAGCTGTAGCTCACGAAAGCTTATGCTCAAATAAATTTGTTAGTCTCTAAGGTGCCACAAGTACTCCTTTTCTTTTTGTTGCAAGGTAGTCAGTGAAGTCATTGTAATCCATGGTTCCTAACTTTAGCATCTGTTCATGCCCTATGCCCTTTTTCTGTCTCTGAAATTTCACCCAAATTTGGCTGAGTTATAAGCCTCTGAAAATATAAATTTACATATCTCAGAAGTTCGTTGTGGCTGGCAGAAAAATTCCCTGAACATTTCATCCATACTGAGCCTGATCTACCCACACCGAGTTCTGTGCCAGCCACAATTCACATGCTCCAACAAGGGGTTGAGCAGATTTGAGGTCAGTGAGACTGATGCCTAGGCAGAATGGAGGAGGAGGAAACCGTCAAACTCAAATACATACGACTAGGTGCAGAGGGACAGGCCGGAAGGGTCCTATGGAGGAAAAAAGTAATGAATGTAATTAAAGACTGTCATATTACATAATCATGGGGGGCATATCAAGGTTGAACAGGCAACTTGAATTCTGGCATTTCCTAACTTTTGAGTGCTACACCTTACAACCTTAAAACATTCTTAACATAGGGATGTGTGCATGGAGGGTGTGTGTGCTATATATAATTTTATTTACAAACACATACCTAAAAGTTATGCTCACTCCACTAGACTTTTGTGCTGGCTCTTTTTCTGATGATGGTTGTTGGTAACAGCAGTAGGAAGAAACATATCCAAAGTGTGGGGGAAAAACATATTATTCTTGCCCTTTGCACCTGTGATGTCAAAAGCCAGCTTTGAAGGAAATACTAGGATTTCTTTCCACTTAAGTTTAGTATGCATGCCTTTTTGTTCTTCAAGACAGTTAAGAATAAATAACTTAAGCAAAACTACAAGAAAGTAAGACTGAAGCATTCAGACCAAATTGTGGTGTTAGAAAGTATCTTCATTGTCTATGCTATGATGAGCCAATTTTTCCCAAACCACACAAAGTTTTCTATTCTGTAAGTACTGTAAATAGATGTGGTCACCTTAGGGCTTCTTACCATCAGGATGTGCACATTGTTAGCAAGATATGACTGAAAATTCCACATTTAATTTGTTTTGTGGTTGTCTGAAATGGTTCACATTAAATTTGCTTTTGTAGTAGTGGCATGAAATGGACATTTCAGAAGTATAAATACATTTCTAATATTAAAAGTATAAAATGATATTCTGTATACCATATTTTTGTGGATACTAAAATTTATTGTAAATAGAGCCAATAACAACATCCTTTATAGGGAGAGCTGGCACAAACACCTCTAAGAAACGCCATCTAACATTGTCCATTTACAAGCAATTGATAACAGACCTTATACTTTGCCAAACTTTAACCATCCAGGCTGAAATTTTCCATGAAGGGTGTCTAACTCAAACAAAATTATTTTTTGAAAATTTCAACTAAAACCGTTCCGCTATTTCTCAGAGCAAAGCTAGAGAAGATTATGTTGTTTTGCCCTTGTTAAAAAAAAAAAATATCTTACTACCATTTCATTGAGAAGCTCTAGGGCCTCCATGCTTTGGAATAGGGACTTGAAACTTGGCAAGGGTGGGAATCAGCTTGATATCAGGAATGTGCGTCTTGCCGTCACCATAAAAATCCACCCTAAATTTGTTGAATACCGCCATTTCCTAACGTTTGAGTGCTAGGCCTTACAATTTTAAAACATTCTTAACTAGGGCTGTCAAGCAATTAAAAAAATTAATCGCAATTAATCGTGCAGTTAAACAATAATAGAATACCATTTATTTAAATATTTTGGATGTTTTCTACATTTTCAAATATATTGACTTCAATTACAACACAAAACACAAAGTTTACAGTATATTTATTTTTTATTACAAATTATTTCGACTGTAAACAAAAGAAATAGTATTTTTCAATTCACCTAATACAAGTACTGTAGTGCAATCTCTTTATCATGAAAGTTGAACTTACAAATGTAGAATTATGTACAAAAAAAAGACTGTTACCTTTTCTGTAACTGGTGTTTTTTGAGATGTATTGTTCACGTCTATTCCACGTGCTCGCCACGTGCACCAGTGCCGGAAGTTTTTCCCCTAGCAGTACCGGTAGGGGAGTGCCCCAAGCGACCCCTGGAGTGGTGCCTCCATGGCGCGGTATAAGGGGTGCTGCACGCTCCCCCCACCCTCAGTTCCTTCTTGCCAGACAACTCCGACAGAGGGGAAGGAGGGCGGGATAGACATGAGAAACACATCTTGAAGAACACGAGTTATGGAAAAGGTAACTCTCTTTTCTTCTTCGAATGATTGCTCATGTGTATTCTATAATAGATGATTCCAAGATGTATCTGTTGGAGCTGGGTAGGAGTTCACAAATTCTCAGGGCAGAGCACAGCCCTTCTGAACCCGGTGTCTTCCCTTGTCTGGTTTCAGAGTAGCAGCCGTGTTAGTCTGTATTAGCAAAAAGAAAAAGGAGTACTTGTGGCACCTTAGAGACTAAAAAATTTATTTGAGCATAAGTTTTGTGAGCTACAGCTCACTTCATCGGATGCGTTCAGTGGAAAATACAGTGAAGAAATTTGTCTGGGAGACGATCGCATAATGCGAGGTGAACATGTGAACTGAAGACCATGTGGCAGCCCTGCAAATGTACTGAATGAGGACATGGGCTAAAAAGGAAGCTGATGAGGCTTGCGCCCTTGTCAAGTGTGCCCTCACAATCGACAGTGGAGGGATTCCCGCCCCAGGTCATAACAGGTTTGGATGCACGAGGTGATCCAATTGGTGAGCCGTTGAGTGGAGATTGGCCAACCCCTCATGCATTCAGCCAAGGTGATGAACAGCTGCGAAGGCTTCCTGAATGGCTTAGTCTGTTCCAGGTAAAAGGCCAGAGCCCATCTCACATCCAGCGTATGGAGGCAGTGCTCCTCACTGAATGCATGGGGCTTGGGGCAGAGGACCAGCAGGGAAATGTCCTGACCCATGTGGTAGACGTAGACCACCTTCGGGAGGAATGAAGGATGCAGTTGGAGCTGGACTTGTCCTTATGGAACACTGTGTACGGGGGCTCAGAGGTCAGGGCCCTGAGTTCCAAGACCCGTCTAGCAGATGTGATACCACCAGGAAGGCTACCTTCCACAAGAGATGCGACCAGGAGCATGTAGCTAACAGCTCAAACGGGGGACCCATCAGCGGGCCAGCACCAAGTTCAGGTCCCACTGCAGCACTGGAGGCCTAACATATGGGAAAAGGTGATCCATCCCCTTAAGGAATTGGCCAGTCATAGCATGGGAGAATACCGTGTGCCCCTGCACCAGTGGGTGGAATGCCGATATAGCCGCCAAGTACACCTTGACGGACGAGGGCGCCAACTCTTGGGCTCTACGGTGAAGGAGATAGTCTAAAATGAGCTGGATCAGGGAAGCCATGGGGAAAACGCCCTGCTCATCAGGAAAATCGAGACCACTTCGCCAAGTAGACTTGATGCATGAAGGGACACCTACTTTCCAAGAGAATGTGCTGAACCCCTTCTGAGCATGTTCTTTCCTCCTGGCCTAACCATTGAGCAGCCATGCTGTGAGGTGGAGTGCCGCTAGGTTGGGGTGGAGGAGGCAGCCCTGGTCCTGAGACAGCAGGTCCAGGTGGGGTAGCAATGGCCACGGCGGGGCAACCGCCAGGCTCAAGAGGGTCCCGTACCAATGTTGCCTGGGCCACGCCGGGACAATCAGGAGGACCTTGGCCCTATCCATCTTTATCTTTTCCAGGACCTTGCCGATCAGCGGGATCATGGGGAAGGCATAGAGAAACTGGCCTGACCACGATAGGAGGAAGGCATCAGAGATAGCGCCCATTCCCAGCCCCCCCTCCCCCGGAGCAGAACCAGGGACACCAGCGGTTCTGCTGAGTCACGAACAGGTCCACCTGGGGAGTTTCCCACTCTTGGAAAAGTCTGTGCACCACCTCTGGGTGTAGAGACCACTCATGCTGAGAGGAGAAGTCTCGGCTCAGGCGATCTACCCACGAGTTCCGGGCACCTGGTAGGTGGTAGGCTTGTATGCAAATGTTGTGGGCTATACAGAAGTCCCACAGCCTGAGGGCTTCCTGCTAGAGGAGCAGGCCATGCTTGCCTGCTGATGTAAAACATTGAGGCCGTATTGTCTGTGAGAACTCTGACCACTCTGCCTTCCAGGTGCGAGTGGAAAGCCATGGTCGCCAGCTGGACCAGCCTGAGTTCCTTAACGTTTATATGTAGGGCAAGGTCCTGTGCAGACCTCAGACCTTGGGTCTGAACATCCCCCACATGGGCTCCCCACCCCAGGTCCGAAGCATGGGACACAAGCTCCACCAGTGGGGGCCTACCCCCGAGAAGGACCACCATTCCAGGGAGGCGATCACCAGCTCAGGCACAGTGAGGACCTTGTCCATCCTGTCTCTGACCAGGGAGAAGACTGAGACCAACAGAGCTGGAGGGGCCTCATCCTGAATTTGACGTGGCAAACCACATATGTGCATGTCGACATGTGACCCAGGAGCTGGAGACATGCTCTGGCTGTCATCACTGGAAACCTTGTGACTGTGTCAATGAGCCCTTTCAAGGTCTCGAACCTGTCTGGTGGGAGGGAGGACCTGGCCGACATGGTGTTCCAAATGTCTGCCCAAATAAACTCTATGCGGCTGTACCGGGACTAATGTGGACTTGGTGTCATTCATCAACAGGCCCAGAGTGGCACATATGGACAGGAGGAGCGCCATGTGATCCCGCACCTGCGAGCGGGAGCTGCCCTTGATCAGCCAGTAATCCAATAGGGGAAGATCTGGACCCCACGACGTCTGAGGTAGGCTGCCACTACAGACATGCACTTTGTGAATACCCTGGGAGCAGTGGACAGGCCAAATGGAAGGATCATAAATTGGTAGTGTTTCTGCCCAACGGTGAAACAGAGGAAGCGACTGTGCCCTTGAATATATGGATGTGGAAGTACAAATCCTGCAGATCGAGGGCGGCGTATCAGTCCCTGGGATCCAGAGAGGGGATGATGGAGGCCAGAGAGACCATGCAGAACTTGAGCTTTATCATGTACTGGTTCAGGCCTCGCAGGTCCAGGATGGGCCTGAGCCCCCGTTTGGCCTTTGGGATAAGGCAATAGTGGGAGTAGTACCCCTTGCATTTGAACTCGGCTTAGGAGCGGTGGAAGTGGTGCCAGCGAAGGAGCTGCCCCACCTCCTGCTCGAGCAGGGCGTCATTAAAGGGGTCCTCCAGGAGGGGTGGAGGGTGGTTGGGCGGGGCAGAGGTAAACTGGAGGGAGATGGTGTTGCAGACCCATCGGTCCGAGGTCAGCCATGACCATTCTGGGAGAAAAGCACCGAACCGGTTGGAGAAGGGAAGCTTTATTGCGGGTGGATCCCTGATGTGAACTGGTAGGTCGCCCACGGGTGACCTTTCAAAACTGCCGTTTCCCCGTTTGTCCTTGGAGGACCCAGGCTGCGGGCAGACCGGGACTGCCTCTGTGGGCATTTCATATAGTTCCGTGACTTTTTATAAGGGGGCTCATATTTAGAGTGGGTGGCCTAGCCAGAGACGGAACATAGAGGCCAAGTGTCTTAAGCGTAGTGTGGGAATCTTTCAGGCTATGCAGTTTTATGTCCATCTGTTCTGCAAACAGGGCATTGCCGTCAAACGGGAGGTCCTGCAAGGAGTTCTGTGCTTCACTGGACAGCCCAGACAGCAGGAGCCATGACTCTTTCCCCCACCAGAGCTTTGAGCTCATTCCTGTCACACTCTTGGAGGGAGTCCTCGAATTTGGGCAGAGAGCCCCACAGACTGAACTCATACCGACCCATGAGAGCCTGATGGTTCGCCACCTGTAACTGGAAAATTGAGGACGAATAAAGTTTTCTCCCAAATAAATCCAGCCTCCTTGAGTCTTTATTTTTTGGAATAGGGGCTGGTTGGCCCTGCCGCTCCCTGTGGTTGATCGACATGACCACCAGGAAGGTAGGGGCAGGGTGGGTGTACAGATATTCCTGCCCCTTGGCAGGCACAAAGTACTTGCGTTCCCACTCTCTTAGAGATGGAGGGAAAGGAAGCCAGGGTTTACCACAAGGCATTTGAGATTTTTGCCACCCCTTCATGGAGTGGAAGGGCTGCTCTGCCCAGTATCGAGGCAGATAAGAAGTTGAAGAGGGAGTCCGAGAGCTCCTCCACCTCCTCAGGCTGAAGGTTGAGGCTCGATGCCACCTTTTCAATAGTTCCTGGTGGGCTTTAGAGTCCTCCCGTGGAACAGAGGCAGGAGGGGCCTTAATTGCCTCATCAGGGGAGAGTGAGGAGGCAGGCGCGGTACTTTGCGTGTCCACTTGCACCGGCACCAAAGATGCACGTCCCAGCAACTCCTTCCTTGGAGGCTGGGAAAGGGATGCTGACAGCCGTTCTGAGGCTCCAGCCACCGAGCAGGCCCCCACCAGGGACTGCATGGGTGGCCAAGGGGACCATTGGTGCCATTGGGTGCCAGCCATGGAGCCTAGTGCCACTGCACCTGCACCTACTGTGACACTGGCGGAGCAGGCTGTTCAGCCTGACTGGCCTCTCCCGTTGATCGATGACTATGAAGGGAGGCTGGGCTGGTGTACAACCTGCCACTGTCCCTGGACCTGCAGGAGCGGTGGCATCAGTAATGGTGCTGACCATGAGACCGTGATCCCGATGTGGAGAAACAGTACTGCCGGTAGCAGCTGCTCCGCAATCGTCTCTGGCAGGTGGATCCATGATGGCAAGGCGCTGGTAATTGACTCCCGAGACTGCAGGAGCGGTGCCATGGCGGGGTCCTGGAGCAAGATGACGAATAGGAACAGCATCAACGATCATGTCACAACTGGCTAAGATAGCACCTTGGAGATGAGGACCTTCGGTGCTGTCTGCCTCGGTCTCGATGGTATGCACTCCTCAAGGCGGAGTGGTGCCTGGAGCCCCTGTCAGTCGGAACCCAGCCAGACAACCCGGTGGGAGTTGATAGTGACCGGCGTGGACTATGCACGGGATGGTCGCTAAGCAGCGAAGGTGTCTGGAACATTCCCTTGACTGCAAATGGTACCAAGCCGGGGGCGACTACAGAGATCCCAGCAGCGGCTTGCCTCTGGACCGTGGAGCCAGATTTGGCAGTGCCCCTGGTACCGGTATGGACTTAATGTCCCAGGCTGTTCGCAGGGGCTCCAGGTGGAGGGCATCTGGACATCTGGGGAAGCCTGGACCTGAGTCAGAGACCAAGAGGCCGATGGGGATTGAGGACTGCCCAACATGGGTCTAGCCTCTCCCCTGGTGCCACAGCAGAAAAGGCCTCTTCTTAGCCTTCTTGGCGTGCCCCGCTGACGGGGAGTGGTGCCAACTGGTAGATGGCACCAGGGGGTTGCCGCATACCGACACCGTGGTACCCAGTGCCGACTCGGAGCGGCACGTCGGGGTCAGCGCCAACCTCTTCAGGATGGCTAGAGCCGAATGTCTCTCTCTCTCTTGGTCCTAGGCTTGAACAACCTGCAAATCTTGCAGCGATCGCTGAGATGGGTTCCACCCAAACACCGTAAACAGTCTGCGTGTGGATCACTCACAGGCATCGGCAGCCTACAGGTGTCACATGACTTAAAACCGGGGCAGAGGGCATGCCCAGCCACGAGCGCACTAAACTAAACTAAACCAAACCAAACCAATCTAACTACTTCAACGACAGGTACTACTACACTGAACGAACAAGCGTCCTGGAGGAAAGCTGCAGACAAGCTGGAGCAGAGCAGTTCCGAAGCACCTTCACTGGTGGCAAGAAGGAACTGAGGGTGGGGGGAGGGCACAGCACCCCTTATACCATGCCACGGAGGGGCCACTCCAGTAATTGCTAGGAGCACTCCCCTATGAGTACTGCTAGGGGAAAAACTTCCAGTACTGGTGCACATGGTGAGCAAGCACACCTATTGTGAAATACACATGAGCAATCACTCAAAGAATAACTGCATTCCAAAATAAAACAATATAAAACTTTAGAGCTTACAAGACCACTCATTCCTACTTCTTGTTCAGCCAATCATTCAGACAAACACATTTTTTACATTTGCAAGAGATAATGCTGTCTGCTTCTTGTTTACAATGTCATCTGAAAGGGAAAACAGGAGTTCTCATGGCATTCTTGTAATTGGCGTCACAAGGTATTTATGTGCCAAATGCGCTAACGATTCATATGTCCCTTCAAGCTTTATACATCCATTCCAGAGGACATGCATCCATGGCAATGACTAGTTCTGCTCAATAACGATCCAAAGCAGTGCAGACTGATGCATGTTCATTTTCATCATCTGAGTCAGATACCACCAGGTTGATTTTCTTTTTTGGTGGTTTGGGTTCTGTAGTTTCTGCATTGAAGTGTTGGTCTTCTAAGACCTATGAACGCATGCTCCACACCTCCTCCCTCTCAGATTTTGGAAGGCACTTCAAATTCTTAAACCTTGGGTCAAGTGCTGTAGCTATCTTTAGAAATCTGATATTGGAAACTTCTTTGTGTTTTGTCACACTGTAGTGACAGTGTTCTTAAATCAAACAATATATGCTGGGTCGTCATCTGAGACTACCATAACACAAAATATATGGCAGAATGCGGGTCAAACCATGGAGCAGGAGACATACAACTCTCTTCCAAGGACTTCAGTCACAAATTTAATTCACACATTTTTTTTTAAACAAGCATCATCAGCATGGAAGCATGTCCTCTGGAAAGGTGGTCAAAGCATGAAGAGGCATATAAATGTTTAGCATATCTGGCATGTAAATATCTTGCAATGCCAGCTACAAAAGTGCCATGCACTTTTGCCATGCACTGTTCTCACTTTCAGGTGACATTGTAAATAAGAAGCGGGCAGCATTATCTCATGTAAATATAAACAAACTTGTTTGTTTTAGCGATTGGCTGAAAATAAGTAGGACTGAGTGGACTTGTCAGTTCTAAAGTTTTACATTGTTTTGTTTTTGAGTGGTTATGTAACCAAAAAAAAAATCTACATTTGTAAGTTGCACTTTCATGATAAAGAGATTGCACCACAGCACTTGTATGAGGTGAACTGAAAAATACTGTTTCTTTTGTTTATCATTTTTACAGTGCAAATATTTGTAATAAAAAACAACAAAGTGAGCACTGTACACTTTGTATTCTGTGTTGTAATTGAAATCAATATATTTGAAAATGTAGAATAACATCCAAAAATACTTAATAAATTTCAATTGGTATTCTATTGTTTAACAGTGCAATTAAAACTGCAATTAATCACAATTAATTTTTTAATCGCAACTAATTTTTTGAGTTAATTGCATGAGTTAACTGTGATTAATCGACAGCCCTATCCTTAACATAGGGTTGTATGTGTGGAGGAGGTGTGTGCTACGTATAATAAAAAAATGCAACTTGCACCTGCTCAGTAGACAATTCATGAGGACCTCCAGAACCTTCCAGAGACTTGTCTGAAATCTCGCAAGCCTTTTTGGGATTGCAATAAAGTTCCTAAAGCATCCTCATGCAATTCTGAGGCACTTTGGAAAGTTTCTAGGATAATGCTAATGTCCAAAACACACCCTAATTGCCAACTCTGAAAAAAAACTTCGAGCTACCCCCAAAACAATGGTTGCACAGAATATTTCTAGAACATTGCATGGCAGATGCTGTCCTCTCCTACACCTATGGAAGTGCAGAGACAATATACAGGGTGACTGTGGCCACCATCAAACTATGGACCATGTTGCAAGTCAGTGCCCCGCTTTGTTTGCCAGTGGCATCCCAGATTTACATCAAGCCACTACTGAAGCTACCAATCAGCTCACTAATCTGGACTTGGTTATTTGAACATTGTTAATCTTCTTCTTTCATATGGCAAGAGAGGTGAAGTGGTAGAACAGTTACAGGTTGGGAGCTAAATTCTCCAAACTAACATACTAGAGGAGCTAAGCAGGACTTTCCCTGAAATTGCTCCTCCTCGCAGCAGGGGGCCGCTGTTGTATGAGACACAGAAACCAAAAGCAGAGAGGCCACTTGTAACACAATGCACCTCCAAAGAGCACCCTGTAACTCCCATTTCACCATTCATATGTGATTGTGATATTTCATGCAAAGCATGCCATGTATGATATTATATGAAAGGTCATGATCTCCTGCAACCCACTGTTCTGTACAAACATGTATGTCATTAATGTGTATGAAGTTATGATATTTTTCTGTATGGTTGTTACTGAAATATGTTGTCAGTTTGAGAGTCTATTACAAGGGTGGTGATCCCCATCCAGGAGGGTCCTAACCAACCATTAATCACCAGGGGAGTTGTAATCAAGGGATTTACAATTCAATGACAGTTGCACAAGACCACAACAGGGACTGCTCAATCCAGTGACTCAGCAAAACTCACCCGGACATGTCTGGGCAAGTGTCTTCTAGGCACATGAACTAATGATATAAAATAGGGGAGAGTGGCATCATGCTTTTTCCTTTCTCCTCCCCCACTTATGCTGGAAACAACAAGAATGCTGAGAAGATGAAGACTTCAACTGAGGAGACTGGTTGTATTGAGACCTGTGTATTAAGAACGGTAACATCCAATGGGGTAAAAAAATTGCTCAGTCTAAATACTGCCTAGTGTAATGAGGTTTAAGATTTAGATTGTGCACTTTTATTTTCTGTGGGAACTATCTCTGACGTCTTATGCCTACCACTTATAATCACTTAAAATCGATCTTTCTGTAGTTAATAAATTTGTGTTATACTTTACTTAAAAACCGTGTATTTTTCTTAAAGTGCTTGGGAAATCTCAGCTCAGGTTAAAAGGCTAGGGCATGATCTCTCCACATTGAGGGAGGGGTGGACTGGGTAATAAACTTACACTGGTCAGGCTTCTGACCAGGGCAACAGTACAGCTACAGGGTGTAAGGCTGGGGAACTGGAGGGAAGTAGCTGGTGCCTTTCTCTGAGTGATTTGTGAGTGGCTCTGGGAGCATTCATGCAATCTAGCTGGGTGTGGGGATCCACATGCTGTTGTGCTGAGTGATAACAGCACCCGGAGCGGTTTGCAGCTTGTCACTAGCAAAGCACTGTATCTTCAGGGAGAGGGACATGGGGCTGCAGAGAGACAGGGACTGGTTGCTGGGTCACAGGCTATGCCTGAGGTGACAGGGCTTGAATTCTGGTGGAGATAGGTGGAAAGGGGTACGGAGACAGGCTGAGGGGGTAGGGTGGGGGACAAAGACAGGCAGTTGGTGTGGCATAGTGGCAGGGGAGGAGAACTAGGTAGGTGCATGCTAAGGGACAGGGACAGGGACTATGTTATTAACCAATAGTACAATACTTGGTCCGTTATTTTACTGAGAGAATAAGTATATATAAACTATATATACACACACTTTTATTTATATAGTTCCTGCTCTACCTTGGTGGGTCTTGCGCTTATTGGCGGATTTGCTCGCCTTGGAGCTTCAAGCCCTCAGCTTGGCTGTTTTTCTGAATTCACAGTCCAGGTCGACTCCTCCTGTGTCTGATCAGGAACTGGGAGGATTTGGGGGGGAAACTCGGGCCCGCGCTCTACTCCAGGTTCCAGGCCAGGGCCCTGTGCAATGCAGCTGTCTAGAGTGCCTCCTGGAACAGCTGTGCGACAGCTACAACTCTTTGGGCTACTTCCCCATGGCCTCCTCCCAACATCTTCTTTCTCCTCACCATAGGACCTTCCTCCTGGTGTCTGATAATGCTTGTACACTTCAGTCCTCCAACCGTCCGCGTTCTCACTCTCAGCTCCTAGTGCCTCTTGCTTCCAACTCCTCACACCACAAACTGAAGTGAGCTCCTTTTTAAAACCCAGGTGCCCTGATTAGCCTGCTTTAATTGATTCTAGCAGCTTCTTGATTGGCTGCAGGTGTTCTAATCAGCCTGTCTTAATTGTCTCCAGAAGGTTCCTGATTGTCCTGGAACCTTCCCTGTTACCTTCCCTGGGGAAAAGGGACTTACTTAGCCTGGGGCTAATATATCTGCCTTCTATTACTTTCCTATAGCCATCTGGCCCAACCCTGTCACATATCCCCCCCCCCTCTCTTCAACAATACGGGATTGGGCAACTTGGGACATCAGGCAGTGTACTTGTGACAAGCCATCTGTATTGCCATGGTGGCCTCCAGCCCGGTGTTGTATGGTGAATTGGAAAGGTTGTAGGGAAAGGAACCATCTGGTCACCCTTGCGTTCTTCTCTTTCTTTCTTTCTCTGCATCCACTGGAGGGGTGCACGGTTGTTCACAAGGGTAAACCGTTGTCCCAGAAGGTAATAACAATGTTTCCATGGCCCATTTCACAGCTAGGCACTCTCTTTCAACCACGGCATACTTCTGCTCTCTCGGGAGGAGTTTCCTGCTGAGGTAGAGGATTGGGTGTTCTTCATCTCCGACCATCTGCGATAGGACAGCTCCCAATCCTACTTCAGATGCAGGTGTTTGTAATATGAATTCTTTGTTGAAGTCTGGGGCTATAAGCACGGGGTTACTGCAGAGAGCTGTTTGTAGATCCATGAATGCTTTCTCTGCCACTTCTGTCCGCTTCACCATGTCTGGACTCCAGGCTTTTATCAGGTCTGTCAGGGGACGTGCTCTGGTAGCAAAATGGGGAATAAATCGTCGGTAGTATCCCACCACACCCAGGAATGCCCGGACTTGCTTTTTCCAATTTGGCTGGGGCCAATTTTGGATAGCCTCTAGTTTGTTTAGTTGGGGCTTGGCCATGCCCCTTCCTACAATGTAGCCAAGGTATTTAGCCTTGGCTAGCCCTATAGCACACTTGGCTGGGTTGGCTGTAAGGCCAGCCTGTCTTAGTGTGTCCAGAACCGCTTCCACCTTTCCTAAGTGGGTTTCCCAGTCCAGGTATGCTGCTGCATAACTGGTATGGAGCCTTAGGAGCTTGTCCATAAGATGCTGGAAGGTGGCAGGTGCCCCATGCAGTCCAAAAGGAAGAATAATATATTGAAACAGACCCTCTGGTGTAGAGAATGCAGTCTTTTCTTTTGCATCTTTGGCAATGGGAATCTGCCAGTATCCCTTTGCTAAATCAAGGGTGGTCAAAAATCAGGCATTGCCCAGGCGGTCAACTAACTCATCAGTACGGGGTATGCATCGAATTTAGATATCTCATTCAACCGGCGAAAGTCATTACAAAACCTAGTGGTGTCATCGGGTTTGGGCACCAACACAATCGGGCTTGATCACTGACTATGGGACTCTTCGATGACTCCCAGCTCCAACATCCTTTTTACCTCTGCCTTGATCTCCTCCCTTTTTGCTGCTGGGACCCAATAGGGCCTTAAAGTTACCTTTGCCCGAGGGTCTGTGATAATGTGGTGATATGCTTCGGTGGTCCAGCCTGGTTTGGTTGAAAACATGTCCTAGTATCGGTTGATCATCTCAGTTACCTCCTTCTTCTGGTTTGGTGTCAGATCAGTGGATATCCTGATCTGCTCCTGCATATTATTTCCCTGGATCGGGGTCTCTTGGGCCACTACACACGCCTCTCGTTGGTGTCAAGGCTTTAAGAGGTTAATGTGATAAATTTGTTCTTGTTTCCGGCATTCTGGCTGCCGCACCTTGTAGGTTACTTCCCCCACGGGTTCAACCACCTCATAGGGCCCCTGCCATTGGGCCAAAAGCTTGCTTTCTGCTGTGGGTACCATCACCCAATCCCCTGGTTGGAACTGTTGGACTTTTGCCTGGTGATTGTAATGGGTTCGCTGGGCCTCCTGCTCCTTTTCCAAACGTTCCCTGTACAATAGAGGTGACCCGGGCTATCCATTCTTGCATCTGCAACACATGGTCAATTATATTTCTCTCCTCATTGGGTTCCTCTTCCCAGATTTCTTTTGCAATATCTAGTAAGCCACAGGGGTGGCGTCCGTATAATAATTCAAAGGGAGAAAACCCAGTTGAGGCCTGAGGCACCTCCCAGATTGCAAACATAAGGTAGGGTAGTAGGGTGTCCCAATCCTTCCCATCTTGATTTACCACTTTCCTTATCATTGCCTTGAGGGTTCGGTTAAACCTTTCTACCAGCCCATCGGTCTGCGGATGATAGACTGAAGTTCTCAGGGTATGTATATGCAGCAGCGTACAGAGGTCCTTCATTAGCTTCCACATAAATGGGATACCTTGGTCTGTTAATATCTCCTTTGGTAGCCCCACTCGGGCAAAGATCCCCACCAACTCTTTAGCTATCATTTTAGGGGCCGTGTTCCACAGGGGGACGGCTTCTGGGTAGCGAGTAGCATAATGCAGAATGACAATATATATAGGTGGCCCGGGCTGTCTTTTTCAGGGGTCCCACAAGATCCATGGCTATTCGCATGAAGGGGACCTCTATGATGGGAAAGGGTACTAAAGATGCCCTCAAGTGGGGACGGGGACTATGCAGCTGACACTCTGGGCAGGACGCACAGTATCTCCACACTTCATGTACTCCAGGCCAGAAGAATTGTCGCAGGACCAGTGCCAGGGTCTTCTCTACCCCCAATTGCCCCCCAAAAAGATGACTATGGGCCAGACTTAATACAGCATTCTGGTGTTTTTGAGGTACTAGGATCTGCTGTACCTTTTGCCTCTATACTGGTGCAACCCGGTATAAGAGATTCTTCTTCATTATGAAGTAGGGTACTGGTCCCAGGGTTTTCCCTTCCAAGGGGACCCCATTAATTTCGGTCACCTCCTTCCCAATGTTGTCGTACCTTGGGTCTTCAGCCTGGTCCCGTCCAAAATTTCCTCTCCCGGGGCTAATCTGCCCAAGATCTATGGAGCCAGTCTCTCTTGCCTCTACTGGTTCAGAGGTGTTAGGGTGTGGGTCAAACTCGGGCGCTTCTCCCTCCTAGGTGGCCTCCTTTTCAGCTGCTCGGGTCTGCCTACCTACGAGAGCAACCCTCTGGCTTTGGGCCAGTATTCAGGTTCCCAAGGCCTTAGCTGCCCTTCTTTCCCTTTTCGTCTTTCTACGCAGTCTGGGAGTGGAGAACAAATCTGGGGATATTTCAGAGAAGGCTGGCGTTGACAGTCTACTGTGGATGCCTCACTATTTTAAGGGCTTTCCCCTTTCTCCAATTCCCCTACCAGGAGTAAGTCTCCAAATCCTGGGAAGTCCCTCCCTATGAGCACTGGGTATGGGAGTTTAGGGACTACACCTGCTGCTACCTCAGTAGTGTTCCTCTGAATCTCGATTTTTACTGGGATGGTGGAGTAATAACCAACTGTCCCATGGACACGTTATCCCCGTACGCTTAGCTCACAGCAGCTGACTACGCTTCACGAGCTTCCCCAAGACAAGCATGATAGCACTCCCCAAATCAACCAGTGCTGTGGTCTCTACCCCATTTAGATTCACTGGTCTAGTGTACATATGTGGAGTTAGTGAGACCCCCACAAGGTGGATTAGGGAGCATGGGTCTGCCCAGTTCCCCAGGTTACACTGCATAGACTCCTCAGCATTGGGACACTTTGCAGCTATGCGTCCCCACTCCCCACAGGCGTAACATCTGTATGGGGCCCTAGGCATTCCCCGGTCTCGTGGTTTGGGTAGTCTAACATCACAATCCTCTTCCCCCTCAGTGTTCCAACTCTTTGTGGCTTCTGGTGGGCCTTCAGCCCCGCTCTTTTTCCACCTGGGTTCTCCTGGTGGCCCAGTCACCCGAGCTCTAGGGCTTGGTGCCGCTAGTTTAACCCAGGGTGCTTCTTCCTTAACTGCTCAGGTCAGCTCCCTTGCCGTCCTTCGCCCTTCTACCAGCGCAACAACCTCGTCGTAGGTGGAGGGTTCTTTCTGGCTTACCGAGGCACGAAGGTCTGGTGGTAGTCCTCTCATGTACCGATCAATGACCAGAATCTCTAGTATCTCCTCTGGACTCCAGGACTCAGTTCGTAACCACTTTCGTGCGAGATGGATGAGGTCATATAATTGGGACCGTGGGGTTTTGTTTTCCAGGTACCTCCACTCATGATATCACTAGACTCGCACTACGGTCGTTACCCCAGATCTGACCAGGATCTCTGCTTTCAGCTGGGGGTACTCTGCTGCAGCCTTTTCAGGCAAATCATACTAGGCCTTCTGGGCCTTCCCACACAGGAATGGAGCGAGGATACCAGTCCACTGTTCTCGGGGCCAAGCCTCCCACAGGGCTGTCCTCTCAAAGGCCAGGAGGTATGCCTCTACATCATCCTCCGGCATCATTTTCTGCAGCCAATTGCTGGCCCGCATGATCTGCGTCCCATCATGGCCGCAGTTCAACTCTGTAAGGGCCTTTACCTGGTTTACCAGTTCCCGCAACATAGCCCGGTCTTGAGTAGCCTGGTCCATCAGCAGGTGATTAGTCTCTTGCTGCAGCCGCACTGCCTCCTGTTGGGCAGCTGCCTGGACACGAATAGCCTGCTGGGTAGCCGTGGCTTGTATCGGTGCCCGCACTACCTCCTCCATTGTGGTGAAAAAAATAAAAATAGACCCTCTTCCTTTTTTTTTTTTTCCTTCCAAACACCCTCCTTCATCCGCCGCGCTGTGGACACCAGATCCCACTTCCAACACTGGTTGTGATTAAATTCCTGCTCTACCTTGGTGGGTCTTGCGCTTATTGGCGGATTTGCTCGCCTTGGAGCTTCATGACAGCCCTCAGTTTGGCCATTTTTCTGAATTCACAGTCCAAATCGACTCCTCCTGTGTCTGACCAGGAGTTGGTCAGGAGGATTTGGGGGGAACCCGGGACTGCCCTCTACTCCAGGTGTCATATAGCCATACTAGCCATTCCTAGTCTGCAAGGATTAGGAAACAGTTTATTTCTAAAAAGAAAGAGTTCAGCCAAATGAATTTGTATGTTGTGCCATAAACTTTGCAATTTCTTTTGGGCCATCTTAAAATTTAGGAATGCATCCTGAACTATGACAAACTTTGTGCTCATTTTATTGCTGAACAAACAAGAATTTAGAATGGAGTTGTTTTAGTCTCTCATTATTTTTTGAACTCTAAACCTTTTTCTTCACTAAAAATATTTGCAGTATAGTAGTTACTTTTAGTAAGATTCCTCCTCCACCTCTCAAAAGAGAGGGAGTTCCAAATGGTTGCATTGTAGTTAGGACCCATTAGAGTCTCTATTATTCACTCAAACACTGCATATAAGTTTGAAGTTAGCAGTGGACAGAAATCTGGGTCATTTCCTCCCCACCTCATTACCATTTTTTCTACTGTTTCAGCCACTCCCCTTTAGTTGCCAGCCTTCTTCATTCACCTCTTTTCCCGTCTCCCCTCCCGTCATCTTACTCCTGCAATCTCAAAATTACATGGTTTGTTTTCCACAGGCAAGCTGGCATCATCCCAAAATACCTTGCTACTTTTTTTTAAAATCACAGGTGGGGTAGTACTCACTCAGAGCATCACTTTTGCTCTGACAATCAGGAGCAAAGCATCCTGGGGCACATCAACAAGTTGGAGGGGGTGGGAAGTGGGCACAGAAGTTCTGCATTAGAGCTCAAAGGGAGGTAACAAGAGACAAGTAAGTGATAGGAGCAAGAGGAGAAGATGATGAATGGGCAGAAAGGAAGTGATCAAAAGAGAAATTCTACTGAAACACTCAGGAGAGTGCAGAGACAGGTCTTGAATTGAGTAGGACAAAGCATAACCCTTTCATTTAACTATTTTGACACACAAGTTGTTAACATGGACTAGCATAAGTGAAAAAAATGACAAAATATAAAATGTGACTGTAAGTACATACATACATATTATATAAAACAAACACATTTTTCCCAAACAGCACTTTGCAAATTATTCCCCTTCCCATCACTGACACTGCATCTTTTCAATGTCAGTTATTCCACATGTTAATGTTCGTATCTATTCTTCTTCCACAGTTATTGCCTTTCCATACATTTTTTCTGTCTGTCTGAACATGAAGTTACAGCTTTTTCCACAGATTTTGTTTTACAGCTCCAGTCTTTTACCTGGGAAATATTTAACTTCAGTTAATAAATGTCTATGAAGAAAAACATTTTTCCACATGCCTCTCTCTCTCTCTCTCTCTCTCATCTATATTTATGCCATTCATATGCCTTTCAGCATGAATGCAGCTTTCCCTTATTACTTTTTGAGATATTGGAAGTAAAAATACTACATATGTAAAAAATAAAAAGGAAATATTCATATATATAGTACAGTGAAGCCTCAGAGTTATGAACTGAGCAGTCAACCACATACCTCATTTGCAATTGGAAGTACTCTATCAGGCAAAAGCAGAGACCCCCCCAAAAAAAAGCAAATACAGCACAGTATTGTGTTAAATGTAAGCTACTAAAAAAATTAAGGGAAAGCAGCATTCTTCTTCTGCATAGTAAAGTTTCAAAGCTGAATTAAGTCAATGTTCAGCTGTAAACTTTTGGAAGAACCACCATAATGTTTTGTTCACAGTTATGAACATTTCAGAGTTACGAACAACCGCCATTCCTGAGGAGTTAGTAACTCTGAGATTCTACTGTAGTTCATTTGACCTCCACTTATGGAAATCTAGATCTGACCACAGCACCAAGAAAAAAAGAATTTAAAAAAAAATTAATAATATAGTAATAAAAGGGAATTCACACCCGGCATTTGTAATGGGTAGTATTAGTGTCATTCCATTTGCAGCTTACAAAATACGCATTTGCAGTCTTACATTGCTGTATCCCACTGCTCTTACTTCTCTGCTGCCTTTCACATGCAGAGCTCAACAAATTAATCTTTCTTTAAAAAACAACCTGAAACGAAGTGCTTCAATTCACTCCTTTTCAGAAATTTTAAGAAACTTTTCCTTGAAAATGGAAATGAAGCAGAGCTTTAAATATACCAACTCTCACTCTTGAAAAACTAGAATGGGATCCATGTAAATTTAACCCACAAGTTCTTAATCACAGGAAAACTGAACACAAAGACATTGACCTTATATTAGTACATATGTTGTGCAGCTCCTAATATCTAAATCACAAGCATGTGTGATATTTAATGCAGAAATGTGACAGGAAATACCATTTGTAGACTACTAAAACCACATAAAAAAAATCTGTGTTCAAATAATAAGGGTCTGTCAAGGCTAATTCCCTACTCTGGCACTTTGAGTAAACAAGGAGGGAGCCTGCAAGGATTCTAAAAAATAATATTGGCCACTCCAGGCATGCATTAAACTCCCAAGGTTACAACTTTTCTCTGACCTTGGATTGGTAGATACTGCCACCACCCAAGTGCAGAACCCCTTTGAGAGCCCAGGAAGGCGCACTTGGGAATTCCTTCCTGTGGAGTACCCTCAAGCCCTTCCACTCCCCTTCCGGGGAAGAGCTGAGAAAGAAAAAAGGGAAATCAGCTAATTAAACAACATGTGCACAAACCTCTTAAGACACAAAAATCCAATTCTGTTCTTAAAAAGGTAAATTTTATTAACCAAAAAAGAGAAAAAGAAAAGAAAAGAAAATACATCTGGGAACTCAGGTTATTGCTAGATTTTAAGAGAGCAACTACAAGGATTAAGCACCAAGAATAGCTTTATTGAGGTCCAGCTTAAAGGTTACAAGCAATACAAAAGCACCTGGGGTTAGCACAGAGAAGTCCATAAGCCATAAAGAAACAAAAGGGATAAACCTAATCACGTCTTCCTAGACATTTGCTGATCTACTTACATATCTGGGGTTTTAAATGAGTCGTATGATACTGATGTTTTTTTCATACCTGGCCCAAGCTTCTTACAGCATAGCTCTGCCCTGTCTGCCTTTCCCGGGGGAACAACAACAGACAGACAAAAGAAGAGAGTCTTTTCTCCATTTTAAAAAATTCTAGCCTTCCCATTGGCTCTTTTGGCCAAATGTCCACTCACTTCCTTTTACCTATGCATAGCAGAGAGACTTTTTAACCCTTTACAGGTAGAGCAATTAGAGAACAGCTATTAAGAGGGATTTTATAGTTTTTACTGGTTGGCTGAGTGTCCATAAAAGGGAGCTCCTCCCGCCCTTCATTTATCACAGGGTCTAACTTAAATACATTAACATATATTTACTCACTCATTCTTAACTCCCCCTGCTCAACCCAAGTAAATCCTTAGTTTTATCAGATTGAATCCAACCTATAGCATTTTCTGAATAATTGTTGTAATTTAATTTCTTGGTTTTTAATAAAAAGAAAAGGAGTACTTGTGGCACCTTAGAGACTAACAAATTTATTAGAGCATAAGCTTTCGTGAGCTACAGCTCACTTCATCGGATGCATTTGGTGGAAAAAACACCACCATTTGGTATTTGGTCTTCAATATTCTGGTTCTGGATCCATTTCTAGTTCTTTCAGAGATTTCATTCTCAACCCCAACTTCTTAAGTTTTAGTTGGACCATAAAAATATATTCCAGTGAGGTATATTGTAAGTCCTTGGGCAGATAATGGTTAATATATCATGCACATTTTCTTCTGCACATTTCAAAACCTAATAATCCTTGGCCCTGATTGGAGGGTACACTGTGCTAAACACACAAACAATTTCAGGGTTCCACATAAGATTTTGGACCAAGTTCTGAATCTGGCTCAAGAGTTGAGGTGTCATCCAGGCCAAACTGCTTAGGTTCTTTGGTGCTATAAAAAAAAACCCTAAAATAGAAAGACTAAGCACTAAGACTAAGACTATGTTTGTCTCATGGGTTGCTAATCTTCTAATGATGGACATCGGTCTTGTGTATATGCTGATTCTCTGAGATATGTCAGGAGCTTCTGTATTGACCATCAGGTTTTGTTGACTCACATGTGCAGCCTGGCTCAACTGTGTGATATTGCTCAGTAGTAGTTCAGCTCTTTTCTGTCTAAGCAGTCTATCATTTATCATATGGGGTTCTGTAAGGCTCCATACTGTCACCACTGTCATTCAACACATGCATAAAGCTGAGGGTGAGGGAGGGATTGCAAAGTGATTTAGGATGCATCCAAAACATAGATGACACTTGGATTTGTGTTTCATTTTCATCAGGCCCTCTTGCTACCATTTCCATGTCTACTCAGTGCCTACCTAAGAGTGAAACTGGGAGGAGAGCAAGTTGACAAACTCAGGATAAGACAAGAGATGCTAGCATACTCATAAGCAAGGCAGCTCTTGCCCCTGTTATTGAGGTGATTTTCCATCCTTTGCGCAAGTGTTTCACAATTTAGGGGTGCTCTTGGATCCTCTGTTGCTTCTAAAATCACAAGTGACATCAGTGGAAATACTCCTTAGCCTCCAGGTCTGGGAAATGCTCATATCCATTTCTATTGGATCTGAACCTGGAAGTAGTAATCCATGCCTTTGTCACTTTAAGACTAGATTATTTCAACAGGCAGACAGCTGTACTATTGTACATGGGGTTACAGCTGATGTAACCTGTTTGACAACGCTAGTTGATGGGAAGATGTGATAAGAGTTCTTCAGAAATTCTCCAAAACTGTACTATCTGCTCACTCCAAGAGGCAATTAAAGTTACTGACTTTGGTCTATAAAGCATGAGATGGTTTGGTCCCAGATATCTGAGTGACTAGCCCTCACCCTGTACTCCACCATAGCTGTTGACATCAGCTGAGACATCAAGCTAAAATCCCCAGATTTAAACATGAAGTAGCTGGTGGGTTGGCATCCTCTGCTCTAAAATTAGCTCTCCCTGCTGGTGCAACAGAGCCCAAGTTTACTGGCCTTCAGGGCTCAGTAAAAGGACATCTCTTCTTTAGGGATTTTTTTATGAGGGGTGAGAACAATTGACTAATGGGGAATTGGTTTCTTGATCCCTCAAAGCATAGAAATGTATGACAATATGTGTTTATTAAATTGTATTCATATGTCCCAAGTTCTAGTGAAATACATATTTTATAAATCTAAATGCATACATATATGTTATATACAAGCACATACTGCATGCTTGCCAGTTTTAGATTTTTCTGTGCATGGATAACTCAAATTACTTCAAGATGAAAAAATGGAAATTTGGCAAACAATATGCAGTTATTTTAGATGTATAAAAATGCACCCATTGAAGTATCTGAATGCCTATGCAGAATAATAATAAAAACATTTCTTGACAAAAAACAGTTCAATAACTCCCTCCAAACAAGCTTAATTTATCTCACCAACTATTCTAACTCCAGACATTGAGCTGACAGATGCAGATTGCAAGCCTTCCTCGTCCATGGATCTTTTACTCCTGAGGAAATTCTGCACCAAGAAAATTAAAATTCTGCACCAAAACAATTAAAAGTATACACATGGTATTTTAAAATGCTGCAAATTTTATTTGTCAATAAATAAATGTGGCTCCAGCACGGCAGTGGGGAGCATAGGCCATTGGCTGCATTGTGTGGGAGATCACCCTGAAGCCCCCACATCTCCCAGTACAGGGACTCAGTAGTGAGGCTGCACCTGACCCTGACAGTGCAAGGGCTGGGCCTGCCCCAGAAACACCTCCGGGCCCTACCCCTCTGCGCCATGCACACCAGGTGTAGATGGGCAGGCTCAGCCCAGCAGGGTCCAAGGAGCTTAGTGTGGGGGGATCCAGGTGTGGAGTGAGAGGTTTTTGTCTGGGGCAATCTGGGTACAGGCAGCTCAGTGGGAGATCTGGGGGCAGTGGCATGTAACCCCATGTGCCCCCCCCCATGCCTCACCTCTGTTTGGAGCGGGGCAATCCCCCTGAAAAAGCTGCAGCTATGGTCACCCCCCACACAGCTTCTCTTTGCTTCCCTGTCATTTTCTGCAGAGATACACAGGAAATCTGCAGGTGGCCGTTTTCTGTGGGTGTGCAGTCACGCAGAATCTCTGCAGGAGTAATCTTTGCAGATTACATTCTGCAAGATGCTAATAATCATTTACAGAAAATTTATTACCATTTTTTCAGTCTTAACCTCATTATTTTACATTTCCCTAAGTTAAATTGCAAAAGGCACCTTACAGCCCATGTAGTCATTGTCAAGACCCTCTGCCTCCTCCCCATTTGGAGTCACTGGCAAACCTATACAACATGCTGCATACCAATGGACATCCATGGCATTACTGAAGAGAGCAACAATTTCAGCTCAGTCTTTACCAACCCTCCATTTTTGCATGTGTAAGTAATTGTATTGTATCTTTGAGTTTGGTCAATCACATCTCAGTTCTTGATTGCTGAAGTACTAATCATAAAATTTGACATCCAAGTGATCTAAATTGCAAATGTAAAAAACTGTGGGTGAAAAACTGCACCAGAAATTTACACCCACAAAAGCAGATTAAGCATACCACAGTTTCCCTTTTGCCTACTTTGTAACCATTATCACCAATGACCTATATTAACAAGATTTTTAGCATATACACTCTAAATAGTACTTTAGTTGCAAAACTGCAGCAATACTGTGTGTGGTAAAAGCTATTCCATAATAACACCACATGAGTTGTTATGGTTTATTATATAAAAATGTAGACCATTCTTAAAACACTATTTTGCTATAAACAGTAATAGTTTCAAAACAGAGTACAATCTCTCCTTAATTTAAATATTGCAGAACATATGGCTGTAAAATACCCTAACACAGTGGTTGTCAAAATTTTTTTTTTTTTTGCAGACCACTTGAAAATTGCTAAGGGTCTTGGCAGACCACTTAATGATCTTTCCAAATGTTGTTTGTACCGTTAGCTAACTAGTGTAAAGTGCTTAGAATAAAAGCACTATATATTTAAAAAAAAACCTTGATAATAATTTACCGTTTCTTGTTCTACAAATAAAAGCCCACAACTCATATTTTAATATCAGTAGTCTTACCTTTCTAATGCGATGGAGTGCCCTATCTCCTGCGCCACGGCAGCCACAGAGCTGAGGCTGGGAAGGAGGGCCGTCTCTCCCCGGCAGCCGCAGCCCTGGAGCTGGGGAAAGTCTTCTCTTTCTCTGGCCGCCGCAGCCCTGCACATCCCAAATTCCCCCCCCCTTCTCACCCCACTGCCCCCTCCCACCTACCACCTATTCCTCCCAAGGCCACCACCTCACCTTACATGTGTGTCTTCTCCAGGGTCCAGGCACCTAATTAGTGGAGCCACGCCTGCGTGGCTTCACTAATTAGGTGGGTGGCCCTCCATCCTCTCATATGCGGCCACCCAGGCGCACACCTTAGAGGGAACTATCCGTGGACCACCTGATTGGAGCTTGCGGACCACAGTGTGAGAACCTCTGCCCTAATGTTTTCTAGCTATTGTACTGTTTAGACACAATACGGGAGATTTAGAATGGAATTTTCACCTTAACTCTGGATATTTAAGCACCAGGTTTTAAAGATGTATTCTTGGTATCATAGTTTTGTTTATTAGAAAAACTGAACAGGGCTTTAAAGGACTCCCTCTCCAAAAATGCTTCTCAATTTACATGTATTTTTGTTAGATTTTATTCCTAAAAAGAAAGATGATTGCATTGTGTTTTGCTTATGACTAGAGGGTTGCACTCTTTGCCTCCTTGCTCTAGACACAGATAGATTATTCTTTAGTGGAAACTTACAGAATGTACATCTAAACAAAAGGCAGAGACAGCTGGAAAGAGAGAAATTTCTTTTCTTTACCTGCATTTGTACTATTTACAGATTATTTCCCCTCCCCAATATTACTTGTTTCACTATATTTAGAAAAAAAGAGTAATTGATGCAATATCAGAAAAGATACTGAGACAACAGAGTCATATGAATTTGTAGGATATACACTGCATTTTCTCCTGGTTATTAGCTGGTTTGCAGGAACTGTCGTACTTGCAGGTAAACTCTTTAATTTGGAATTTTTGACTATTGGCACGAAGAGCCAGGAGAATTAAAAGCTTTCAATTTTCAGACTGTGTTCATACTAATGCACTAAAGGAAAAAAACCTAGGCAGAGTCCCCCCATCACATAAAACTGTCTTTATAATTCTTCTTTGTCTCACCTCAAAAGGAAAGCTTACCCAGTAATATGACTGCAACTTTCATATGAAAGATGTGCATGGGAATGATCTAAATTCTCATTGCTAGAATTTGTCTACACTGGAAAAATCAATAGCAACATTATAGACATTGCAACTGCACTGGTGGCAGCAATGAAAGCATGGACTAGATCATAAAAATCTCCTGAAGTCTCTCATCTAGTCCAAATGATCTAGAAAGATCACAGCAGTTTACATTAGTCTGGGAGCAGCCTTTCAGGACCTAACTAGCATCTTTCAGGGCTAACAGCTAGGCTGCTTTGTGAACTTTCCTCTACTGCACTTCTGCACTCGAAAATTGTTGCTGGAAGGACAATTTTCATGAGGACCCCCTGATTTTCTCCCTGGACCAGCAGTGCCAGGAATTTTAGGTTTTTATAAGGTCCATTGGCACCACAGTCAATGTGAATGCAATCCAATTTGATAACTCTTCTGGATACACACCAAAGCTTACCTTTCTTCTTGGAATAAGGACAGGGTGAGGGTTGGACAGGATTTTTAATTATCATGGTATAAAAGTTATAAGGAGGAAGGGGGATTATGACTCTGTAGGTAGGCAACAGTGGACAGAAGCATATCAGCATGATTACTGTACAGTTTAAATATTGGAAGGAGCACCCAGTGCTAGGATGAGTGCCTCCGACATTTCTCATTTAGAAATCTAAATAAATAAGTAAACAAATTTTGGCCTAAGGAAAATTTGCTTCTAGTACATTTTTCAAAGAACTAATTAAAACTGTTAAGGCTCACATGGAATGGAAATTATACAAGAATATCTCAAAAGGTAATACATAGAAATTGGTAGTCTACAGCCAGATTCCCGTCTATAATATCTATCCTTTTCTTTCTAGCTGTTGCTGAAGTAGGCCTCTCATTCTCAGAAGAAACATCACCACTTTTAGTTTACAACAGAAAGAGATGAGACGCTCCCCTTTGGCTTACATCAAAGCTTACTGCATTCAAAACGGTTGCCATATTTGATATGGAATAGTCACACAGAACACAGCCTGGTGTGTTTTGAAAAAATATATTTTCCTGTTTCCGAGTCCAATATATTAGGCTTCCCCTAACGCTCAGATCTGAAGTAATTTAAAAATTTACCTTAAAAGGAAAATAAACCCACCAGACTTGATTGGAAAAGCAAAGATACTCTGAGGCATCTCATCAATAATAAGCAAGAATGTAGATTGGAGAGTCTATGTATGAAATATGGTTTAATCTGGTCTCCTTTTAATGCCATATGATCAATGAGACACTTTAATAAACTGATGCTATGGCATGCATTAGAATATGACAGACCTTGCCCCAGCAAATTTTTTGCAGAGTTTAACATCAGAAATAAAATTTACAGAAATATCTAATATTTAAAGAATATTACATAGGCAGCCACCGTTAAGCACTATATTTTGAGGCATTAGGATGGAGAAGTTCTGGTAGATGCTGAGTCTTGCAAAAACTCTCCTCTACTTCTGCAGCCCATATCCCACATGTGAGCTGCAAGAGGCTGGAAGATGAGCTTCCACTCCTTGTAAAGAGGAAAGCTCACTCTATTGATGTGGAAGAAACTAAAAAGTTATTTGTCTAGGACCCCAGTTCACATCTGTTCACTGTCCATAGTCCAGTTTTTAGGCATGTTATAAAATTAATATAAAGCAATTAAAAAGGGCCTACACCCATAGATCATACAAGAAAATAAATCTTCTACACGCCAAACAAAATTTCTCAACTCACTCTTTGCCTATGAAAACAGGTAGGTCATGCAGCCTATCCTGAAGGTTACAAAACTGGGGCTATTCTGGTCAAAAAAAAGAAGGAAAAAAAATCCCCAGACCCAGGTATACTTATGACTGACTCTTGGTAAGAAAAATATACATAAAGCTAACACCATGACAGTGGTTCTCAAACTATGGAGCAGGCCTCCCAAGGGAGGCTTGGGAATGAATCAAGAGAGGTGTGAGCTTTATGCTTTTTTGGGTTGTTTGGTTTTTTTTGAAGAGCTCTAGCTGTCAGTCGCAGCTGGGGCTCATGAAGAAGGGCCACGCACACCCAGGAGGTGGGGGATAAAGGGGATAGCTGAAGCCCCTCCACCTGGCCTCGGCTTGCCATCCTCACCCCCTCCCAATCCCTCACTGGGAGGCAGCCCAGTCTCAGGCTCTCCTTCCTTCTCCCATTTCCCCCGTCCCTCAGCTGGAGGTGGCAAGGCTTCAGCTGTCAGCTCCGGGGGGGGGGGGGGGGGCAGCAGGAGCACAGAAGGATGGCAATGGGATGCTAAGTCTGCTGTGAAAAGTGCCTTTAATGAATATCACTTTTCACATTGCAACCCTTACTTCTATGCTGCTGCTTGCATGTAGCTGCCTTCAGAGCTGGCACCCAGCCAGCAGCTGCTTCTCTCCATTTGCCTTCAGAGCTCGGTGGTGGTATATGTACTTGTGGGGGAAGAGGAGGTGTAAACGACTACAGACACAAATAAGGGGGGGCTGATCAAATAAGTTTGAGAACCACTGCCATATAATAATACGTATATCATTAAATCTAACTAGGAGAATGAATTACAAATGACTAGCTGATGGTACATAGCTGTACTTTTAATACAAGACCAAATATTTTTCTCTCTCTCTCTCTGCTTCTTCCAAGTTCTTGACCAGTGGTACTGAATCCCAAAATGCTACAATAAGCATCCTCTCTGTGGAGAGGAAATATTGAAGATATTTCTCCCAACCAGATCATGAAATTATATTATTCCTTTCTTATACCCCAAAGTGAATAACTGTTGGACCGTCTATTTTAAACATAACTGCTATATCTTCTGATATCCCTCTTTAGGGCCTCTTGACTAAATTGTACATCTCTGGACTTGAAGTTTATAACTTAGAAGCAAATGAGGCAGGATGTATCCATGGTACCCAGGGCTGTCAAACGACTAAAAAAATTGATTGTTATTAATCACGCAATTAAAAAAATTAATCGCAATTAATCACACTGTTGAACAATAATAGAATGCCATTTATCTAAATATTTTTGGGTGTTTTCCACATTTTAAAATATATTGATTTCAGTTATAACAGAGAATACAAAGTATACAGTGCTCACTTTATATTTATTTTTGATTATAAGTACTTGCACTGTAAAAAAACAAAAGAAACATTTTTCAATTCACCTAATACAAGTACTGTCATGCAATCTCTTTATCATGAAAGTTGAACTTACAAATGTGGAATTATGTACAAAAATAACTGCATTCAAAAATAAAACAATGTAAAACTTTAGAGCCTACAAATCGTCTCAGTCCTTTTTCTTGTTCAGCCAATCGCTCAGATAAACAAATTTGTTTACATTTGCTGCCTGCTTCTTGTTCACAATGTGATGTCGTCACCTGGTACGAAATACCACCTGGGACACTGCTGGTACTTTTCTACTGAAGGGGCAGTGGGAATCAAACTGGGAAACAAAAGATTCCCGCATTATGTAAATCCTATTTAAGGCTGGTTAATCAAGTTAATCAGTTAATCAAGTTAATCAAGGTCACCAGTTCTTCCTAAATCCCAGCCTAGGATTACTGCTGTAAACACCTAAAACTGATCTGGGAGAAAGGACCGGGACCTAAGTTGAGACAGTGATCTAGCCTGTGAAAAGAAATACCTGGAACTCTAAGCTGCAGAAACTCTGCAACCTGCTTAAAATAACATTTAGAGTGAGAAATTACTACTTGTAAACAGTTTCTTTAGTGAATTAAGCTTAGGTGGCATGTTTCTTTATTTTGCTCTGTAATCTCCTTTGTTCTGTTCACTATCCCTTATAATCACTTAAAATTCATCCTTTGTAGTTAATAAACTTGTTTTGTTTTTTAAAACCCAGTTTGTACAATTCATAACTGGGGGGGGGGGGGCAAAGAGTTGTACATATCATCCTCCACATTGAGGGAGGGGATGACTTTCATGAGCTTATGCTAAAAAGATCTCTACACAGCACAAGACAATATAATTTTGGGTTTGCATACCAAAGGATGTGTGTACTTGAGTGCTGGGCAATCCCCAAGCTGATTCTTCCCATACACAGCTGATATCAGTGTCTCTGTGTCCATTTGCAGCTGGGTGTGTCCCTACCTATGTGTGTGTGCTGGAGAAGGCTTGAGGGCCTGGCATAGCTCCGGAAGTCAACAGTTGCCTTGGTACTGGCGGACGCGCTCTGCGGACTAAATGCACTTAGAGCATTTCTGTGAGGGGACACACAATCGGCTGTATAAAAATGCTTTCTACAAAACTGACTTCTATTAATTTTACCTAATTTCATAGTATAGACATACCCTTAGAGGTCAGTAAAGCTTGCTGTTAACATTACATAGCACATGTGCTTTCATTACAAGGTCACATTTTGCCTCTTATTGAGGGTATGCCAGTTTGGTGTGAGAGATCACATATGTCGGGGGGGGCAGCAGAATTTGGCTTGCAGGCAGCTATGGTAAGCCAGTCTTTTGGCTTCTTTAACCTTCATAACATGTGGGAATGGTTTCAAACAGCAGCGCCCTCATTTCCCATACCAAGTAGCCGTGGGGTTGGCCATTTAAAATGAGTTGGCAACTGAAAAGAAGGGGTTGTGGTTTCTGGGTTAATGTGCAGCAGAAACCCAACTAACACCCCCCCCCCACACACACACACACACCCCAAATCTCTGGGATGATGGCTTCACCCCTCCCCCCACCATGTGTCTAACAGCAAGGAAGATTTCTGTTCAGCCACAGGCAAACAGCCCAGTAGGAATGGCCACCTCTGAACATCCGGTTACTAAAACTACCCTATTTCAACCAGATGACTATGAATGGTATCACTGTCCTGAGCGTAACACAGAGAGATAAAGAATGGATGTTGTTTGAATGCCAGCAAACACCGGGACCATACTCTGCAATGCTTTGTTCTGCAATGATTCCCGACTACATGCTGCTGGCCTGGCGTGGTGAAGTGTCCTACCATGGAGGATGGAGTAAGGCTGCCCTCCCCAGAAACCTTTTGCAAAGGCTTTGGGAGTACATCCAGGAGATCTTTATGGAGATGTCCGTGGAGAATTTCCGCTCCATCCCCAGACACGTTAACAGTCTTTTCCAGTAGCTGTACTGGCCGCGAATGCCAGGGCAAATTAATCATTAAACATGCTTGTTTTTAAACCATGTATAATATTTACAAAGGTACACTTACCAGAGGTCCCTTCTCCGCCTTCAAGGTCCGGGAGCCCACCTTAGGTGGGTTTGGGGGGTACTGGCTCAAGGTCCAGGGTGATAAACAGATCCTGGCCGTTGGGGAGACTGGTTTCTCTGCTTCCTTGCTGTGAGCTATCTTCCTCGCCCCCAAAACCCACTTCAATGTTGCCTCTCACTCCTTGGTTGGAGTCAAAGCACAGGGTTGAGGAAGTGGTGGCTGCACCCCCTCGAATGGCATGCAGCTCATCATAGAAGCAGCATGTCTGGGACTCTGAACCAGAGTGGCCACTTGCCTCTCTGGTTTTTTGATAGGCTTCCCTGAGCTCCTTAATTTTCACACGGCACTGCTGGGGTCCCTGTTATAGCCTCTGTCCTTCATGCCATTGGAGATTTTTCAACTATTTTGGCATTTTATCTTTTCGAACGGAGTTCTGCCAGCACGGATTCTTCTCCCCATACAGCGATCAGATCCCGTACCTCACATCCTGTCCATGCTGGAGCTCTTCAGCGATTCTGGGACTGCATGGTTTCCTTTGCTGATGGGCTCTGCATGGTGACCTGTGCAGGTGAGCTTGCCATGCTACCCAAACAGGAAATGAGATTCAAAAGTTCACAGGCCTTTTCCTGTCTACCTTGCCAGTGCATCTGAGTTGAGAGTGCTGTCCAGAGAGGTCACAATGGAGCACTCTGGGATAGCTCCCGGAGGCCAATACCATTGAATTGCATCCACAGTACCCCAAATTCGACCCGGCAAGGCCGATTTCAGCGCTAATCCTCTTGTCGGGGTGGAGTAAAGAAATCTATTTTAAGAGCCCTTTAAGTCAAAAAAGAGGGCTTTGTCGTGTGGACAGGTGCAGGGTTAAATCGAGGTAACGCTGCTAAATTCAACCTAAACTCATAGTGTAGACCTGGCCTAAGACTCACTGTTTTACTACTATTTAGTATGTAGTCAAATAAAATATGTAAATTGTCTTTAATTCACTTTTCATACAAATGTATGTTTCTCTCATTTATATAATACACCTCTCTGCTGGATCTGCCTTCTTGAATAAATAAAAATCTTCAGTTAAAAAACACAGTTGGGGGAAAAAAGCACACATAATGAGGATGAAGTTACTATTCTTCTCAGCATGGAAAAGAATTTCTGAGTATTCTTTAAAGTGCTTTCATTCCACAGTTTTCACTGAGTTTAGTTAATCAGTCCTAGTTTGCATCTTTTCAAAACACACTACTCCTCAGCATTACCATAGTTACTGTAAAACTTACACTTTGTGGCCAGATTTCAGGGAGCCAATAGACAGAGAAGAGTTTTGCATGAACTGTTCATTGACACCAGGTGATGTTTTACTTTGTAGAAACTTAAAGAACCTCGCTGCACTTTGGCCACTATCGGAAGACAGGATACTGGGCTAGATGGACCTTTGGTCTGACCCAGTATGGCCATTCTTAACATTCTTCCTGTAGAGAAAAGCTCTTTTTACTTACAATATTATTCTATTTAGGCCATTAAGCTAATGTAATGTTTTTGAACCTAATGAAGTAATTTTAAACTTAGTTTAGAAAACGTTTCCACTGTGAATGTAGTTTTGCCATAAGAGGACTCTGTTCATCTTATTGTTAAAAAGGACACTAGCAGATAGTTTAGCCCACAAAATTAGTTGTTTCTTTGAGAGGGTGGGGGAGAATTTTATAATACCAAGTAGTAAAAATTAGTCATGTGGGCCTTCTTTTTGTTTTTAACCTCAGACTATTGCATAGATTCCAAGGCCAGACGGGACCACTGTGATCATCAGCTCTGACATCCTATATAATACAGGCCACAAAACTTCTCCAAATTAATTCCTAGAGCATATCTTTTAGAAAAACATCCAATCTTGATTTTAAAATTGTCAGTGATGAAGAATCCACCATGATCCTTGATAAGTTATTCCAAATATTGTTAAAATTTTACACCCTATTTCCAGTATGAGTTTGTCTAGCTTCAGCTTCCAGTCATGGAATCATGTTATACCTTTCTCTGTTAGACTGAAAAGCCCATTATTAAATATTTGTTCCCCATGTAGGTACTTATAGACTAATCAAGTCACCCCTTAACCTTCTCTTCGTTAAGATAAATAGATTGAGCTCCCAGTCTATCACTATAAGGCATATTTTCTAATCCTTTAATCATTCTCATCACTCTTCTCTGCACCCTCTCCAATTTATCAACATCCTTCTTAAGTTGTGGGCACCAGGACACAGTATACCAGCAGTATAACCTCTCTACTGCTACTCAAGATAGCCCTTTTGGCAACAGTCACACTGCAAGCTTATGTACATCTGCTTATCCACTGTGACCCCCATATCTTTTTCAGAGTCATTACTTCCCAGGATACAGCACCCCATCCTCTAAATAAGGCCTCCATTCCTTGTTCCTAGACGTTTACATTTAGCCATATTAAAATGCATATTGTTTGCTGACGCACAGTTTACTAAGAAATCCAGAATGCTTTGTATCAGTTATTTGTCCTCTTCAATCCTTATCACTTCCCTAATTTTTTCTCATCTGCAAACTTTATCAGTGATGATTTTATGTTTTCTTCCAGGTCATTAATAAAAATGTTAAATAGCCTATGGCAGAGGTTCTCAAACTGTCCACAAGCTCCATTCAGGTGGTCCATGGATAGTTCCCTCTATGGTGCGTGCCTGGGCAGCCACGCACAAGAGAATGAAGGGCCACCTACCTAATTAGTGGAGCTGCTCAGGTGTGGCTCCACTAATTAGGTGCCTGGACCCTGGAGAAGACGCACATGTAAGGTGAGGTGGTGGCCTTGGGAGGTAGGTCGGAGGGGGCAGTGGGGAATTTGGGACGTGCAGGGTTGCAGCGGCCAGAGAAAGAGGCGACTTTCCCCAGCTCCAGGGCTGCGGCTGCCAGGGAGAGCTGGCCCTCCTTCCCAGCCTCAGCTCTGTGGCGGGGGAGATACCCCCCTTCTTCCCAGCCCGGGGGCTGCCGCGGCAGGGAAAAGACCACTCTCCTTCTTCCCAGCCCCAGCTCGGAGGCTGCCACAGTGGGGAGAGAGGGCACATCCATTGCATTAGAAAGGTAAGACTACTGATATTAAAATATGAGTTGTGTGCTTTTATTTGTAGAACAAAAAAACTTTAATTATTATTAAGGATTTTTTTTATAGAGAGCTTTTATCCAAAGCACTTTACAATAGCTAGCTAACAGTACAAACAATATTTGGAAAGATCATTAACTGGTCCGCCGAGACCCTCAGCAATTTTCAAGTGGTCTGCAAAAGAAAATAAAAAAGTTTGAGAACCACTGGCCTAGGGCCAAGAACCTATCCCTGCAGTACCCCTCCAAAAACACACCCATTGGATAATGGATTTCAGAGTGGTAGCCGTGTTAGTCTGCATCAGCAAAAACAACGAGGAGTCCTTGTGGCACCTTAGAGACTAACACATTTATTTGGGCATAAGCTTTCGTGGGCTAGAACCCACTTCATCAGATGCAGTGAGTTCTAGTCCACGAACGCTTATGCCCAAATAAATGTGTTAGTCTCTAAGGTGCCACAAGGACTCCTCATTGTTTTTTCCATTTGATAATGATTCCCCATTTATAATTACATTTTGAGACCTAGCAATTAGCCAGCTTTTAATCCATGTAATGTGTGCCATGTTAATTTTATATCTAATTTTTTAATCAAGAAGTCATGCAGTCCCAATTCAAATGCCTTACAGAAATCTAAGTATATTACATCAACACTATTACCTTTATCTACCAAACTTGTAATATCACAAAAAAAAATATCAGCTGAGTTTGATGGGATCTATTTTCCATAAACCTATGTTGACTGGCATTAATCTTATTACCCTCCTTTAATTCTTTATTAATTAAGTCCCATATCAGCCATTCCATTGTCTTTACAATTAAACATTCTTCTAGAAGAGGGAAGGCAAACTAGGGCCTTCAATCCAGCCCACGGGGTTGCCAGACCATAGTGCAGCGGGACTAAGGCAGGCTCCCTGCGTGCCCTGGCCCCGTGCCACTCCCAGAAGTGGCCAGCACCACGTCCCTGTTGCCCTTGGGGAAGGGGGGCAGAGGGCTCCCTACGCTGCCCTCCCCTGCAGGCACTGCCCCCCGCAGCTTCCATTGGCCAGGAACGGGGAACTGTAGCCAATGGGAGCTTCGGGGGTGGTACCCGCAGTTGAGGACAGCGCGCAATGGAGCCGCCTGCCCCACCCCACCCCAAAGAGCCACTGTCGGACATGCTGGTCACTTCCGCGAGTGGTGTGGGGCCAGGGCAGGCAGGGAGCCTGCCTTAGCCCCACTGCACGCTGCTGCCACCCTGGAGCCGCTTGAAGTAAGTGGCGCCAGGCCAGAGCCCGCACCCCAAACTCCTCCTGCAGACCGCACCCCAACCCCCTGCCCTGAGTCTCCTAACCCCCTGCCTTGAGCCCTCTGCCACACCCTTCCTGCACCCCAACCCCTGCCCTGAGCCCCCTCCCACTCCACACCCCATCGTGCACCCTAACCCCCTGCTGCACCCTGCACCCCAACCCCCTGCCCTGAGCCCCTTCCTGCACACCACATCTGTTCCCACACCTAGCACTCCCTCCCACACCCCAACTCCTTACCCCAGCCCTACATTCATGGCCCTGCATGCAATTTCCACACCCAGATGTGGCCCTCAGGTCAAAAAGTTTGCCCACCCCTGTTCTAGAAGAATATTAAGGACCCAAACACTTAAGCACTGGTGTAGTGCATGAGAACCAGTAATTGATAATTGTGGAGGCGGAGGGGGGACAACAACTGTAAAACTGGCCTCTCAGCTGGTATTTGTACCGTCCAAGCTGAGTGATGTGCAAAACGTTACAAACAGAATAAATGACAAAAAGGATGTTTTTAAAATGCTTCTACCTTTAATAATCTACAGCAAGCTGTTATTAATAACAAAGGTAAGGAAACTTCATAATATGGCTCTGAACTAGTCAGTGTTCCTGTAGTAATGTAATATGCTACTTTCTCATGCTATACAATAGTCAGTTTTTGAACCAGCATTTCAAAATATGCCACATTTTAGCAGCCAAGAGGGAAATGTAAAGTGCTAATATATTTTTACTGGCTAATACACTAGTTCATGTTTGCGCAGCTCTTTCAGCGTGAAAAGCATTGTGGGCTGTAATTAATATTTTCAACAGATCAATGCTCTCTCCTAAACAACACGGGAACACCACAAATGTCTTCCTTAAAGCCTTTAAAACAGTTATCACAGGGTACACCAGTGTGAGAGGAAATCTGCACAATTATATTGTTACATGTTTAATTAGATAACTATATAGCACAATATTTTTACATTTACTGACAATGACTTCTTCATAGCCTTCACTCAGATCAAATTTTTGAAGAGTGCACTGTCAGTAACTGTCAAAACTGGTCCCTGGAAGAGCCTAATTTGGATTCACATTCAGATGTATAATTTGCTGTTTTAGTTGGGGTGCAGATGTGTATGTTTTTAAGATACATGTTTGCTGCACTGACTGGCTTAAAGGCGATAGGGACAGTGATATTTATACCTATCAAGAAAATTTTAAAAAAACTGTGGGTGACTGATAGTGTTGCTCTTATACCCTTGAAGTGCTTTGAAATCCCTAAATAGAAAATACTATTGAAGTAGAAAGAATTATTTGGAGCAATAAAATCTCATTTCTCAACTATATGAAGCAAGGGGATGTTCATTGTGGAGTTTTGCTCTTTAACTTGCTTAATTAAGTAAGTCTACCAATAGGCTTATATTCATACGGGCTGCAAGTTCAATGTCTAAATACGGATTTAGAAGCCTAGATTTAGGCAGGCCTGCCTGAAAATTCAGTCCATTAAGATTGCAACAAGCCAAAAAAATCAGAGTTACAGAAATTCTGTGTTCTCATTATTGGGAGTAGGAAGGGGGGGGGGGGGGAGTTCATATGTGTATGTTAATTAAGGGCAGAATATCTGCCTTAACTTGGAATTTCCTGTTGGTTTGATTTATAATCCTATTATTGCTCCAGTGTAACTTCTGGCCATACTCTATGATGGCCAAACTATTTTTATGCTCTCAACCACAGTATTATACTGTATAAATAGCTAAGTGCTCATTTCCATCAGTGTATTCATGCAAATATTCAAAGAAGTAGTTTGATTTTATGTTGTTACATAAAGGTCACAAAATGTTTTGTTGCTGTTTCAATGCTGTAGACAATCAAAAGTTTATTCTTATTCAAAAACCTACTTTTTCCCCTCCCTTAAATTGTAATAATTTTATAAGAGGCTCAGCCTCCAGATGGGGAAAGAAGGCTCTTAACCTTAGTTTTCTCTGATGTAAGATGTGTCTTCACTACCAACGTTAAAGCGCAGTGCCGCTGCGGCAGCGCTTTAACATGGCTGTGTACTCGCGGCACCATAAAAAACAAATAACCCCATAAAAAATCCAAATAAACCCATAAAAAAAAACCACCCCCACAAGAGGAGTAGCTACCAGCTCTGGGAGCACAGCTTCCAGCACTGGTGCATTGTCTACAATACCACTTTACAGCGCTGAAACTTGTATTGCTCGGGGGGGGGGGGGGTGTTTTTTCACCCCTGAACAATACAAGTTAAAGTGGCAGTATAGACAAGGCCTAAGCAGAGCTCCAAGGTTCAATACTAGCAGGCTTAATAGGGCTAAAAGAAAAAGTGAACGAAGCTGCTGTTTGTAGCAATGAAACAAGTCTCCAGCAGCCTTTGACCTTCAGAGTCTTACTATCTCCTGTTTGTTGGAAGAGCAAGCCACCATCAGTTTTCCAACAAAGGGACAATAAGGCCACTTACTCAGTGTCTAAATACAGACTTAGGAATTTAATTCTAGGCATTCATATTTGAAAGATTGTATCTAATTTTTTTTCCAACAAGTTTAGGAAACTAGTCTTTTTTCCCCACAAATATCAGAACACTATATATACACACATACAAAAGCAGAAAGAATATCCTATCTTAAGCATACATACATAAGCAAAATGAGCATTCCACCTTAAACCAGTAAAACTAACTCTTTGGACCTGATTCTGCAAGATGCTCAGCATCCAAACTCTCACTGACTTCCAGAGGAGTTGAAGATGCTTGGCCCTGAATGTAATCAGGACTTTTTTCTCTACCTTTCTGTAATAAAAGTGGTAGAACAAAAATCTCTTAAAAATTAGATTTTTAAAACTAAACTAAATAAACCCTCATGCCAGACTACTGGCTACATTTTAGCCACCATGAAAATTTCACTAATAATGGAAAATGTTGACAATTTTAACTACAGCCAGTAGCACAAACACTACTGTGCTAAACCTTGTTTCTCTCAAAGCAAGCTGAAAAAAGTTAAACATTTAGTGAATACTGAACAGGCAAGAAAGAAACCAAGGAATCTGATCAATCACTCTCCAAGTATGTTAGTGGGAAATCTAGGCTCCCACATTACTTTGCTTTCATAATAGTCTCCAGGAAGCAGCCTCCTTGAACAGTGGAAGACAAATTCCCTGCTGGTGTAACTCCACTGACTTCAGTGGAGTTATCCCAGCAGAAAATTTGGCCCTGGAATTTTTAATTTGAAGTCCAGAAGCTGGCCTCACAAACTGCAGTATTTGTTTGTTCCGCACAAGTTTGGCACTCTGGTGTAGTTCTTATAAAACAGCACAAAAATAAAAGAAAAGGAGTACTTGTGGCACCTTAGAGACTAACAAATTTATTAGAGCATAAGCTTTCGTGAGCTACAGCTCACTTCATCCGATGCATTTGGTGGAAAAAACAGAGGAGAGATTATATACACACACACAGAGAACATGAAACAATGGGTTTATCATACACATTGTAAGGAGAGTGATCACTTAAGATAAGCCATCACCAACAGCAGGGGGGGAAAGGAGGAAAACCTTCCATGGTGACAAGCAGGTAGGCTAATTCCAGCAGTTAACAAGAATATCAGAGGAACAGTGGGGGGTGGGGTGGGGGGGAGAAATACCATGGGGAAATAGTTTTACTTTGCGTAATGACTCATCCATTCCCAGTCTCTATTCAAGCCTAAGTTAATTGTATCCAGTTTGCAAATTAATTCCAATTCAGCAGTCTCTCGTTGGACTCTGTTTTTGAAGCTTTTTTGTTGAAGTATAGCCACTCTTAGGTCTGTGATCGAGTGACCAGAGAGATTGAAGTGTTCTCCAACTGGTTTTTGAATGTTATAATTCTTGACGTCTGATTTGTGTCCATTCATTCTTTTACGTAGAGACTGTCCAGTTTGGCCAATGTACATGGCAGAGGGGCATTGCTGGCACATGATGGCATATATCACATTGGTAGATGCGCAGGTGAACGAGCCTCTGATAGTGTGGCTGATGTGATTAGGCCCTATGATGGTATCCCCTACCTACATGCCTCTAGCTTTCATCCAGATCATACCACTCGATCCATTGTCTACAGCCAAGCGCTACAATATAACCGCATTTGCTCCAACCCCTCAGACAGAGACAAACACCTACAAGATCTCTATCATGCATTCCTACAACTACAATACCCACCTGCTGAAGTGAAGAAACAGATTGACAGAGCCAGAAGAGTACCCAGAAGTCACCTACTACAGGACAGGCCCAACAAAGAAAACAACAGAACGCCACTAGCCATCACCTTCAGCCCCCAACTAAAACCTCTCCAACGCATCATCAAGGATCTACAACCTATCCTGAAGGACGAGCCATCGCTCTCTCAGATCTTGGGAGATAGACCAGTCCTTGCTTACAGACAGCCCCCCAATCTGAAGCAAATACTCACCAGCAACCACACACCACACAACAGAACCACTAACCCAGGAACCTATCCTTGCAACAAAGCCCGTTGCCAACTCTGTCCACATATCTATTCAGGGGATACCATCATAGGGCCTAATCACATCAGCCACACTATCAGAGGCTCGTTCACCTGCGCATCTACCAATGTGATATATGCCATCATGTGCCAGCAATGCCCCTCTGCCATGTACATTGGCCAAACTGGACAGTCTCTACGTAAAAGAATGAATGGACACAAATCAGACGTCAAGAATTATAACATTCAAAAACCAGTTGGAGAACACTTCAATCTCTCTGGTCACTCGATCACAGACCTAAGAGTGGCTATACTTCAACAAAAAGCTTCAAAAACAGACTCCAACGAGAGACTGCTGAATTGGAATTAATTTGCAAACTGGATACAATTAACTTAGGCTTGAATAGAGACTGGGAATGGATGAGTCATTACACAAAGTAAAACTATTTCCCCATGGTATTTCTCCCCCCACCCCACCCCCCACTGTTCCTCTGATATTCTTGTTAACTGCTGGAATTAGCCTACCTGCTTGTCACCATGGAAGGTTTTCCTCCTTTCCCCCCCCTGCTGTTGGTGATGGCTTATCTTAAGTGATCACTCTCCTTACAGTGTGTATGATAAACCCATTGTTTCATGTTCTCTGTGTGTGTGTATATAAATCTCTCCTCTGTTTTTTCCACCAAATGCATCGGATGAAGTGAGCTGTAGCTCACGAAAGCTTATGCTCTAATAAATTTGTTAGTCTCTAAGGTGCCACAAGTACTCCTTTTCTTTTTGCGAATACAGACTAACACGGCTGCTACTCTGAAACACAAAAATAAAGAATTTGGAAAAAATTATGCCAGAGCTAGCAATATGGCAGATAAGCAACTGATTAACATATTTTAAACTTTGGACCACAATTAAGTTCAATATCATTTAAAATAGGAGAGGTTTAAGAGTGACATCCTTTGGCAAATGTAAAGATGGGACAGGCAGAAAGCTCTGCCAAGGGTACCAATGAGGGGGAACAGGGAAAGGCAGAAGCCTCCCCTGAGTTTCATACAGAAGGTGTGCGAGCTCCCAGGTGGAGCTCTTAACTACAGCACAGCATTAGAGCTAGTCTACACCGGCCACGTTAAAGCGCTGCCGTGGCAGCACTTTAACGTGGCTTGTGTAGTCGCAGCAGAGCTCTCCCAGCACTCTAAAAAAAACACCTCCATGAGGGGCGTGGCTCCCAGCACTGATGCACTGTGTACACTGATGCTTTACAGTGCTGAAACTTGCTGCACTCAGGGGTGTGTTTTTTCACCCCCCTAAGCGAGAAAGTTGCAGCGCTGTAAAGTGCCAGTGTAGACAAGTCCTTAGTGTGAAATGTAAGTTCTGCAGAGGAGAGATGCCTCTGAGGTAGGGCGTCAGTATTGTGTTTATAAACAGAGATAGGGTGATTAAGGTAAGAAAGGGCTGGTGATTAAGGATATGGAAGTTTAGCCTGTAAAAGAGGCTCAGATATTTAAGTATGGCGTGTATAGTTATTGACCACACGTTATCACATGTTCACTGTGATGCTTACATCTGAGTGGAGGCACTGATGGCAACACAAGTTTTAGTTGATTAAGGACTAGAAGATTTGATCCTCCAACTTTCTTTCTAAAGGAAGAGCTCCCCAGATTCCCTGTGCCTGTTTATTTTCCTTTCCAGCCTGCAGTGGCCCTGATATACCTCAGAAGTCTCAGTTTTTTTTCTCAGCTTTAAAATATAAAATGTTCTTGGTGTTTGGTTTTAAATACTCTCCTGTGAGAACTGCAACTCTGTCCCTGAAGTGTTGTTTTTAAGAGGCTTCTGGAAAGAAACTAGCTTTTAAACAGAAGTAAAAAGCAGCATTTCCAACTCTCATGATTTTATCATGAGTCTCATGATAATTGTTTTCCTTAAAGCCCCAGCTCCTGGAGTCAAGTGGATATGTAATGATTTCAGCCTTCATTCTTAAAGAAAAATGAAGTTTCTAGTCCTCCACAATGGCTGTGGAGAAAGTTTCAAAATGTGACTCCAGTGCACCCTAAAGGCTCTAAAAGTAGAAGGCAAATAAAAAGAACTCCAAATCTGTTATTTTCACATAATCTCATGATTTTAAAACCAATCTCATGATTCTGGTGAGCCTGATTCATGATTTTTGTACATTTGGAATTGGCAATACTGTGAAAGTGACTTGAAAGCATCAGTTTCACTCCTGTTTAAGGTTAGTTTCTAGTCTGTTATTTGTCCTAAGGTGACACCTCTAGAGCCCCAGGCAGGTGCAGTATAAACTCATAGGGGACTTGCCCTAGTAAGATGTTTCCAAAGTTAAATGATCTATTCCAAGTTTGCTGAACTGCAAAAAAGTGATAGAAACTAATCTAGATTTTTCTACAATTGTTGTATTCAAGAGTTAGTAACAAAGAATATACATAAAACATTTAAGTGATACTTAAGTGACTTGACACAAGATGTGAGAGCATGTTAGCATTAGACCTAAGTGGGTCCAATATTCATTAAATCCTCTTTTTTTTAATATAGGAATTAGATACAGTGCTCCTCTAAGGTAATTTCTAAATTATCTGGAAAAAAAAAAAAAAAAAAAAAAAAAAAACCCTAGAGTTGTCAGGTGCCTAAGTAGGCCCTGGAATCACGGTTAAAGTTGCCTCTTCCCTCTCCCCCCAACCAAAATCTGAAATGGCGCCCCTGAACTCTTACTTTGGGAACAGCAGCATTTAGAAAGAAATTGTCTGGCATTTTCCACACAACCAGGGAGGAGGGTAGTAGTAGTTAGTGCTGTTCCTGTTAGTACACAAGCTACACTACACTTCTCAACAGCTACTGGGAGAGTTTGCACTTTGCATGAAGTTCAACTTGCTGCAAATGACAATTTTCAACTTTGTGAACAGAAGCACACGACTTGCCTGACTACCCTGCAATTATTCGGCGAACGCAAGAAGCCTAATCATAATCAACTAGTCCGAGCCAGCAGCGGAGGGGACCTTTCCCGCTCCCAGGGTCCTAGAGCTCCGGCTCCCGCCTGAGCCCCACCGCCTCATTCCCACCCTGGCAAAGGGTGTGGAGTCCAGTGGGAAGCCCACGCGGGAAGGGTGGCCCAAGGTCCAGGCCCGGGCCCGGGCCCGGCAGTGATCAGCTCAGCTGCCGCGAACAGCAGCTCAGCCCTGCCCGCAGTCTCTCCCCAGCCCTGCTGGCCACGGAACAAAGTAACTCACGCCGGAGGTCTCCCGAGTGCCCCAGGGGGCGAACACTGCAGAGAGCGCCGCAGGCAACAGCCCAATCTCGCAAGAGGCGAGGGGACTGACGGCTCCCATCTCCCCCTGCCCGCTCCGACTGCAGTCGGACCCCATGCCGGACAGCTGCTCCCGGGCTCAGGCCGGAGTCAGCCCGGGGTGCCCCCTGCCCGGCGGGGCGTTGCTGCCTCTGTTGCGCCGGGCCCCCCTTACCCGTGTGCACTGCGCGGCGCCCGGGATCGCAGCCTTAGCGTCGGCCGCCGTCCGGGAGGACAAGCTCTAGACTGGTGCAGGAGGAGGAGGGAGTGGGGGCCGGCGCACAATGCAGGAGGCCGGAGCTTCCTCTGCTCTCAGCCCTGCTGCAGGGAGGGCCCTAGGCGCCGCGGCTGCAGCCCCACCGGCCGGGCTATAGGCCTGGATCGCAGCCGGGGAATCTGAGCGTCTAAGATGGAGCCAGCCCATGGAGGAAGACGCAGTGGTCATAGGCACGCAGCGTTTTTACACATTTAATTTACTCAGGGGGTAAAGTAAGCCGGTACACCTGGTACAGCGTGCTGGTAAAAAGTGGCCGCCAGTAAAAAGTGGCCCGTACCCAGCGGTCTTTAGAGCGCTGCCCCTTTTGCGCCCGCTGTCAGCGACTCTGCCAGGTCCCTACATTCTTAGGACTGCAGTATACTACTAAAACAGTGCTGCTGTTCAGGTGAGACTATGTCAAGGTCTCAGAGTAGCAGCCGTGTTAGTCTGTATTCGCAAAAAGAAAAGGAGTACCCGTGGCACCTTAGAGACTAACAAATTTATTAGAGCATAAGCTTTCGTGAGCTACAGCTCACTTCATCGGATGCATTTCTGGTTCGACCCATCTCTGGCTAATACTCTGATGGAAGTTAAAGAGGTTATGGCTGGTTTTATAGACTAAATTGGTGTAATGATTAATATCCCTTCTCTGTAAAATAGATCAAAACAGCATCCACTTGAAAATCATATTTTCTGACAGTTTTTTTTATTTCTACCATACCAAGTAACACCTACTATGGGTATAACAGATAAGCTAGCCAAAAAAGACTTTTTTTCACTTTACTTTGTTCTTTTGAAAGCACTTTATGTATTCACTTTCATTGGTTTGTTGATTATTTTCACTTTCTGTCTTTCGCACTTTCATGATGACATCATTCTCACTCTTTGTTCTGGGATGCATTTGTGTTTGTGATTTTTTGCCATGCCCTGGAAGAGGGTGTTTTTCAGGAACACAACAGCAGATCAGCTGCTGTTTCTGAGCTTGGAGCAAGATGGTAGCTTCCCAGGATTCCTGACTCCTGAGAGCAACAGAAGCTGATGGGATGACCAGAATAAGACCCTGTTCCCCAGACTCTTTGATGGGACGGGGGACTGATGGCAGCCTGAAGAGTCAGGGAGCTCTAATCTTCCCTCCCTAGATAGAGTAACTGTAACCTGGTGTAACTGCGCCTCAGTGGGTCACCACTGAGAATACCAGATTCAGGAAAAACTGCTACCCAAAGCTGGTGGTTATTCTTCCATAAGATATACCAAACCAGGAACAAAAGTAAACTTCTGTCTCACCACACTGGTTGACAAGAAATCAGAAATGCATCCTCCTTAGGTATCCCAGACCTGGTTTCACCTCCCAGACACTAGACTTAATGATGAGTGGTATTTAAAACCAATTTCATCAACTAAAGTGTTCTTCTGATCCCAAAGGACCAGCCACATACCTGGTCAACATATAACTTGGATCTTACACAATAATCACACTGTTGCCAATCCTTTAGTATCTAATATCTAAAGGTTTATTTATAAGAAAAAAGAGAGGCGAGAGTTAAAATTGGTTAAAGGAATCAAATACATACAATAATTGCAAAGTTTGTGGATCAAGCTTGAAGCAGTAATGGCATAAACTGCTGGCTCATTAAGTTTATGGTTGCTTCCAAATGATTGGAAAGACCTCAGTTCCTTGATTAGAATGCTTCCATAAATCCATAGTCCAGAGATTAGCAGGAAAGAGGCAAAATGGAGATGTTTCCAGGGCCTTTTATACTTTCTGCCATATGGTGAGTGTGCTCTCAGTTCAGTCAGTGGAAAAGTACAGGCACAAGATGGAGTCCAGTGTCACCTGAGCTGGTCACGTGCCCTTGATGCTTCAATGAGTCATAGCAGGGACCATTCCCCATATTCTGACTGCAACATCCACAGGAAAGTCCATTCGGTGGGGATAAGCTTCTTCCATTGCCCGTTGTGTTTGTTGATGGGTCATCAACTTGAATAGTCCATTCACAACATGCTGACTAGACTGCCTTGTGAGTGTTACCCAGGAGCAAACACATTTGAAATACAGGTATACAGTATATAGTTTATGCCATAACTTCAGATATGAAAAAGATAAACGCACACTGTCAAGGTTCCTTCCCCACTCTGAACTCTAGGGTACAGATGTGGGTACCTGCATGAAAACCTCCTAAGCTTACTTTTACCAGCTTAGGTTAAAACTTCCCCAAGGGGTACAAACTATTTGACCCTTTGCCCTTGGACTTCCATTGCCACCACCAAACCTTTGACTGGGTTTACTGGGAAAGCATTGTTTGGAAATGTCTTTCCCCCCAAAATCCTTACCAATTTGTATAGGTGACCACAGACCCAAACCCTTAGATCTTAAGAACAATGAAAAAAGCATTCAATTTCTTACAAGAATTTTAATATAAGAAAAGGTAAAAAGAATCACCTCTGTAAAATCAGGATGGTAAATACCTTACAGGTTAGATTCAAAACATAGAGAATCCCTCTAGGCAAAACCTTAAGTTACAAAAAAGACACAGATAGGAATATCCATTATATTCAGCATAGCTTAATTTTCTCAGCCATTTAAAGAAATCATAATCTAATGCATATCTAGCTAGATTACTTACTAAATTCTAAGACTCCATTCCTGTTCTGTCCCCGCAAAAGCATCACACAGACAGACAGACCCTTTGTTTTTTCCTCCCTCCAGCTTTGAAAGTATCTTGTCTCCTCATTGGTCATTGTGGTCAGGTGCCAGTGAGGTTATCCTAGCTTCTTAACCCATTACAGGTGAAAGGGTTTTTCCTTTGGCCAGGAGGGATTTTAAAGGTATTTACCCTTCCCTTTATTTTTATGACACATACTAATAGATAATCATTCAGCAAATCATAACTTTTCCATTGATACCTTGCATGACATACCTTGCAACAATTTGTTGCAGTTGTATAGCAGTGGTAGCAACAATGATATACATGGTCATATTTTAATCATATAATATCACACCTGGGGATTAGGGGTTACGTCTTTCACTAGATCCCTTCATGAACCAGGGAGCAATGGGAACCGCAGTGAAGGTGTGACACAACAGCCCAGCTGTGGTTCCCTCTCTGTCAGCATCTCTTATCAGGCCTGACATACTCACTAAATCTCATGTACAGGTGTCATAATATTTATTTAAAAGGTGACATGTACTATATTGTTTGAAATCTAATAATACACTGGTCAATAATGTCACTGTGAAATGTGTGTAACAAGTTGCTAGGAGAAATTTTGGATAATGTCAGATATTGTGTCCTGAAGACTGTAAACAGACAAAACTGACAAAACAGGTTGTTTCTTTACAAAGGGGAAAGAAAATATTATACCAATAAAATAAAAACCAGCAGGATCTTAGTAAAGGGGAAAAGGCAAAATGCCACATTTATTGTAAATACAGAAAGAATCATAATAAGCAGTTATAGCTATAACATTCCATTCAATCTCATATTTATTCACACATTCATTCATACATACACGCACACACAGGTTCTGCAAGGTTGTTATCATAGTTACCAGCCTTAGAGTTGCTCATGCCAAGCCACTGGCCAGGTGGCCTGGACATGAGGAGGGAGTAGGGCCTTGTCAGAGGCACATCTGATGCTCCTGGAAGTTGGTTTGCAGAATCAGACCCCAAAGTTCTCACTTTCTAGAGTCCATTTTTATAGGAATTTTTTCCTATGCCAGTCTATGGGAATTGCTTCATTATGCTGTTGCTGAATCAATCAGCAGATGGCACATTCCTGACAGCTCCGTACTGCCAAATGTTATCTTGTTCTTTGGTTCTCCCATTTTTGAGGCTGTTGGGTGGATTCCAAGTCTGCCTTCCGGAGGTCCTCTGGTTATTTCCACTTGACACCTTCTTCAGCCGACGGACACTGGATTCTTAGGCTGGAACCTCCCTGAGCATTCAGTTATTATCCACACCAAGCATCCATCCACATACATCCTCTATCTCTATTTTAATCACAATTGTTAACAAAGCAAGATGAATACAACAAAAGAGCGGGGAGTCTCTGTGTGCTGTTTCTGTTGTTACAAAGTATTGCTTTGAATGTCTCTCTGTGTGAGTAGTTGTTTACAAAGAATTGCTTTGAGAACAGACTCTGTCTTAGAATGTACTAACACAATTAGCAGCTTGCAAGTTTCACACATAGAGGGAGAGAAACAGTACCAAAAACCAAGAGACCTCAATTAGTAATACCCTGGAATTTAAACTATGGGGAATCAAACTCATTTGTGATTTTAATACAGAACTTCTTTAATATGATCCAACATAATTATGGTGGCAGATGCCTTGCTCAGGAAAGAGGGCTCTGACCTGCTGCCTCCAGGTCAGCCTGTGGCTAACCCTCCTGCAGCTTTGTAAGGGGGGTGGGGGGAAGGTGTGACCCTAAGGGCATCCCAATGCCAGAGGACAAGGGGCTCACTGATATCCGGTAATGAGTTTCAGCTGGTCTGACCAATTCAGCGTACCCAACTCACTATGGTTATAATCTATATCTAAAAGGTGTCATGTAAGATAACATTGGAAAACTAACAACTTACTGATCATCAATATTCTTGCATGATATATGCACAGAGTGCGTACAAAAACTTATGAGTAGGCGCTAGAATTATATTGTTAAAAATTGTTTGTTTGGCAAGCAATGCATAAGCAGTCTGGCCTAGGCAAAGGAATGTATATTTGATTCTCTGACCAGCAGGGCCTTCAGGCAAAGACAATGAAGGTCGATTTTTACACAATAGGTAAACTAAGCTAACAAGTTGGGGAGGAGACAGGCGAGAAGCTTGGTCGGGGTTTTACTTTTCAAAAAATATATTGCAAATGTTTACTGGTCAGTAAAGATGTGGGGGCTGAATCACACGATAAGCAATTGAATCAACTGATTGTATAAAATATTACTGTATTATAAAGTGAATTGTGTGAGGTCTTTTATGAAAGCCTGTGACACACTGGTGATTAATATCATTGTGAATTGTATGTATTATTACTGCACAAGGAATTATGGGTACTCATTCATATGAGGGTTTCCAATCTGTGATCAAACAAAGGGGGGAAACATGCATTCCCCAGACATCAACCTGTCTCCAGTGAAATTAAACAAGGTGTGATGAGAAACAATTGAATCTCCATTTACATAGAAATCAGCAGGGGGGTGGAAAAGCCACAGGAAGTGAAAAACAGCATGAGGTCATCTTGCCTTTTGAAACAAGGTAATTGAACTTTGGAAGATATAAGCAAGGACAGAAGACACCTTTGGCATCTATCACTAGACAAACACAAGGGAACAGAGCTCTTACAAGCTGAGAAAGATGGGTCCTTCAGCCAAGAGGGGTTGAAGTCTCTGGGAACCAAACATAGGTGAGAAACCTGCTTAGGCAAAGATATTTCTCCTAGAAAGACAAGGGAAGCCAGCCCCTTGTACTTCTGTGAAAGGTTCTGACTGAGAGAAAGTCAGCCATGGATGGGAAGAAGGAAGATTGGTAAGAGAAACCATCTTGAACAAAGTCTGTACCTTGCTAGATTAAGTTTTAGACTTTTAGATGCATGTTTTCATTATTATTTGTTTAAAGAAAAGGAGTACTTGTGGCACCTTAGAGACTAACAAATTTATTTGAGCATAAGCTTTCGTGAGCTACAGCTCACTTCATCGGATGCATTTGGTGGAAAATACAGAGGGGAGATTTATATACACACACAGAGAACATGAAACAATGGGTTTTATCATACACACTGTAAGGAGAGTGATCACTTAAGATGAGCCATCACCAGCGGGGGGGGGGGGGGAGAAGGAGGAAAACCTTTCATGGTGACAAGCAAGGTAGGCTATTTCCAGCAGTTAACAAGAACATCTGAGGAACAGTGGGGGATGTGGTGGGGGGGGGAGAAATAACATGGGGAAATAGTTTTACTTTGAGTAATGACTCATCCATTCCCAGTCTCTATTCAAGCCTAAGTTAATTGTATCCAGTTTGCAAATTAATTCCAATTCAGCAGTCTCTCGTTGGAGTCTGTTTTTGAAGTTTTTTTGTTGAAAGATAGCCACCCTCAGGTCTGTAATCGAGTGACCGGAGAGATTGAAGTGTTCTCCAACTGGTTTTTGAATGTAATAATTCTTGACGTCTGATTTGTGTCCATTTATTCTTATACGTAGAGACTGTCCAGTTTGACCAATGTACATGGCAGAGGGGTATTGCTGGCACATGATGGCATATATCACATTGGTAGATGCGCAGGTGAATGAGCCTCTGATAGTGTGGCTGATGTGATTAGGCCCTATGATGGTGTCCCCTGAATAGATATGTGGACAGAGTTGGCAACGGGCTTTAGGTAGATAGGTTCCTGGGTTAGTGGTTCTGTTGTGTGGTGTGTGGTTGCTGGTGAGTATTTGCTTCAGATTGGGGGGCTGTCTGTAAGCAAGGACTGGCCTGTCTCCCAAGATCTGTGAGAGTGATGGGTCGTCCTTCAGGATAGGTTGTAGATCCTTGATGATGCGTTGGAGAGGTTTTAGTTGGGGGCTGAAGGTGATGGCTAGTGGCGTTCTGTTATTTTCTTTGTTGGGCCTGTCCTGTAGTAGGTGACTTCTGGGTACTCTTCTGGCTCTGTCAATCTGTTTCTTCACTTCAGCAGGTGGGTATTGTAGTTGTAGGAATGCATGATAGAGATCTGGTAGGTGTTTGTCTCTGTCTGAGGGTTTGGAGCAAATGTGGTTATATCGTAGAGCTTGGCTGTAGACAATGGATTGTGTGGTATGATCTGGATGAAAGCTAGAGGCATGTAGGTAGGAATAGCGGTCAGCAGGTTTCCGATATAGGGTGGTGTTTATGTGACCATCACTTATTAGCAGTGTAGTATCCAGGAAGTGGATCTCTCGTGTGGACTGGTCCAGGCTGAGGTTGCTCCTGTGGAAGAGAATGGAAGGCAGAAACATTCATGGAAGAGGTGGGCACAAACAGGTCTGGAGAGAGTCCAGCAGAGGGCAATGGAAATGATCAGGGAGCTGGGGCACATGACCTATGAGGGGAGGCTGAGGGAACTGGACTTGTTTAGTCTGCAGAAGAGAAGAGAGAGGGGAGATTTGATAGCAGCCTTCAAATACCTGAAGGGGGGTTCCAAAGAGGATGGACCTCGGCTGTTCTCAGTGGTGGCAGACAACAGAACAAGGAGCAATGGTCTTAAGTTGCAGTGGGGGAGGTATAGGTTGGATATTAGGAAACACTACATCACTAAGAGAGTGGTGAAGCACTGGAATGGGTTACCTAGGGAGGTGATGGAGGTTACCTAGGGAGGTAATCTCCATCCTTAGAGATTTTTAAGACCTGGTTTGACAAAGCCCTGGCTGGGATGATTTAGCTGGTGTTGGCCTTGCTTTGAGCACGGGGTTAGATTAGATGACCTCCTGAGGTCTCTTACAACCCTAATCTTCTATGATTCTATAGCGGTGCTGCTTCCTCCATCTATCTGAAAAGATCAGAAGATTCTGATCAAAAGCAACAGAGAAGAAATCTTTATTAAACCTTTTATAAATTGGAGGAGATGCTACTTAAAGGGTGCTCTATTGCCAACTGGAAATTTGGGGGATTAGTCCATTTAAAAAAAGTCAAGCTCAGTGTCCTTTTATTAGTGTATTATTTTCATCTTTGAAACCAGTGATCAAAGTGACCTCACCTGCATTATAGGGTCGGCCTATCTCCTTCAGTTTTAGGACATTTTCTTGTTAATTCATTCAGTACTTGAGATAGGATGGGATTAGACCGTATTTATCCACAGACAAGATACCACATATAATGGAGAAAGCAGTTAATCTCTGGAAACAAACATACTTTCTTTTCCATTGTTACTCAGCACTGCCCCACAGGTCAAGTTTTTTGTAGGTGCAAGATAATTTTCTTTCTAACACTGTATGCATCCCAGAGATTCCTTTAAACAATTTTCTCCATTCCTGAAAGTCAAACAGAACTGGATCTGCTGAAAAGTAAAACCAGCAGAGCCATTAATCTGTAGTTACAGCCTAATCTTGTTTCATTTCCTGTATTTTCTCCAGTTTACAATAAGTGTACAAACCACTGAACCATCAAGTTACTAAATCTTTATGGATTTAAATAAGTCTTTTGGTGAAATTACAATTCTATTCTAGTTAAGTCTCCAGCGTTTAACTAATTTCTCCAGAGGATATAGGCCCCTTTTCAGTGGGGGGAAAATCATTTATTTATTCTAGCATGCATAATTTATTTTAATTTAAACAGAGTTACTTTCAGACTTGTTTGTTAGAAAAACAATACCAATGCCTTTTTCTACCCGTTCTTCTTTTTAAAGATGATGTAGCTTTTGCAGTATAATGCTTCATCTCTATTTTTGTATGTTGTTGTAGTGGGGCCTTAATGGAAATCCTGGGAAGTGAGTGGGTGCAAGTCCACCAATGTCTAAAAGCTCCTCCCCCAGCCGTGCAGGAGGGACCACTGGATCAGGGAACCAACTGAAAATGGGGGACAACTAATGAATAACAGGGTCAGGAGTGAAGGTCACTGGTCCAAAACTAGGGATCCAGAGGGGGACACCAAGCAGAGAACCCTGGACAGTGCCCACTTCTCCTCACAACTGTCTAGGGAGCCAGAGTGTAGAAGAAGCGGGAGCTGCGATCCATCTCCTGAAGAAGATGGATGCGGGATCGAACGAACGCAATGGTCCTCCAGGGCCCAGAACTCCTCCAGCTTCTCCTGGCACACTCTGCAGAGGGATGGATCCCTGGTGCTGGTGGCCAGACGCCTCTCCAGCTTCAAGACTTCCCGCTCCAACTGTCCTATCGCTGCATCCCTCCACCGACTGGCGTCCCGGGTATAGTCTTGGCAGAAGAGCTGGGTACACACCTTCCCCACATCCCATCACCGCCACACCGAGGGAAAGGCATGCCGCTGCCCCCACCAGGCCAGCCAGAATTCCTGGAAGGATGCCACAAAGCCCACATCCTCCAGCAAGCTATTAAAGTGCCAATAGGCCAGCCCCGGCCTCCAAGCTGAGAACAGGGCCAGCTGAACACTGGAGGAGTGGGCCCATTCCAGATGGAAACGTGATAAATAAACACAGTCCAACTGGGAGTGGCGTGAAGGTGGTATCGTCGTCTGGGTGGGGGTCATGTCAGACGTCCATGGGGGAGTGATGGTCGATGTTCTCCCTGAGGACAACCGTGGTGGCCTGGCTGCTCTCGAGCCCTAAGCGATCCCGGTCCTCAAGCGTGGTATTGAAATCCCAGCCCAGGATAAGGCACCTATGGAATCATAGAATATCAGGGTTGGAAGGGACCTCAGGACATCTAGTCCAACCCCCTTCTCAAAGCAGGACCAATCCCCAATTTTTGCCCCAGATCCCTAAATGGCCCCCTCAAGAATTGAGCTCACAACCCTGGGTGTAGCAGGCCAATGCTCAAACCACTGAGCTATCTCCCCCCCATCCTCATGAGGATCCAAGCCAAGGTGCTGAAGAAGGCGAATGCCTGGTGAAACAAATGCACTTGCTCCAGGCCTGTGTTTGGGGTGTAGACGTTGACTAGATTCAATATCAGCCCCTCCACACAGGCACGGATGTGGAGCAGGCGACCCGGCATGACCTCGGCGACCCCCAGCACATCGGGCCATAGGTCGGGGGAAAACAGGTTGGCCACCCCAGCCAAATGGGCACTGAGGTGGCTAAAGTACACCCTGTCCCCCTACTCTAGCCACCAGCTAGCCTTGGCGGCTGGAGTCGTGTGGGTCTCCTGCAGGAAAATCGGAGTACCCCCCCTCTCCCAAAGGAAGGAGAGCACCTGGCTCCTGCAGAGACCTACCCTACAGCCCCAGGTGTTCAAGGTGACAAAGATGATCGGTTTCATAGTGAGGGCTGGGGAGGATCCTCGCAGACAGGGGTGTCGGCATCCCCCAGCAGGCCTCACAACAATCTGTGTCCGACCCCAAAAGCCAGCAGAGAGTCACGGAAATTGCGGGCCTGCCGGTACGCTTCGATGTCCCACCTCTCGGTCCCCGTTCCCTCCTGCAAAACAGCCCTCATGGCCTGGAGGACGAGATGGATGTCTCCCCAGTGCTGGAGAGCGAGCTGCACCTTACCCTTAAAGCCACAGATTTCCACCAGGAAGTGGCACCTCTCGTCCTGCAGTGCAGCAGGGGACGGGGTCACAGGCCCAATGCTGTCCTCCGGCTGGGCCCCCGGGACAGTCCTGTGGCTCACGGAGACGGGCAAACAGGGAGTGGACCCCCAACGTGGCGCCTGTAGTGGTGGTACTGCGCTACCTGCCTCTGGCGCTGGTGAGGAAGGGAGCGGTGAAGGGAACAGAGCAGCCCCTAGAGCAGGGGTTCTCAAACTAGGGGTTGGGACCCCTCAGGGTGAAGTTATTACATGGGGGGTCACAAGCTGTCAGCCTCCACCCGAAACCCCGCTTTGCATCCGGCATTTATAATGGTGTTAAATATATTAAAAAGTGTTTTTAATAACTGTGTGAAAGGGGTCACCAGTACAAAAGTTTGAGAACCACTGCCCTAAGGGTCAGGGATGGGGGACAGGAAAACTGCCCCCAGGGGTTGTCCAAGGACAGGGGAAATGAGACAATCCTGGGGGCAGCAGCAATATAGGGAGTGGAGGGGAAGGAGGCGGGCGACGCATTGCTGGAAGCAGGGTTGGGATCAGGGGCAGGAACAGGGGCAAAGTTGGTAGCGGGATCCCCGGTAGTCATGTCACTGGCGTGCGGCACTTCTCGACCAGGTTCAGAGGCTGAAGGGGCAAGGACGGGAAGGAGGCCCTCACCCACGCTGGACTTAGGCGCTTCAACAGGCTCTGCACCCTCAATCATGGCATAGGGCATGGTGGCGTCAGTGGCAGGGACCCCCCACCCAGGAGGGAAGGCTGCCACCCCGACTCAGAAAGGGCTGTGGAAGCCCAGCGACTTGGCACCGAACATCCCCACTAGGGACTCAGTGGCCTAGGGCAGGGTGTCATCTGTGGCCGGGCAGATGGATGAACTGAGGGGCACCCCAAGATCGAGAGCAGGGGCAGCAGTCTGGGGCAAGGAGGAGGAGATGGTGTGACCAAGATCAAGGCCCGCTGGGAAAGGCTTGTCCTCCCCCTGGGTGATTGGGGTCAGACCCAGGGCCTTGAAATCCTCAAGATGGAGGTGAAGTCTCCCCCCACTGCTCCAGAGTCCTCCCCGCCTTGCAATCAAGGCAGCAATCGTCTCGGCGCTGACGGGGAGGCACAGTTGACAAGGGGCCTAGAGGTCTGCCATCTGAGGCCTCCTTGGGGAGAGACTCCAAGAGGGGGGCAGTCCCGCCGTGGCAGGCTCCACCTGCTAGGCTCTATTAGGGGGTGCGGTGGAAGGCTCGGCAGTGGCGGCCCCCCCATGGTCTTGCAGGGGACCTTCCCCCCCCACATCAAGGGGGAGGTTCTGAGACCGAGCCTTCCTTTTAGCGTGCTTCCCCTGCACAAGCACCCAGCCCTCCAAGGTGGAGGCAGAGGGCTGGTCAGCAGGGGCAGGGCCAGGGGACAAAGGCAATGGTGTCATGGGGTGGCAAGGGAGATGGCCCTGCTAGGCTGCCCATGATTGAGGCGGGGCCCATCCGCTCATCTGGGCACACTATGGGGCTACCCCCAGGGCCCGAGCAATGGCAGAAGGAGGAGGGACGACTACAGGAGCCAGGTCATCAGCGATGGCATGGCTGGTGCCCTCCTGGGTCTCAGGGGTCCCAGGCACCCCTCCAGGCCAGGGGGCAGTCCCTCCGGACATGCCCTATTGCCCAGCAGAGGTAACACCAGGCCTCCGCCAAGGAGTAGTGCACCCAGTAGTGGGCCCCCTGGTGGGGCACCAAAAAGGACCCCTTGAACGCCACTCCATCACACACTGCCGGTGGCAGTTGGAACTGGACCTGGACCTGCCCGCAGAAGGACAGGATGTGACAGAGGGCAGGGTGCTTGCAGCCAAGTGGGAGAGGGCTGACGATGGAAATGGGCTTCCCCAGCATGGAGAGGAAGGGTAAAAGGGTAGCATAGGGCACGATGGAGGTAAAAACTGCCCATATGCCCAGGTCCTCAAGGGGCTCAATAGGTACATAGATGTCCCCCACCGCCAGGCCCTTCTCCACCGCCTCCTGGGTGGCGGCCTCTGATGCCAGGAAGAAGATGACTTTCCCATAAATTTTAGAGGCCATCACCACGGCCGTGGGCCCCACCACCCATGCCAACGCCCATATGTAGGTATCCACGTGGGGCGAGGTAGGCACCTGGAGGCATGCTTCCTGGTCAGGATGGGAAAGGGACCCCAGCCACCAGGGATAGAGCTGGAGGCAGCGGTAGGGGCAGATGATGTGGTGGCGCACATAGGGGCTGTGGCCACCTGGGCATATGCTCTGGGGGCCAAGGGTGGAATGCCCCCAGAGCCAGTGGAGGGAACAGCAGGGGAAGGGCGGGCCACAGCAGATGATGAGGCCGTGGCAGGGTGGGCGGCCTGAACCACAGTGGACTGTGCCCTCCGGGCGGGACCCTTGCCCTTTGTAATCCCCTGGCCCTTTTTCCCGGCCAAGAGGGCTCCCCCTGAAGTGGAGGAGGTAATGGCCATGGCAGTAGCCATAGCAGTGGTGGAGTCCGGATCAGTGGTTGAGAGGTTGGCGGCTGAGAGAGACAGGGAAGTTGGTGGGGGCCCAGAGTCAGCGAGAGGCGCTTCACCGATAGTTTCTCCCACCATCATAGCAATGGGCACGAGGCAACACCTGAGGGAGAGGGGGAAGGGAGGCCTACCACTCCTTCCCACATGGCTGAGAGCAGGGGAGGAGGGTGTCAATGGAATGGCCAGGGAGAAGGGAAAAGGCCAACCACTCCTCCCTGCTAGGCTGCAGGCAGGGGAGGAGGGTGCCAATGAGGCGGGAGTGTGGGAGGGGTCCGAGAGAGGAAGGGAAAGGGGGCGCGAGTACTGGCATGGGGTGGGGATACCGGTTCCTCTGGCTGCACTGGGGAGGGGAGGGACTACAACATCATTGGTAGGGGTGTGAACAGTGTGGGGGCAACTTAAAAGGGGCACAAGCACTTAGGGAGGGGGCATGGGTGCACAGGTGAGATGGGCTGAGCTGAAGGGGGCAAGGAAAGGGAGGGGGGAAAGGGGAGCAGGCTGGGAACGGGCCAGGGGCAGGGGAGGCAAATCGTAGGAGGGAACTGCAAGTATGAGGGCAGGGCAGGGCAGGGCAGGCCAGGCAACCAAACCAAAACCCAGAGTTCGGGGTGGGGTAGGTGAGGTCGCAAACACTGAAGGGCAGGGCAGGCAAACTTACAAAGGCTTGAGGGCTGGGGCAGGGCAGGCAAACTAACACAAAGAAAAACTCCCAGGAGGTCAAGGTGAAAATGGGGGGGGGAAACAAATGGGCAGCAAGGGGCAGGCAGGGCTGGCCGCAAGGGGGAAGGGGCAAACTACCACAGGGAGGCTAGGAGGCACAGCAAAGTGGAGACCCCCACTAGCCAAATGCAGCAGGGGAGGGGAGGACAAGTCCAAGGGGAGGGGGGGTCACATGCGCTCACGTACTCCTGTGGAACTCAGTCTATTGTGCTTGCTGCTGTAAACAGTCCCAGATGGATACAAGGCCGAAGCAGACAGTCGCATTGAGGGGTGAAGAGCAGGTCCGGGTGGTAAGTGGGGTGGAGGCTTGGGGGGGGAGGAGCCCCTCATTGAACACTGGTGGGCAGAGCCACACCAAGTTCAATCCTCCCACCAGAAGTTAGTGGGTGGGACAGGAAGTACAAAAGGCACACGAGAGAACTTGGGAGGCAACTGCCAAATGTGCCAGACATCTCATGTGAGCTTCTGAGTTGGGAGGCTGCTGCAGACCCCAAGGGAGCTGAGGACTGGCCAGGGTCATTTACAGACCCAAGCTCGGAGGAGCTGTAAGCGCTGATAGAGGCCTTCTTCCCCAACGACCAGGACAACCATCTGCAGAGCCAGGTACGCCATATGGGGAAGTTGGGAAGTAGCCGACCCATCTTGCTGCAATGCTGACAGTGAGTGAGTCAGAGTGTTGCAGTCAGGATTCCCGCTGACCCAGTGGCAGACTGCTCTGCCATTGCTAGGGCCCTGGGCCGAGATGCAGTGGAGTGGGTGGGCCTGTTCCCTCTACCACCCCAATCTGTTGGCAATCTCCCCCTGTCTTAGGCAAGAAGCCTGTGCTTGTTGGCCCTCTGCCAGAGCTAGGAGGCCTGACTGTTTGCTGCTCAGCTTGAGTGCAGGCCTGGGCCCTCAGACGCTCTACTGCTGCGCCCTGATCAAGGGCCTGGGCTAACTGACTGGTTACTGCCCATCCCGAGTACAGGCCTGAACCAGGGACTCTTTGCTGCCCTGCCCTGCTAGAGCTCCTAACTGACTGGCTGCTGATCACAGGCCCAAGCTCATGTCTCCCATTGCTCCACTGATTCCCCAGGTCAGGCGACCCTCCCCCAGAGACTTAGTGGGGCGGATTGGTCACTCACAGACCCGGAGGGGGAGGAGCCACTCCCCTCAATGGACTAAAGTTGTATAACTTAGAATAATAGGTAGATGCAGAGGCTAATGCAAATCCTTTGGTCAATTTATCAAACAAAATAGGTTCCCTTTTTATGTTCCTCTCAAACTTCCTTTATACTGGTACAGAGGGAAGTTTAAATTTATTTATCATAGTTATTTCAATGTAAATAAAAAGTGAGGAAGCTATCCCTGGGTAAGGTGATATGGAGTTTGTGAAGTGAAGGAAGGAAGAAAAAATGCTTACTAACCTTTCCATAGGTTTCAGAGTAGCAGCCATGTTAGTCTGTATTCGCAAAAAGAAAAGAAGTTCTTGTGGCACCTTAGAGACTAACAAATTTATTAGAGCATAAGCTTTCGTGAGCTACAGCTCACTTCGCTGTAGCTCACAAAAGCTTATGCTCTAATAAATTTGTTAGTCTCTAAGGTGCCACAAGTACTCCTTTTCTTTTAACCTTTCCATAATTATTGTTCTTTGAGATGTGTTGCTTATGTGCATTCTAATGTAGATGTGAGGGTGTCGTGTGCACGGTTCCTGGAAGCTTTTCCCCTAGTGGTATCCATCGGATCGACTGTGGTACCCCCTGGAGTGGTGCCCTCATGGTGTGGTATATAGGCACTTGCGGTCCCCCTCAGTTCCTTCTTGCCAGAAACACCAACAGAGGGGTAGGCAGGCGGGTTTTGGAACAGATATGAGCAACACATCTCTAAGAACAACAGTTACAGAAAGGTTAGTAACTGTTTTTTCTTCAAGTGTTTGCTCACAGGGGTGGCAGGTTTGTATAATTTTTGGTGGTGAGCCCAGGATGGGTCCAAGTCCTGCCCACCCCCACCTGCCTTGTAAGCCGATACATATTTTTAAAATAATGTAAAAATGTGAAGACTCTGAAAATGAGGGGTTTCGGGTGTGGGAGGGGCTTGGGCAGAGGGTTGGGGTGCGGGGATGAGGCCTGCAGGGTGGTGCTGGGGATTAGGTGCTCACAATGCAGGAGGGGGCTCAGGGCTGGGGCAGAGGGTTGGAGTGTGAGGGAGATGAGGGCTCTGGCTAAGGGTGCGGGCTCTGGGGTGGGGCAGGGCTGGGGATGAGGAGTTTGGGGTGTAGGCAGGCTGCCCTAAGCTGGGGCCGGAAAAGAGGACTCCTCCCAGCCCTCTCCCTGCTGGCTGCAGCGAGTTCTAGGAGAGAGGGGTCTCCCCCACTCCAGGCAGCACACTCACCTTGCACCACTGTGCTCCTAGGGCCCCTCTGAGGTCCAGGAAACCTCTTTGCCTCCCCTGTGGTGGGTGCAGGGGACTGGGGGCTGCCATCACGTGTGCACCTCCTCCCCTGTTGCTGCCCCTCACTGGGGGTGAGGAATGGGGCTGCCCCTAGCCCGGAATGGGGCTGGAGCGGTGACTGCTGGCAGGTGGCGGCGGGGGGGCCTGTGCTGGTGGAGGGTCCTGCCGGAAAAGGGAAGGGTCCATCCATCCAAGGCAGAAGGGCTGGGTCAGGGTCAGCCTGCCCTGGCACTAATGGTGGGGGGGGCGGGGCGGTGCTAGGACTCTGCAGCAGCAGTTGATGCAGGGAGCTGGCAGAGTGCAGTGCAGAGTTGCAGGGGGCAGCCACCTGTTGCCCAGGGCGCAGGCAGGGATGCTCAGGGGAGGAGTGCAGGGGCGGCAGGTGGGGCTGGGGGAGAGACTCGGCCCTCCAAACATTGGTGGAGCCAGGCCCTGAATATTGCTGGAGCACAGGCAACTCAGGCCCATGTAACTTGCTGCCCCTGCTTGCTCATGTCGATTCCCATGTTGGTGATTCCCAAGCAATCAGCTAGATGGAGGGATTGGAGTTTCGCTGAGACGCAGACTGGAGGACCACTTGACCAAAGGTTGTATCACTTCTGGCTTGTTGTGTGATGGCATAATGCATGGTGTCTGTGTGGATAGATGACCAGATCACCACCCTGCAGATGTCCAGGATTGGGACTTGAGCCATGAATGTCACTGATGAGGCTTGCAATCTCATGGAGCACACTGTCAAGCAAGGCGGAGAGACCTTTGCCATGTAACAGCACTGGGTCATAGCTGATGCAGGATGTGATTCTAGAAGAGATCCTCTGGGCCAAGTCAAATTTTTCTTTCATCCTGTCTGCGATAGCGATGAAGGGTTGAGTGGCATTCTGAAATGACTTGCTCCTTTTGATGTGTTGTGTAACGTCCAGAGAGTGGAGTCTCTGCTCCTGCTTATTAGCATGAGGCTTTGGATAGAAGACCAGAAGAAAAATGTCCTGGCTACTGTGAAAATGTGAGACCACCTTAAGAAAGAGGGATGAATGTGGTTGAAGTCGTACTTTGTCCTTGAAAACCATATATGGCAGTTCAGAGATGAGGGCCCAGATCTCTTTTGGCTGAAGTAATAGCTACCAGGAAGACTGTCTTCCAGAACGGATAGTGCAAAGGACGCATTACTATTGGCTTGAAAGGGGGCTCTGTCAGCCTTGACAAAACCAAGTTAAGGTCCCACGGAGATAGAGGTCGATGCACCTATGGGTAGAGATGCTCTAAGCCCTTCAAGAACTGGGCGCAAATTGGGCTTGAGAATGCTTTCCACCCACCAGTGACTGGCTGGTTGGCAGAGATTGCAGCTAAGTGGAACTCTAATGGATGATACCACAAGACCTTTCTTCTTCAAGTAAAGCAGATAATCTAGGATAAAGGGGCAGTGGGGCTTCCACTGGTGAGGCCCCTTTCTGTATTGACCATCATGCAAACCTTTCCCACTTTGCCAAATAGGCAGTGCTAGTTGACTGCTTTCTGTTGCCCATAAGGACAGCTTCCACTGGTGCAGAATACCCCCGTTCAACCTCACTCAGCCACAGAGCTTCCAAGCCATCAAGTGGAGGAACTTCAGGTATGGGGAGAGCATGCGGCCATGTTCCTGGGAGATCAAGTCCGGCACCGCTGGAAGGCTGATTGACGTGTCTATCGAAAGTTCCAGCAAGGTTGTGAACCAATGTTGGTGTGGCCACACAAGAGCTATAAGGATCATCCGGGCTTTGTCCCTCCTGACCTTGAGCAATACCTTGTGTATAAGAGGCCTAGGAGGAAAGGCATAAAGAAGTCTTCCTCCCCAGGGAAGGAGGAAGGCGTCCAAGAGTGAGCCCTGGCTGTACCCCAGGTACAAGCAAAATGCTGGGAGGGGTGGTATTTCCTGTTCAGCCTGGTTGAAAACAGGTCCCCACTTCCAGAAAACAGCATTCAAGATGTCCAGTCAAATGGACCACTTGTGCTGATTGGCTAAGGATCTGCTTAGGTGATCTGCCAGCTTGTTCTGAGAGCCTGGTAGATGGAAGGCCTCCAAGTGAATGGAGTGGGCTATATAGTAATCCATAATCTCAACACTTCCTGGCACGGGGGAGGAGGGGATGAGCTCCCCTTGTTTATGTAGAACATTGTTGTTTTGTCAGTAAGTACTGATGCGCACTTGCCCTGTAGGATGGATTGAAATGCTTGGTAAGCTAGGTGCACTGCTCTGTGGTCTCTGACATCAATATGTAGGATTAACTCCTCTGGTGCCTATGGTCCCTGCATTCTGATGGGTCCTAAGTGAGCTCCCCATCCCAAAGTGTTGGTGACCAGCGCCATCGAAGGGGCGGCCTTGCAAAGGGAACGCTGGTGCACATTGTGCCTTGGTCCAGCCACCGCTGGAGGGCAAAAATCACTACTGGTGGAAGTGTTACCACCCTGTCCAGTGAGTGACATCCTGGAATAGATACGAACACCACCCGTCTCATCACTACAGCTGTGGCCGTGGCACAGGCTGCTATATCTGCAGCATCCAAGGCCGCCTGGAGAGATGCCTTGGCTACAGCCTTGCCCTCCTCTGTTAGGGCTGTGAACTCTGATCTGGTCTCTGATGGCAAGAGTAGACCAGGAATTAAAGTCTTAACACCTTAGAAGTGTCTCCTCAACTGGAGGCCTCCCATGGAATATACTTTCCTCCCCAACATGTCCAGTTTCCCAGCCTCTTTCACCTTAGGTGAGGGTCCTTGCTGCCCTTGTCTTTCCTGCTCATTCGCAGCAGCCACAACCAGGGATCCTGGCAGGGGGTGGGTGTACAAATACTCATACCCCTTCAGGGGCACATAAGAATGGGCATATTGGATCAGACCAAAGGTCCATCCAGCCCAGTATCGTGTCTGCTGACGTGGCTAATGCCAGGTGCCCCAAAGGGAGTGAACCTAACAGGTAATGATCAAGTGATCTCTCTCCTGCCATCCATCTCCAACCTCTGACAAATAGAGGCTAGGGACACCATTCCTTACCCATCCTGGCTAATAGCTATTAATGGACTTAACCTCCATGAATTTATCTAGTTCTCTTTTAAACCCTGTTAAAGTCCTAGTCTTCACGACCTCTTCAGGCAAGGAGTTCCCCAGGTTGATTGTGCACAGTGTAAAGAAGAACTTCCTCTTATTAGTTTTAAACCTGCGGCTCATTCATTTCATTTGGTGGCCCTTAGTTCTTATATTGTGGGAACAAGTAAATAACTTTTCCTTAATCACTTTCTCCACACCACTCATGATTTTTATATACCTCTATCAAATCCCCCCCTTAGTCTCTTCTTTTTCCAAGCTGAAAAGTTCTAGTCTCTTTAATCTCTCCTCATATGGGACCTGTTCCAAACTCCTAATCATTTTAGTTGCCCTTCTTTGAACCTTTTCTAATGCTGGTATTTTTTTTTTTTTTAAGATGAGGAGACCGCATCTGCATACAGTATTCAAGATGTGGGCATACCATGGATTTATATAAGGGCAATAAGATATTCTCCATCTTATTCTCTATCCTTTTTTCTAATGATTCCTAACATCCTGTTCCCTTTTTTTGACTGCCGCTGCACACTCTTTGGATGTCTTCAGAGAACTATCCACGATGACTCCAAGATATTTTTCCTGATTAGTTGTAGCTAAATTAACCTCCATCATATTGTATGTATAGTTGGGGTTATTTTTTCCAGTGTGCATTACTTTGCATTAAATTTCATTTGCCATTTTGTTGCCCAATCACTTAGTTTTGTGAGATCTTTTTGAAATTCTTCAGTCTGCTTTGGTCTTAACTATCTTGAGCAGTTTAGTATCATCTGCAAACTTTGCCACCTCACTGTTTACCCCTTTCTCCAGATCATTTATGAATAAGTTGAATAGGATTGGTCCTTGGACTGATGCTTGGGGAACACCACTAGTTACTCCCAGAGGTGAAAGTAAGCTGGTACGCCCTGGTACAGCGTACCGGCAAGAGCCGGTGCGCCGTACTGGGGTGGATCGGCTTCCCCAGGTGCAATTTAAAGGGCCTGGGGCTCCCCGCAGCGGCTGGAGCCCCCGGCCCTTTAAATTGCTGCCAGAGCCCCACTGCCGGAGCCCTGGGGAAGCAGCAGCGGGGCTCCAGGGATGATTTAAAGGGCCCAGGGCTCCGGCTGCCGCTACCTCCCAGGGCCCCCAGCTGCTGCTGTTACCCCGGGGAGGGGGAAGGAGGCACTTGCAGATACAGGGTGGGCCGGAGCTGGCTCTGATCTCCCCCAGCCCCACCCCTTCCGCCCGAGGCCCCTCCCCTTCCAAGGGCCAGAGCCAGCCCCAGCCTAACCCTGTACCGGTAAGTCCCTAGACTTACTTTCACCCCTGGTTACCCCTCTCCATTCTGAAAATTTACCATTTATTCCTACCCTTTGTTCCCTGACTTTTTAACCACTTCTCAATCCATGAAAGGATCTTCCTTCTTATCCCATGACAACTTAATTTACATAAGAGCCTTTGGTGAGGGACCTTGTCAAAGGCTTTCTGGTTTGTTGACCCCCTCAAAGAACTCTAATAGATTAGTAAGACATGATATCCCTTTACAGAAACCATGTTGACTTTTTTGTCCAACAATTTATGTTCTTCTATGTGTCTGACAATTTTATTCTTTACTATTGTTTCAACTAATTTGCCCGGTATTTACCCATCTGTAATTGCCGGGATCCCCTCGAGAGCCCTTTTTAAATATTGGTGTTACATTAGCCATCTTCAGTCATTGGGTACAGAAGCTGATTTAAAGGACAGGTTACAAATCATAGTTAAGCGTTCCGCAATTTCACATTTGAGTTCTTCCAGAACTCTTGGATGAATGCCATCTGGTCCTGATGACTTGTTACAGTTAAGTTTTATTAATTAATTCCAAAACCTCCTCTAATGACACTTCAATCTGTGACCATTCCTTAAATTTGTCACCGACAAAGGACGGCTCAGGTTTGGGAATCTCCCTAACATCCTCAACCGTGAAGACTGAAGCAAAGTACTTCCCCTCCACCTACTTTGTCATGGGGTGGAGGGATGCAGGGGTTTGGCACAAGGTCCTAATGTACTGTAAGATGGCCTCATTCAATGGTAAGGCAACTCTTTCCAGTCCTGAAGGTATCAATATGTCCGCCAAGACTGACTCCACTATCTCTTCCACTTGGATGCCCAGATTCTGTGCCACCCAATGCAAGAGCTCCTGATGAGTCTTGTAATTGTCCTGCATGGGCAGTATGGCTATACCCACCTCTGCCTTATCAGGACAAGGAGGCTTGGACTGGCACTGGGCCCTGCTCATCCTCCATTGCTGGTGGTTACCTCTTGGGGGTATCTTGGGCTGCCTCCAACTTCTGCCCCCCTCTCCAAAGGGGAAGGTGGGGGCACTCGTGCCTCTGAGGGTGCTGAGTGGCATCATCCTGTGTGGGAGCCTTGAAACAGTTGCACCTCCCAAGGAGTCCACATTGGCCACTAGAGTGGCATTTGCCATTGGACTGGAGGCCATGCTGGCTGGACTAGCTCTTGAATCAGAGGTACAGGACACCTAATATCTGCCTGATGCTCACTACTCCATGAGGTAAATTAATCCACCAGCGATTCAGAGCCCAAGGACCCACTCCTGGGTAACCATGGAGGTGCAGTACCCATCAGTGCTAGGTAGAAGTGCCACAGTGGAGAGTGGCACCACAATGGTGCTCTGCTCCTGGCCTACGACTGGTGCCTGGCCCATGACGGGTGCCGGGGGGACGAGTAAAGACATGAGGTCAAGCCCCAAGAGGAGAGTGAGACAGAGGGTGGTATCTCACCATCACTGCTGTCTTGCCCAGAACTGGCAGTTGCTTCCATGGGACGGGGTCCTGGGTGCTGGGGTTTTCCCTGGAGGACCACAGTTCAGGGAAGGTGGCAGTTCTGCGAGAGTCAGGAGGTTTCTTGCAGCCTCATATGCCTCTGGCGTTGATTGGTACAGCCAGGGCGGTGTCCCCCTCTGGCTCATCATAGGTGGGGAGTCCATATGCACCAGACTCAATGGACTCCTTCCCGTGGCCGATGTCAACGGAATTGATTGGTCTAAGTCCATCTGAGAATGTTTCTGCATGGATCTCACTCTCCCTGTAGCCTTTTTCAATGGGAATCACCTCCCCCCCCCCCCCATGGTCTGTTTTTCTTCAGTACCAGGGATGGGGAGTGGTGCCGTCCAACTGGCACTGACTTCTTAGTAGACAGAGAAGTGTGCCAGTACTGGGCAGTCATGCTGCGGAACTCAGGCTACACTGATTCTTTCTAAAGGAGGCCAGGTGCTCCTGTTGGAGGAGGTATTCGTTGCCGGGTTGGACAGGCACTCCGATGAGGGGCAAAGTGCTGCCTTCACGAGGAGAAATTTGAGTCTACTCTCTCTTTCTTAGTCCTGGGTTTTAAAGTTCTTACAAATCTGGCACCAGACCTGAACATGGCCCTCTCCCAGACACATGAGGTAGCTGTCGTTCAGGTCACTTACAGGAATGGGTTTATGGCACACTACATACTGTTTGAAGCCCTGGGACCCAGGTATGTCCCAGAGCCCCGGGTGGGCTAGCCCCACAGGGCAGGAGCTTAAAGTACCGTAAGCTATCTAATTACCTGCTAACTTACTCTAATTGAACTAGTTACAGTGAACAGAAAAGAAAAACCACTAAGGAGTATTGCCTGCTAGGTAAGAGACTAATAGAGTTCCAGAGACTATCATGGACCAAAAGAAGAAACTGAAGGGGTGGCAGGTGCCTATGTACCATGCCATGAGGGCACCACAGTAGATCCAACAGATACCACTAGGGGGAAAACTTCCAGCAACGGTGCACATGAGGTGTGCACCGCTACATTGAAATGGGTATGAGCAAGCACTCGAAAAAGAAAGAAGTTGAACATTGCAGGAACATGATTTCATTGGATATGGTGGCAACAGTATATCCTCTTGCATGCTGAAAGGACTGGGTAAGTTGGTCAGAAAATAGAACATAGAAAAATAGGAATGACTCTAGTGAATTAGACAAGTGCTCCTGTAACATCCTGGCACCCTCTTATTCACGACTGTCATATAATTAGGATATGTTTTGCACAAAGTATGCCTTGCGAGGTATCCTTCTTAAAAAAAAAAAAAATCTTGATCTGCTAGACATTAATATCTCATTGGATTGTATGTGTTATCATTGAAGGTGAAGTTTGGCTATGTATGTGTTACTGAAACATGTTGTGAGGTTGAAAACACCCACAAGCAGCCTTTCAGGTACAACCATAAAAAGGCCGAACAATGTTAATGGCTTATTGAGGAAATGCACACAAGCACAAGGATTACCCCAGGAACTGTGTACAATAGAAACTTCTCAGAGATAGCACTACACAACAGTAACTGTTTGACCCAGGTCACAATGAAAGAGCTTTCCAGCAAGTGGGAAGAAGATATAAAAGAGGAAAATGACATCATGATGGTACCTCATTCTCCCTACAACACACCCAGAAACATCCGAGAAATGAAGACTGAACTGGGGGAAGTAATGGTCCCAGGCTAAAGGGATTTCTAGCCTATGTATGAAAACCTGGGAAACCCAAGCTGCAAAGCAAAGGCAGCTTGTGTCTTAAGAATCTGCCAGCCTGTTTATCACTCAGGGTGAGAATCTGCTAAGTCATATCCTACCTATCTAGTATGTTAAACTCAGTTTGCTTATTTACTAGGTAATCTGCTTCAATCTATCATTTTGTAGTTAATACACTTATTTTTTTAATCCAAACCAGTGTGCGTTTGACTAAGGGGAAAATCTCAGCTTGGTTACCACAAGAGTGTGTGTGTGTGCGCGCGCGCGCTCCACTTCACGTTGAGGGAGTGGCAGACTGGGTGTTTAAACCCATATATTGGCCAGATTTGACCAGGACAGGACAGGACTGCTCTGGGGTCCGAGGCTGGCGGCTGGAAAGCTTGCATGTTACTGCAGCTGGGTGTGTCCCTATCTGTATGAATGCTGGTGAAAGTGCAGGCTTGGAGGGCTTTGCAGCTTGTCACAGCAGCACAGTGTGAGAGGGAGCCCAGCTGGTCTGTCAGAGGGGCTCAAAGATACCCCAGTTCCAGGTGGCATGGAGCGGGGGGGCGGGGGGGGACGGGACCCATCACAGCTCCATCGAGTTCAGTGACCAGCTGAATAGTGACCAATATCGGATGTTTCAGAGAAACATACAAGATATTCTTCTGTGGGCATGTTGTCCACGTTAGAAGTTTCTTCCTCACCCCCATCAGTGAGCAACTACTTTTATTCACGGAAGTATGAAGGTGTATAAGTCATACACATTGCATTAGGATTAGAAAACAATTGGTATGTTTTTTTTTTATTTTTCATATAAATGTCAAATCCTCTTGAATTCTGCTAAGCTCTTGGTCTCCATGATATCTTATAGCAATGAGTTTCATAGTTGATAGTGAAAAGTGTAAAAGTAAATTTAAAAAAAAAAGTCTATTTTAAATTTGCCACCTTTCAGTTTCATTTGGCATCCTCTTTTTCTCCTTGTATTTTAAGAAAAGTAAAAAGGAGCATCCAGTTTGTAAACCACTGACCTATCCTTGCCTATTCATCTCCTCACTAAACTAAACAATCAGTCTTCAATGTCCCTTCATCTGGACGATTTTCCAGGCCTCTTATCTAATCTATTATGTATCCTAACATTTTGAGATACATGTATAAAAAAGAGATCTCCACTGAACAATGAGAGAACCCCTGATTGTCATTGTCTGTCTCTTAGTAAAGTACCCACTGTTCATTTAGAACTGAGTAAGATTAGTTCAAATTTATTTCTTACTTTGAAATATATAAAGTACAATAACTCCTCGCTTAACGCTGTAGTTATGTTCCTGAAAAAAGAGACTTTAGGTGAAAGGATGTTAAGCGAATCCAATTTTCCCCATAAGAATTAATGTAAATAGGGGGGTTAGGTTCCAGGGAAACCTTTTTCATCAGACAAGTGTGTGTGTGTGTGTGTGTGTGTGTGTGTGTGTGTGTGTGTACACACATGCACTATAAGTTTTTAAACAAACAATTTAATACTGTACACAGCAATGATGACTGTGAAGCTTTGTTGAGGTGGTGAAGTTAGAGGGTGGGATATTTCCCAGGGAATACCTTACTGCTAAATGATGAACTAGCATTCGGGTGAGCCCTCAAGGGTTAACACATTGTTAATGTAGCCTCACACTCCACAAGGCAGCATGAATGGAGGGAGGGGAGACAGCATGGCAGAGAGAGACGCTCACCCTGTGTGAGAGCGAGAGATGCGCATTGCCCCTTAAGTATGCTGACCCCACTCTAAGTACATTGCCTCTTTAAGTAGATCAGGAAGTTGAGGCAGCAGCTGCGGCCAGCAAGCTCCCTCCATCTTGAGCCCTGTCGTTTCTCCCCGCCCACCCCTGGCTCTATGGACAAGGACAATGCATGATATAACTAACTAAATTTTGCAATGTTTCTAAAGGTATAAATTTAAGATTATGCTTTTTCTAGGAATGAAATTTCAATATAGACAGATTAGTACACGGGTTTGGGCATAATTGCAGAAGATAATGGGAAGAAAAATGTTTACAATCAGGCACATACATCAACTTGCCTTTTTTCCCCAAAAGGCTAGATGTCTTTCCTCCAACCATACAATGGCTTTTTCCTCAAAATATTATTTCTAATTTTGCAAAGTAGACAATGCTTTTGATTGTTTCCCATTTCAAATTATTTTGTCAGCAGAAAATGTACCTGCTGCCAATCCTAGGGCTCCAGACTCCAGGCCATGAAACAGCAAAATTGGTAAGAGAACAGCTTTATTGTGCCATCCCTTGTCAAATCACATAATAGTGAAGGTGCCAGCATTTGTCCCTAACTGTCATGCCCCAACCCCACTCCCCAGTAGAAACCTTGGGATGGGGGAAGCCCCAGAGGCCCCCCCGACCCCATCCCTGGCAGAAGCCGTGGAGTGGCAGGGGAAGCTCCCGCACCTGGCCCCGCTATCCAGCAGAAGCGCCAGGTGAGCACGGCAGGAGAAACCCCAGTGCCCCAACCCTGGTCCCCTGAAGAAGTGTGGGGGTGGTGGTGGAAGCCCCAGCACCCAGACCCCCGCTGCGGCCCTAGGACTGGAGGAGCTCTCACTCCCCACTGTGGCCCCAGGCCAGGCAGTGGGGACAGAGCTTCTCCGACCTTGGGGCTGCAGTGTGTGTGTGTGTGTGTGTGTGTGTGTGTGTGTGTTGGGGGGGTAGAATGGGGGGACTCTGGGTGGAACAGAGGCAGGCCTGGGGAAGGGGCAGAAAGGGGTGAGGCCATGGGTAGGAGGGGCAGAACTGCATGTGGAAGGGGTGGCACAGGGCCCCCCACTTGCTCTGACACAAGGCCCCAGGAAACCTTAATCCATCTCTGCCTAACTGCTCTCATTATGGAATTCTATAGCATCTCAATGGCGAATGTGAAAATTGACTCAGAGGAACTGTCAAACACACAAGTGTCCTGGCCTAAAAAACAAGTTTTATACTTCCCATTTCAGCAGAAAAGTCAAGAAACTAAAAATTCTTGCTAGTTCTCTGATTCTTCTCTCATGCACTTTTCATGTATTTTTTTTGTAAATCCTTCTGTCTGCTGGTCAGCTTCCACACAAACCAGTTCTCAGGGTTTTCCACCTAACCTCTTCAAAACTCTCATCTCCTTATCAAGGTCAGCATTTGTCTAAGTGTATAAAATTTTTCCTCAATTGAGGCAGATATAAGCCTGCATTTTTGTCATAAACATACAGCTAAGGGTAGCCTAGAATTCCTCCTTAATCTGTAAGGGGTTAAGAAGTTCAAATAGCCTGGTTGGTCCTGTTAATCAGGTACCAATGGGGAAAGAAGATGCTTTCAAATCTTGGGAGGGGGGAAGGTTTGGTTTGTGCTCTTTGTTTTGTATAGGGGCTCTCTCTTGGGACTGAGAGGAGCCAGACAGAAATCCATCTTCTCCAACCCATCCCAATCCAAGTCTCCAATATTGCAACCAGTATAGGTAAGCCAGGCAAGGCGGATTAGTTTCTCTTTTGTTTTGCTTGTGAATTTTCTCTGTGCTAAGAGGGAGGTTTTATTCATGTTTTCTGTAACCTTAAGGTTTTGCCCAGAGGGGAGTCATCTGGGTTTTGAATCTGAATACCCTGTAAAGTATTTTCCATCTTGATTTTTACAGAGGTGACTTTTTTTTTTTTTAATAAAATCCTTCTTTTAAGAACCAGACTGATTTTTTTTCCCATTATTCCAAGACCTAGGAGTTAGGGTCTCCGATCATTTTGTAACCAATTGGTTAGGATATTATTCTCAAGCCTCCCCAGGAAAGGGGGTGTAAGGGCTTGGGGGGATTGCTGGTGGAAGAGGAACTCCAAGTCCTTTTCCCTGGTTCTTTGTTAAATCACTTGGTGGTCACAGCATTACTTAAACCCAAGTTAGTTACAAGGATGAATTTGTGCCTAGGGAGTTTTTAACCTAAGATGGTAGAAATAAGCTTGGGGGGGTCTTTCATAAGGGTCCCCACGTCTGTGCCCTAGAGTGGGCAGGAAACCCTGACAACTTTATATGTGCAGAGACTCTGAATGCTGCTTCATGCTGATAAACATCGGAAAGAAAGGTGATGAGAACAGGGAGAAACTAATGGTGATACAAACCACTTGTTGTGGGTAAGCTGCTACTAAGTTCTTTGGTTTACATTTGATACATCAATAATAGAGTATAATTATCAAATAAGCAGTGGAAAGTAAGCAGATTTCTCCAAAACAGTAATACTGCAAGCAGATAGCAGGAACTCCAGTGAAACTGCATGCTGTCCTCACCTCTTCGGTTCCAATAAGATTGTCGTTCCTAGGGTGACCAGATAGCAAGTGTGGGAAAAATCAGGACAAGGAGGTGGGGGTAATAGGAGCCTATATAAGAAAAAGACCCAAAAATCAGGACTCTCTCTATGAAACTGGGACATCTGGTCACCCTCGTTGTTTCTTACCATTTCCCCAAATATATCCATATAGTTACAGCATACTGTTTAACAACTATAGACTGAAGCAGAAAAAAACAAATTATTTTAGAGTTCCTCAAAAGAAAATCTCAATTTATTTTAATGAACAGTTTATGCAGAACATTTAAAGATCAAATAAAATAAAATTATCTCTATAGTAAATAGATTTTGAGCACCATGTAACCAAATGCACTGAATGATACTTGGGCATCTGTAGCACATAACGTTATAGGCAGCTGTTAAAATTGTTCTCTAAAGATTTAGCTATGCTAAAATTACAATGTCAATTTATATTGCTACTTTCACTCATTAATCTTAAAATGTTTTGCAGTGTATTAAGCACCATTTTCATAAAATGGTACTCATACTGTATGGCAAACAAAATAGTGAAGCTCATCACTTGGCATACAGATTAAACTCTTTGTAGTTCTAACACAATTGTTTTGCACATACTTTCCTCAGCTGAGGGCAAACACTGATTTCTAGGTATATATTTAACTGTTTTCCCCACTTCTTTTCCCTTTTATTTTAATGCTCTCAAATACTTTAACTGGGGCAAATTTCCAAACAGAGAGATAACATCTATCTTAACTGTGAACTCAGATCAAAGTAAAGATCAGTCCCCAGCAAATTCATGAAGCAGGTCCTCAAGGAATCCATTTTGAAGCACTTGGAGGAGAAGGTGGTGATCAGGAACAGTCAATGTGGATTTATCAAAGGCAAGTTATGCCTGACCAATCTGATTGCCTCCTATGATGAGATAACTGGCACTGTGAATATGGAGAAAGAGGTGGACATGATATATCTTGACTTTAGCAAAGCTTTTGATATGGTCTTCCACGGTATTCTTGCCAGCAAGTTAAAAAAATATGGATTGGATGAATGGACTATACGGCTGGCTGGCTGGCTGGCTCAACGCTTAGTGATCAACGGCTCACTGTCTAGTTGGCAGCCGGTATCAAGCGGAGTGTGCCAGGGGTCAGTCCTGGGGCCGGTTTTGTTCAACATTTTCATTAATGATCTGGATGATGGGATTAATTGCACCCTCGGCAAGTTCGCAGATGACACTAAACTGGGGGAAGACGTAGATAGGGTCCAGAGTGACCTGGACAAATTAGAGGATTGGGCCAAAAGAAATCTGAGGTTCAACAAGGACAAGTCCGGAGTTCTGCACTTAGGATGGAAGAATCCCATGCACCGCTACAGGCCGAGAACCGACTGGCTAAGCAGCAGTTCTGCAGAAAAAGACCTGGGGATTACAGTGGATATGAATCAGCAGTATGCCCTTGTTGCCAAGAAAGCTAACTGCATATTGGGCTGTATTAGTAGGAGCATTGCCAACAGATCGAGGGGAAGTGATTATTCCCTTCTATTTGGCACTGGTGAAGCCACACTTGGAGTACTGCGTCCAATTTTGATCCCCTCCCCTCCTACAGAAGGGATGTGGACAAATTGGAGAGAGTCCAGCGGAGGGCAATGAAAATTATTAGAGGACTGGGGCACATGACTTACAAGGAGAGGCTGAGGGAACTGGGGTTATTTAGTCTGCAAAAGAGAAGAGTGAGGGGGAATTTGATAGCAGCCTTCAACTACTTGAAGGGGTCTAAAGAGGACGGAGCTCAGCTGTTCTCAGTGATGGCAGATGACCGAACAAGGAGTAGTGGTCTCAAGTTGCAGTGCGGGAGGTCTAGGTTGGATATGAGGAAACACTATTTCACTAGGAAGGTGGTGAAGCACTGGAATGGGTTACCTAGGGAGGTGGTGGAGTTTCCATCCTTAAAGGTTTCTGTGGCCCAGCCTGACAAAGCCCTGGCTGGGATGCTTTATTGGGTGTTGGTCCTACTTTGAGCAGGGGATTGTACTAGATGCCCTTCTGAGGTCTCTTCAAACCCTAATATTCTATGATAAGAAACAAAGTAAACACAGGTCAACACTCTTTTTTTTTTTTTTTCTCTCACCCCAAGATCTAATTAACTTCGTTTTCATTTACAGCTATTTCAGTTAAAATCCCAAGTTTAATGTATTCATTTTACATCTGAGAGTCAGACAGTATAAACTGCATACAAAAAGCAAGCATGGTAGGAGAAAAATGCATTCATCGTGCTCTCCTAGTTAGAGATTCAGAGTTTGTTCATACAGCTGGCCTCATGGGCTGTTGATCTTCCTAGCTTGGCCTGTAATAAAAAGGGAATTTGTTCTTTTTGCATTTACTTGAACTGAATAAAATTTCAGACTTCTCAAGCTAAAAAAACCAACAACCTATTTTGGTGAAATTACTGTATTTTTATGGTTCAATACTTGTTAAATTACAGATATCGTATCTAATATAGGGCACTACACATACAGCATACAATGTGAGAGTTTCTGAACAAAAGAGAAGGACGGGTTTTAGGTTCAGCAAATACTTCAAAATTGTAGCTATTGGTTGTAGAGAAAGCTGCAGTTAAAGATACATTGAAGTTCCCATTTCTGGTCTACATTTATCACATGCTTATAACTTTTCAGCCAGAAAAGAACTTTTTGAAATCTTCTGTCCTTGCTCTCCAAGGAACGATGGAGGCCTTTTGGGGACAGGGGAGTTTAGGCAAATTCCAGTGCCTCATTTCTTTACTCTTGTGGGAGGAAGTGGTGAAAGATGTCTTTGTACAGCAGGAGTATGTCTTTTTTTTTTTTAATTAATTTATTTTTGTATATATATAAACACACACTCTCTTCAGTAGCAGATGAACTTTACAAGGAAAACGTTACATGTGGCTGGTTATTGTGGACTAGTTTCCAAGTCAATTTGTAAAAGAAATTCCATAGTGCTGTGAAGTAATTAGTTATACTAATTCTGGAGTTATGGAATAATGTTTATACACATAGCATTGATATAAGAGCTGGTTTTGCATTGCTGTTTCACTGAAGAGCTCCTTCATTTGGCAAGCTTTTGGTCCTACAAGTGTGAATGGTGAAAGCAGTAGAGAGAAAATATTAGACTTAACAATCTGGGAAATAAAATATTAAATCTTACCTTTAAGTGACATTAAGAGCAGTGTTTTAAACACAAGTAAGGAATTGCAAAAGAGAAAGTTACTCACACTGTGCAGTAACAGAGTCTTCAAGATGTGTGTCCCTATGGGTACTCCACCTCATGTGTTGGTGTGTTCCCTGCACCCTTGATCGGAGAATTTCAGCAGCAGTGCCCATCTGGGTCATGCATGTGCTGTCCCTGGTTTCACGGTGCTGTTGGTACCTCAGCCAGGGCACATGACCCACACCCGCAATTCCTTCTCTTCTGTAGAGTCCATAAATTGAACTCCAAAGTAGAGCAGGGGAAGGGGGGTAGTGAAGCACCCACAGGAACAAACATGTCAAAGAACCACCTTTTCTTCTTCGAGTGATGTCCCTGTGAGTGCTCCACTTCAGGTGATTGTAGAGCAGTGCCCTCCTGAGGATGGAAGGGGCTTCAGAGTTATTGGAATGATTGAAGAAAACACTACTAGACCCAGTGATGCATCCGATCCCAAGCTGTGGGCAACTGCATAATGTTTTGTGAATTTATGTTCAGAAGCCCAGGTGGCAGCTCTACATATGTCTACGAGTGGGCCATTGTTCAGAAAGGCCACTGATGATGCTATTGATCTGGTAGAATGAGTTCTGATCCACAATGGGGGCTGTATGTTCTTTTGTTGGTAACAGAGGTGTATGCACCCTGAGATCCATTTTGACAATCACTGCATGGAGATAGTGGATCCTTTGGAATTCTCCATAATAGAAAGAATAAGCTTCAGAGACTTCTGGAAGGACTTGGTTCTGTTAAGGTAGTATGCTATTGTGCATCTAACATCCAGTGTATGTAATTTAGTATCTTCCATCTTCCTGCATTCTTTCTAGAATCTCATGGGAGCATGCATCGGCTAGTTTGTATGGAAGGAAGAGGATATTTTAGGTATAAATTTTGGTTGAGGTCTCAAGGTGACTGTAGTGAGGCGGTGTGGCCTCCTACCAACTCAGAGGAGGAGGGACCACTCTCTGTGCCCAAGTGGGCAGAGCCAGATCTGCCTCACCCCTCCCACCAGAAGTAGGTAAATGGAACAGGAAGTATAAAGGGCAGAGCTTCTGGCTCCGTTGGGGTTGAGACACTGAGGGAGGCAGACATATCCTACTTGTTCCAGGCTGCTAAATCTGCCGTCAAGCCTAGCAATGCCCTGCTCACCAGGGAACCTGTGGCTGCCACGGAACTACCAGGACTGCCTGGAGAAGGACGACGCCTTGTTGGTTCAGATACACACCAAGGGAAGGAGAGGAAGTGGTCCAGGGACAGCCGACTTTAGTCTGACTGTAGCACTGCCAGAAGCACAATTGGTGTGTTGCATCTGGATACCTTACTGACCCAGGAGGAGTATTCTGCCACACTGTTAGGACCCTGGGTCAGACCCTGCCCCCCCCACTACCCTACCCCTGGGGTGGCAGCCTCTCCTCCCTAGGTCAAGAAGCCTGCATTTCATTTGTCAACTGTCTGCCGAAGTTAGGGCATCCAACTACTGTGTTTGCTCTGCCCCTGCTTAAGGGCTCAGAACTACTTGGCTCCTGGGTTTTCCCTGCCCTGGCTTAAGGACTTGGAGCTTCTTAACTATGGTGTTTGCTCTTTGTGACAAATTGTCACCTGGGTGCAGTCTGGAAGCTGTGGGAACTGCTATGCATCTCTAAGACACACAGCTGGGTTGGGGACACAGCCAGCCTCACCCAGGCCCTCTTATCACCCAGCATGACAGCAGATGGCACCACACACCCAAACTGGGCTACCTGAGCATAAACAGCAGACCCCAGGCAGTTTCCCAGCTCCCCAGACATGCAACCCCTGCTGAAGTATAAATTAAAATTATATCATCTTGCACTGCAGAGGGATCTGTACAATGTAAGCTCATTAATGTGTCTGCTTCTCCCTCAATGGGGAGAAGAATATGCACATTTGTGGTAACCAAACTGAGATTTTCCCCCAGACAGTTCACTTACAGGCACACCGGTTTAGGTTAAAATATAAAAAAAAGTTTATTAACTACAAAAGAGAGATAAGTGATAGCAAACCGATCAAAGCAAATAAACAAAACCACAAACTAAGCCTAAAATACTAGAAAGATTGAATCTGAATTAGCAATTTCTTACCCTGACTGATGATGCAAGCAGTCTTGTAGTTTCTCAAGGCACAAGCTGCATTTACTTTGCAGTTTGTGATTCCCATCCCTGTTCCTAATCCTTTTCTTTCAGAGCTCCTCTCAAGTGTTGAGTTGTGGGGGAGTAAGAACAGATGTCACTCCTTGCCTTATATAGCTTTAGCATAGGGCAGAAACCCTTTGTTTCAAAAACAGGTCCCAGCCCAGTTCGTGGAAAAATACAGGCCCCCAAAATGGTGTCCAGAGTCATGTGGGCTGGTCACATGCCCTTGCAATATCATAGCAGCCACTACTTACAAGCTGGTCGAAACAGGAAGACTCACCAAAGGGGATAAGCTTCTCCTAAGGCCTGTTGTTTTCCCTAACAGCCCATTACCCTGAATGGGCCCTTCACGACCAGCTATTTAGACTGGAAGCATCTTGCCTAGTGGGTGTCACCCAGATGCAACTACATGTGAAATACAGATACATAGTCAATATTCATAACTTCATATACAAAAATAATACATGCATACAAATAGAATAATTATATTCAGGAAAACATAACATTTCCAATGACCCCTTACATGACCCATCTTGTACAAAATGCATCATAATTATGCCATAATCATATCACTCTGAAGAATATGGGATGTAGTGTCACAGCTCTGTCCATGCCTAAGGTCTCAGTTATTTGACTACTGAGTTTGCTCTGCTCTGAGCTGATTGACTACTGTGTATGCTCTGCCCCTGCCTAAGGGCCCAGAGCTAACTAACTCTAGGGTTTGCTCCGCCCCTGCCTGAGTGCTTGGAGCTAATTGACTATGGGGTTTGCTCTGCCCCTTCCTAAAGGGCCAAGGGCTGACAAACTACCATGTCTGCTCTGCTCCTGCCTAAGGGCTGGAGCCTGTTAACTATTTGGGGTTCAGCCCCATTAGACCAGTCAGGACACTAATGCCTTTTAGCTAATTCTCCTGGACACTAGGTGGTGATCCCGATGGCTTAGTGAGGCAGAGGGGCCTGCTGCCAACCCAGAGGGGGAGGAACGACCACCACACTACTACACTGACCTTGTCCTTAAAAAAAATATGGCATTCAGTAGATGTGTTTTATGAGATCCCCTAGCTTACCCACACACTGGACCGATGTAATAGCTACTAGGAATGCCACTTTCAGTGATAGGTGTGTCAGAGCATGTCGCTAAAGGGTTCAAATTGGGTCCTGGTGAGGCCTCAAAATACCAGATTCAAGTAAAGATTAGCCCATGTGTATAATTCTAGGGACCACTTCTTTATAGGGATGGAGTATCACATCAAAAAGAAGGGAGTCAGGTGGTACGCAAAATGTAGGGTGGATGCCGTCATCAGCACTGTAGTGTGAGGGAGGTCATTCAGGCCCTCGACCAAGCTTTCACATTTGCTGCTTGGAGGAGGAGGATTGTGACGCCAATGGTGGCAGTGGTCAGCATCTCTGGGGCCTCTGTGGTTCATACTGGCATTGATGTTGGGTATATGTCACATACCTTTTAGTGTGATATGATGGATATCTATTTTGTCTCTGCTTTGTGACAGGTGTATAAATTCCTAGCATGTGGAGGGTTGCCCATGAGTCCTTCATCCTGTGAAGGACCGCGTTAGTCTTGGCTGCAAAAAGTTTATTGCCATCAAATGGAAGGTCTTCCACAGTGAACTGTATCTCCCTGGGGCATCCTGAGGAGTACAGCCATGATGCCCGGCGTAGGCCATTGCCGTGGCTCTTGCTCCTGTGTTAGCCATGTCTACAGAAGCCTGTAGGGTTGCCTTGGCCAGAAGGGAGGAGCGGGGGGACAAAGGGACTTCTCTATCTGTGTGAGCCTGCTTGGAAACGTCTTTCCCCCCAAAATCCTCCCCAAACCCTATACCCCCTTTCCTGGGGAAGGCTTGATAAAAATCCTCACCAGTTTGCATAGGTGAACACAGACCCAAACCCCTGGATCTTAAGAAAAATGAAAAAGCAATCAGGTTCTTAAAAGGAGAATTTTAATAGAAGAAAAAGTAAAAGAATCACCTCTGTAAAATCAGAATGGTAAATACCTTACAGGGTAATCAGATTCAAAACATAGAGAATCCCTCTAAGCAAAACCTTAAGTTACAAAAAGACACAAAACCAGGAATCTACATTCCATTCAGCACAGCTTATTTTCTCAGCCATTTAAACAAATCAGAATCTAATGCATATTTAGCTAGATTACTTACTAAGTTCTAAGACTCTATTCCTGTTCTGTTCCTGGCAAAAGCATCACACAGACAGAGAGAACCTTTGTTTCTCCCGCCCCCCCGCAGCTTTGAAAGTATCTTGTCTCCTCATTGGTCATTTTGGTCAGGTGCCAGCGAGGTTATCCTAGCTTCTTAACCCTTTACAAGTGAAAGGGCTTTTCCTCTGGCCAGGAGGGATTTTAAAGGTGTTTATCCTTCCCTTTATATTTATGACACGTACCTTTTCAAGAGGTATTGCTAGTCCATCAGCCACGCATTTAACCAGTTCTTGAAATTCTTTAAAATCGTTGGTGGCTGTTGATGGCAGAGGCATTATGGCCTTGTCCGGGGAAGAGGAGGAGGTGTTTAGTGTGGTGTCCTGCTCTGTACTCTTCTCCTGGACCTTGACAGTTTCCTCATGGGGTTCTGACGTTACAGTCACCAATGGTGGTGGAGGTGATCTAATTCCATTCCTATAGGGACTCGGGGGCTTCCTATAATGCCTTCTGTAAGAGTCCCAAGGGTCCCAGTTGGGCTATTGTGTAGAAAACAGCATGGATGCAGCCATCTATGAGTGCCCATACCAGGGCAGGATGTCCTGTCTATAACACAACCTCAAACATAGAGGTCCAGAGGTTGGCACCTGTCGGACAGGAGAGGAATGATGTGAGGAAAAATACCCTCTTCCTCTTTGCTTGAGCATAGAGGAGCTACTGGTGAGATGGGGTGCCCTAGCACTATGTGCACCAAGGAAGCATCCATGCCAAAGAGTGGCAAATCCAGTGTCGGGAACACTAATAAATTCTTCTGAGGAAGGAGGTGGTGTAGTTTCGGCACTGAGGAGGATGGTGTTGATGACTTTGTTGGTGTACAGTAGAACCTCAGGGTTATGAACACCTTATGGGAATGGAGGTAGTTCGTAACTGAGCAAAATGTTATGGTTCTTTCAAAAGTTTACAACTAAATATTGAGTTAATTCAGCTTTGAAACTTTACTATGCAGAAGAAAAATGCAGCTTTCCTTTTTTTTTTTAAGTAGTTTGTTTAACACAATACTGTATCGTATTTGGGGGGGGGGGGTTGTTGTTGGTTTTTTTGGTCTCTGCTGCTGCCTAATTGCATACTTCCGGTTCCAAATGAGGTGTGTGTCTGACTGGTCAGTTGGTAACTCTAGTGTTTGTAACTCTGAGGTTCTACTGTAGTTTGCAGTGCCAATGGCACCATTGTCGTTGCCACCAATGGGACTGGTGGAGCAGATGGAGGCAGGATAGCCTATGTTGAGGGTCTCGGGGCCATGTCCTTCAGCGGTGTCAACGGTGCCATGGTGAAGTTGGTACACTTGGTCTTGCCTCTCAACTCTGCACTAGAGTTCTGGGGATCAGCAGAGGCCATAGTAGGGGTGGTGCCAGAGGATCCCAGTGTCTCATAGGTACTTTGCTCTCCTCAGTACTGACTGCACTGCAGCTATCTGGCCAGAGACTTTCTTCTTGGTCATATCTCTCTGAGGAGAAGTTGTTGCTTGTTTCCTCATTGATTTGTATAGAGGAATGAGCTTACTTGGAGTGAAGGGAGAGGTCTCCAGAGATCTGTGTCCAGAGGAGGTCTGCTGGCCTGCATCTGAGGCCAGGTGCAGAGACTTTTCCATTAGGATCAGCTTAAGTCGTAAGTCCCCTGTCCATAGCTCAAGCCTTCAGGTTGCTGCAGTGAGTGCATTTTTGGGGAATGTGCATCTCACCCAAGCAGCAAACACACTGTGAGTGTCCAGCTGACACCAGCATAACTTCTGTGCAGGACATGCAGCGCTAGAATCCCAGTGAACCAGGCATCATAGAAGAATAGTGGTTCACTCTGGGTTGAACACCAACTATTCTAAGAGAATTTTTTTTTTAACTAGAGCAGAATTGGGAAGAGATAAATAACTAACTACTGACTAATTTTAATCTTAATTCTGTTTTAACACTATTTATTATGAGTTAATTGTGTGGGACTCCTGGAAGCTCTGATGCAGGCCAAAGACAGTTGAGAAGGAACTGAGGGGGTTAGGGCATGCATCCCAGATGAGGCCCCACCAAGAGATGGGGATAGCGCATGTGGAACCTGGATGGGCACTGCTGCTGAAATTCTCCAATTAAGGGCACAGGGATGTGCCAACATCTGCAGTGGAGTATCCAGGGGGACATCACTTGAAGAACTTTAGATTCTCACAGTAGCCTGGACTCACCCACATTGCATGTATAACTGTATTTTGGGTTACAGCAAAGAATTAATACCATGCAAGAAATAACATGATCTTGCTTCTGCTCCAACAATGTGCACTGACTTCACTGGGAGTTGCAATTACATAACTGAATATGCTTATGTGGGCAAATTAAGGTAACTAGGAAAATCTTAACTTGTATTTTCCAGGTCTTAAAATTGTAACTGCAGCAATACAGTGATGTAAGCGTTTGTATTTAAAGCTTAAGGGAGAAGGGATTCTGAATTAGTATTGACATAAATCTGCCCTATGCACACAGTGCAATACAAATAATGAGAACTGCCTTGAGCAAATTTCCATTTGGTAGATTCCATAGTCCCTATTAGACTTTAGTTTACAATGTTCCAAAAACCTTCTTCAGTCCCATCTTAGATTTAAAGGAAGAGATTCTACAGGAATATTTTTACTTCAAACTTATTTTTAATTTTTTGCCAATTCCTGACACAAAAACTAATTTATTTTATGGATGGATGCAGCTCTCCCCTAGAGAATTTTGAAATCTTAATTCAGAGCTGTGCAGCAGCACCAGTGGTAGCAAAAAGGGTAGCTGTAATACAGAAAGGGCCCAGCATTCTTAATACCCTGTCATCTATCCCAAGCAGTGAGAGATTGGAACTCTGGTAGTGGTTGTGCTGGTAGGAGTTATGATTAATTTTTGTTATATCCATGAGTGCTGGAGTAGTGCTCTCAGTGGGTCAGCTGTAGAGTCTGTTATGTAAGAATTGTATTAGGGTTTGTCACGTTTGCCCAGACCCTGCAGTGCGTGGTTTTATGTAGTTTATATATAGTTCAAATTATATGGGAAAAAATTATGCACATACTCCTATACCAAGGTGGTAAGCAGCATGATCCAGCGGATAGGGCACTGGACTGAAAGGTAAGAGGCCTAGGTTCTGTTCGCATCTGCCACTAACCTGTTGTATGACCTTGGGTAAGTCACTTCACTTCTCTGCTCCTCACCTTACCCTCCCATCCGGTGTCTGTTGAGATTGTAAGCACTGCAGGGTAGGTACTTTCCTTTACTATGTGTTTGTATAGTGCCGTGTACAATGGGGCCTCTTATTGCTACTGAAATAAATTAGATGTGGTTGTAAAAACACCTGCTCCCTGGCTACTCTATAGCTTCTAGCACTGATGCATTACAGCTAAGAAGTTTGCTAGTATAAAAAAAGTTAGAAAATTATTTTAAATGAACATTTTTCCATTCCCTTTTCTATATAAACCAATGCATTTAATCAGGCTTACAAATAAATATTTCAGACTGGGATTATCTCTGGTTGAGTTCTGTTGTACCAGATGTTTTAACACCAGCTATAGTGCTATCTCAGTTTGGAGCCATTGGGATTATGGAAGATTTTGAAGAATTAGCAAAAATTAGGGCTGTTAACTCACACGATTTACTGAAAAAAATTAATCGTGATTAAAAAAATTAATCGCAATTAATCAGTTTTAATAGCGAGGTTAAACAATGGAATACCAATTGAAATTTATTAAATATTTTGGATGTTTTTCTACATTTATGTTTATATATTGTATTGTAACTGAAACCAAAGTGTATATTATTTTTGATAACAAATATTTGCACTGCAAAAATGATAAAAAAAAGTATTTTCAATTCACCTCATACAAGTACCCTAGTGCAATCGCTTTGTTGTGAAAGTGCAACTTACAAATGTAGATTTTTTTGTTTTGTTTTTGAGTGCAATTATGTAACAAACAATGTAAAACTTCAGAGCCTACAAGTCCACTCAGTCCTACTTCTTATTCAGCCAACTGCTAAGACAAACAAGTTAGTCTACATTTACAGGAGATAATGCTGTCCTCTTCTTATTCACAATATCACCAGAAAGTGAGAAATGGCATTTGCATGGCACTTTTGTAGCTGGCATTGCAAAGTATTTATGTGCGAGATATGCTAAATATTCATATGCCCCTTCATGCTTCAGCCACCATTCCAGAGGACATGCTTCCATGCTGATGAGGCTCGTTTAAAAAAAAAAAAGGTGTTAATTAAATTTGTGACTGAACTCCTTGGAGGAGAATTGTATGTCCCCTGCTCTGATTTACCCACATTCTGCCATATATTTCTTGTTCATAACAGTCTTGGATGATGACCCAGCACATATTCATTTTAAGAACACTTTCACTGAAGATTTCACAAAACACAAAGAAAGTACCAATGTGAGATTTTTAAAGATAGTTACAGCACTTGACACAAGGTTTAAGAATCTGAAGTGCCTTCCAAAATCTGAGGGGGACAAGGTGTGGAGCATGCTTAAGAGCAACACTCCTATGCAGAAACCACAGAACCTGAACCACCAAAAAAAAGAAAATCAATCATAGAATATCAGGGTTGGAAGGGACCTCAGGAGGTCATCTAGTCCAACCCCCTGCTCAAAGCAGGACCAATCCCCAACTAAATCATCCCAGCCAGGGCTTTGTCAAGCCTGACCTTAAAAACTTCTAAGGAAGGAGATTCCACCACCTCCCTAGGTAACGCATTCCAGTTTTTCACCACCCTCCTAGTGAAAACGTTTTTCCTAATATCCAACCTAAACCTCCCCCACTGCAACTTGAGACCATTACTCCTTGTTCTGTCATCTGCTACCACTGAGAACAGTCTAGATCCATCCTCTTTGGAACCCCCTTTCAGGTAGTTGAAAGCAGCTATCAAATCCCCCCCTCATTCTTCTCTTCCGCAGACTAAACAATCCCAGTTCCCTCAGCCTCTCCTCATAAGTCATGTGTTCCAGTCCCCTAATCAGTTTTGTTGCCCTCCGCTGGATGTTTTCCAATTTTTCCACATCCTTCTTGTAGTATGGGGCCCAAAACTGGACACAGTACTCCAGATGAGGCCTTACCAATGTCGAATAGAGGGGAACAATCACATCCCTCCATCTGCTGACAATGCCCCTACTTATACAGCCCAAAATGCCATTGGCCTTCTTGGCAACAAGGGCACACTGTTAACTCATATCCAGCTTCTCGTCCACTGTAACCCCTAGGTCCTTTTCTGCAGAACTGCTGCCTAGCCATTCGGTCCCTAGCCTGTAGCTGTGCATGGGATTCTTCCATCCTAAGTGCAGGACTCTGCACTTGTCCTTGTTGAACCTCATCAGATTTCTTTTGGCCCAATCCTCTAATTTGTCTAGGGCCCCCTGTATCCTATCCCTACCCTCCAGCATATCTCCTCTCCTCCCAGTTTAGTGTCATCTGCAAACTTGCTGAGGGTGCAATCCACACCATCCTCCAGATCATTTATGAAGATATTGAACAAAACTGGCCCCAGGACCGACCCTTGGGGCACTGCACTTGATACCGGCTGCCAACTAGACATGGAGCCATTGATCACTACCCATTGAGCCCGACAATCTAGCCAACTTTCTATCCACCTTATAATCCATTCATCCAGCCCATACTTCTTTAATTTGCTGGCAAGAATACTGTGGGAGACCGTGTCAAAAGCTTTGCTAAAGTCAAGGAACAACACGTTCCTGCTTTCCCCTCATCCACAGAGCCAGTTATCTCAGTCTTCATCTGGTGGCATCTGACTCAGATAATGAAAATGAACATGTATCAGTTCGTACTGTTTGGATTGTTATCGAGCAGAACCCATCATCAGCATGGATGCATGTCCCCTGGCATGGTGATTGAAGCATGAAGGGACATATGAATCTTTAGTGCATCTGGCATGTAAATATCTTGCGATGCCAGCTACAACAGTGCCACGAGAATGCCTGTTCTCACTTTCAGGTGACCTTGTAAACAAGAAGCGGGCAGCATTATCTCCTGCAAATGTAAACAAACTTGTTTGTCTGAGTGATTGGCTGAACAAGAAATAAGACTGGTGGACTTGCAGACTCTAAACTTTCACATTGTTTTATTTTTTAATGCTGTTTTTTTGTACATAATTCTACATTTGTAAATTCGACCTTCATGATAACTGAGTACTGTACACTTTGTATTCTGTGTTGTAATTGAAATCAATATATTTGAAAATGTAGAAAACTTCCAGAAACATTTAAATAAATGGTGTGCGATTAGTTTTTTTTTAATTGTGCGACAGCCCTAGCAAAAAATATATTATAAACACAAGTTTAGGTAAGGTTCTGTCTTATGATCATATAGGTTTAAGGTTTATACTTTGATTTAAATCAAGTAGTCAGACGGTGGGCAATTATTTTATTTAAAGACTGGTGAACATACCTCACCATAGCTTCTGATGATCTAAGACAGTCCCTGCCTCAAAAAAAAAAAAAAAAAAAAAAAGGCTTAAAATTTAATCTTGCAGGCAGGTAATCCTCTCTGACCCTACTGCTCTTTAAGTTTTTAAACTATTTAAAAATAGCTAAGATATTTAATCATTATTTGGAACTTTAATGATACAGACTTCACTCAGATAATTTAAAAAAAAATCATGAGGGAGTAATTTCCTAAAAGATAATATCTTTTTTTTTTAAATAAATGCTGGACTATAGCCACTCAACTGGAAAATATTTGTATTGAAAGCATGAAATAGTGACTGTATCGCTGTTTTCCAAATGCAAGTACATGAAGCATTTCAGAACTGTCCCAAAATACTAGAACAGTGCTCTTAACACAAACAATCTCTTGCAAACTTGAAGTACTTTTAAAGCACAAAACCAGTCTCTTGCAACATACCATTATGTTAAGTGCACTTCTGTCAAGACCTGATATGGCCAATTTTAGATTTCTGTGATTTCAACTAACAATCAAAACACTTTTATGTAAGGCTATGTTTTAGTGACGGGTATTTTTAGTAAAAGTCATGGATAGGTCTTGGGCAGTAAACAAAAATTCACGGCCTGTGATCTGTCCATGACTTGTACTATATAACCCTAACTAAGTCTTGGGTGCTCTGGGGTAGGGGGTGGCCCATGGGCACTGCGGGTGCTTTGGGAGGGGGCCTGCCTGGAGGCACTGCAAGACACAGCCTGGGAGGCCCATGCTGCTGTGGGGAGGGATGAGGGAGCAGGCAGTAGCACACAGCCCAGGACCCCCACTGCTGCTGGGGGGGCGGCACATGGCTTGGGACTCCTGCTGCTGCTGGGGGGGGTAGGAAGGAGGGGCCAGCAGCATATAGCCCAGAAGCTCTGCTGCTGCTGGGGGGAGGCACACAGCCCCGGACCCTCACTGCTGTTGGGGAGAGGGGGGCGTGGCGGTGGCTAAAGATTGCCACTGCTGTTGAGGAGGGCAGGGGAGCGCGGCCACCCAAGACTGCTGCTGCTGCTTGGGGGTGGGGCACGATGGCCCAAGACTGCCCCAGCAGCAGCTGGCCCAGAGGCTGCCTGAGCTGCTGGGGCAGTCCCCAAGCCAGCTGCACCGACCAATGCAGAAGTCACGGAGGTCCCAGAAAGTCACAGAAGCCGTGCCTTCCGTGACAGGCTCGCAGACTTACTTATATGTAATACACTTGTAATGCATATTAGGAGGCTCTCAGGACATGACAAATCACAATCCATTCAATCAGGCAATAACCTAAATCTGAATAAGTACCGTATATCACGCAAAAGAACATTAATACTGATGGAACCAAAAACATTTTCTATTGGTACTAAATGAGTATTAGGGAAGAAGGATTTTTTTAAAAAAGCCTGTCAAACTATAAAGTACTCCCAGGGCTTATCTTACTGATTGTACATTGAGATTCTGGCAATAGATTTTATTTAACTTTGAATAGTTAGGAATTGCATTCACCTTTTCTGAACATTAATAATGGCTCTAAAACAGTGGTCCCGCAAACTGTGGGGCACGCCACCCAGCCCTGCTCTGCTCCCAGCCTGGGGCTGGCCTCAGCCCCCGCACCCCACCCCGACTGTGGCTGTGCTCCTGGCTCTAGCCCTGCTCCCAACCTCGGTTCTTGGGGATGGGGTGGGATTGGACAGATTCCATTAGGGTTAAGGGGAGGTGCGATGGAAAGAGTTTGGAACCACTGCTCTGAAATAAATTAACATGAAAACTATTTCTGTTCCCTGATCATTCCTTTCCCAATAATATGCACAGACTGACTGTGCTTTATGTTTGCCCAATAATTTTCCAGAAGTATACCAGGATTTTAAACCCTCTGCGGCACATCTGTTTCAAAGACTGAGATTCCCTTCAACCATGTATTAGCATAGTAGTGTGGAAATACAAGTGTTGAATTACATGTTAGACAGTTACTTTACTATTTGAAGTCCGCTATTTGAGATGTTCAAATGGTGAGTGACATGTGTTAGCTGCCCAGAATAAAAGATCCGAACTACACTATCTCCACTGGTTACCCACAGCTTCTCAATCTCAAATCCAATCAATACTTGGCTTTGTCTCCATGTAGTCACCAGAAGCAGTACTGCTTTATTGTAGTCAGTGCTCAAATACAGTACCCCTTGCTCTGCGTTATGGCTCTATTACCCCTCCCAGAACTTTACATCTGGCTTACATAACCTCTTCAGCTGCCATATCAAATCTCTGCCCTGGACCTGGTCCCTGGAATACCTCTCCCCAAAACGTTTTTGCTATTCTTATATTGTGGAGCCTAGCTCACTCGTGACTCTGTTGCCAGTTTATGGGAGTCTGGGAATCACGTGGAATATTTTCCTGAAAATATGAAAAGCTTGAGTGCTCAAAATGTGCCTGCCTCTCTTAAAATATTTCTTCAGAAGGTTATTTTCCTTCTTAAGTTTGTCTGCACTGAAGCTTAAATACTAGTCTCATTCACAGTTCCATTCTACTATCCGGTTATTCCTTTGTGCAACACTCAGACCGCTCCTGGTTTTGATTGTAAGCTTAGCATTTAATTCACTCAACCAGATTCCTTTGCCAGGCTGCATATTAATAGAGTTGGAGGCAGCCCGATAGAATAAAGACAATAGTTTTCTTAAGAGGCAGCATCAGGGCTTCAGGGCTTCCTATAATCAAAGTCCAGACATCACATGGTATGTGGGGAGACCTGTATCTTAGCTTTGCATGATTTTAAGGGTTTGAGGGAATGGGATATAGGATGCAGCTCCATTGCTTCTCAGAAAACACCTTCCAGAACATAACTAAGTGGATAACCATACCATTTCAGTGTGTATGATGGAGTTACTGCATAGAAACCTAAAATTTATGGACCAGAGATGAGCCAAAACCCCAATCTCACATCTCAACACTGCCAAAGCTTGAGATGTTCAAAATCCAGAGCTGATTTTTGCAGCTTAGGCCCATTACTAATATAACATAATTGCCCTTTATTGCCTCCCTCAACTCCTTTCTTAATGAAAATGACCAGACTGAAGACTCCTTTCCAACAGGAGTCAAAAAGTCATTGAAATCCTGTCACAAAGAGACAATTTTTTAAAGTCACTTCATCTCTCCCCTAGCTCTTCTTGCAGTTAAATGTTCACCAGCGTGAATACACACATTAAAAAATACGCACCCCAACCCCTCATCCCTTCCCCACACCAAGAGATGGGCTTTTAGCATATCTCGCAGGTTTATAAAGCCAAGCTCTGACAGAAGACAGGAGCAGCGTTCCAATGTTAAGGAACCTTGGCAGAAAGACCATGCCAGCAGCTCCCTCCTATTGAGAGATGGAAGTGCAATTTCAGCCCAAGCACCTCAAGAGCCAGCTAATACACTATGGCACAGGAGGCTGGCTCTCAGGTAAGTAGGTTCCAAACCACTGGAAGACAGCAAAGATCATGGACAGATAAAAGACTTACCTTTTGTAACTGTTGTTCTTTGAGATGTGTTGCCCATGTCCATTCCATTGTAGGTGTATGTGACTTTGCCACATGCACTGGTGCCAGAAGTTTTTCCCCTCAGTATCCGTAGGGGACCAGCTCTGGTGCCCCCTGGAGTGGTGCGCATATGTGCCAGTATAAGGGATGCCACCAGCTCCCCCCTCCCTCAATTCCTTCTTGCCGGAACTCTGACAGAGGGGAAGGAGGGTGTGTAATGGAATGGACATGAGCAACACATCTTGAAGAATAACAGTTATGAAAAGTAACCATCTTTTCTTCTTCGAGTGCTTGTTCACGTCCATTCCATTGTAGATGACTCCCAAGCAGTACCACCGGAGGCGGGTGGGAGTTCATTGATGTGTCGATTGCAACACAGCGCTGCCAAAGCCAGCATCGTCTCTGGCTAGCTGGGTGATAGCATAATGCGTAAAGCCCTTTTGTTACTGCAGACCAAGTCACGGTCTTGCAGATGTCCTGGATAGGGACATGCTCCAGGAAAGCAGCCAAAGACGCCAGAGCCCTAGTTGAGTGGGCCTTCACTATAGGTGGAGGCACAGCCTGTGCCAACTCATAACAAGTACGGATGCAGGTTGTGATACAATTCAAAATCCTCTGAGAGGACACCGGAAGGCCCTTAATCCTGTCAGCTATTGCAATAAAGATCTCGGCCGATCTGCGAAAGGGCTTGGTGTGCTCCATGTAGAAAGCCAGGGCACACCTGACATCTAGAGTGTGCAGCCATCTCTCCTCATTGGTCGTGTGAGGCTTTAGTCAGAACACTGTAAGGAAGATATCCTGGTTGACATGGAAGGGCAACACCACCTTTGGTAAGAAGGCCTGATGGGGCCACAGCTGGATCTTGTCCTCGTAGAATACTGTGTAAGGGGGCACCGAAGTGAGGGCTTTCATCTTGGACACATCTCGCAAGGTCATAGCTACAAAGAATGCAACCTTCCACGACAGGTGGGAAATGGAACAAGAAGCCATAGGCTCAAAGGACAGACTCATGAGCCTGGAGAGAACCAGGTTGAGCTCCCATTCATAGAATCATAGAATGTCAGGGTTGGAAGGGACCTCAGGAGGTTATCTAGTCCAACCCCCTGCTCGAAGCAGCACCAATCCCCAACTATATCATCCCAGCCAGGGCTTTGTCAAGCCTGACCTTAAAAACTTCTAAAAGGAAGGAGATTCCACCACCTCCCTAGGTAACGCATTCCAGTGTTTCACCACCCTCCTAGTGAAAACGTTTTCCTAATATCCAACCTAAACCTCCCCCACTGCAACTTGAGACCATTACTCCTCGATCTGTCATCTGCTACCACTGAGAACAGTCTAGATCCATCCTCTTTGGAACCCCCTTTCAGGTAGTTGAAAGCAGCTATCAAATCCCCCCCTCATTCTTCTCTTCCGCAGACTAAACAATCCCAGTTCCCTCAGCCTCTCCTCACAAGTCATGTGTTCCAGTCCCCTAATCAGATTTGTTGCCCTCCGCTGGACTCTTTCCAATTTTTCCACATCCTTCTTGTAGTGTGGGGCCCAAAACTGGACACAGTACTCCAGATGAGGCCTCACAAATCTCGAATAGAGAGGAATGATCACGTCCCTCGATCTGCTGGCAATGCCCTTACTTATACAGCCCAAAATGCCATTGGCCTTCTTGGCAACAAGGGCACACTGTTGACTCATATCCAGCTTCTCATCCACTGTAACCCCAGGTCCTTTTCTGCAAAACTGCTGCCTAGCCATTCGGTCCCTAGTCTGTAGCGGTGCATGGGATTCTTCCGTCCTAAGTGCAGAACTCTGCACATGTCCTTGTTGAACCTCATCAGATTTCTTTTGGCCCAATCCTCTCATTTGTCTAGGGCCCTCTGTATCCTATCCCTACCCTCCAGCATATCTACCTCTCCTCCCAGTTTAGTGTCATCTGCAAACTTGCTGAGGGTGCAATCCACACCATCCTTTCAGATCATTTATGAAGATATTGAACAAAACCGGCCAAGGACCAACGTTTGGGGCACTCCACTTGATACCGGCTGCCAACTAAACATGGAGCCATTGATCACTACCCATTGAGCCCGACAATCTAGCCAACTTTCTATCCGCCTTATAGTCCATTCATCCAGCCCATACTTCTTTAACTTGCTGGCAAGAATACTGTGGGATACCGTGTCAAAAGCTTTGCTAAAGTCAAGGAACAACACAGCCACTGCTTTCCCCTCATCCACAGAGCCAGTTATCTTGTTTTAGAAGGCAATTAGATTAGTCAGGCATGACTTGCCCTTGGTGAATCCATGCTGACTGTTCCTGATGACTTTCCTCTCCTCTAAGTGCTTCAGAATTGATTCCTTGAGGACCTGCTCCATGATTTTTCCAGGGACTGAAGTGAGGCTGACTGACCTGTAGTTCCCAGGATCCTCCTTTTTCCCTTTTTTAAAGATGGGCACTACATTAGCCTTTTTCCAGTTGTCCAGGACTTCCCCCGATCGCCATGAGTTTTCAAAGATAATGGCCAATGGCTCTGCAATCACATCCGCCAACTCCTTTAGCATACTCTGATGCAGCGCATCTGGTCCCATGGACTTGTGCTCATCTAGCTTTTCTAAATAGTCCCAAACCACTTCTTTCTCCACAGAGGGCTGGTCACCTCCTCCCCATGCTGTGCTGCCCAGTGCAGTAGTCTAGGAGCTGACCTTGTTCGTGAAGACACAGGCAAAAAAAGCATTGAGTACATTAGCTTTTTCCACATCCTCTGTCACTATGTTGCCTCCCTCATTCAGTAAGGGGCCCACATTTTCCTTGACTTTCTTCTTGTTGCTAACATACCTGAAGAAACCCTTCTTGTTACTCATAACATCTGTTGCTAGCTGCAACTCCAGGTGTGATTTGGCCTTCCTGATTTTACTCCTGCATGCCCAAGCAATTTTTTCATACTCTTCCCTGGTCATTTGTCCAATTTTCCACTTCTTGTAAGCTTCTTTTTTGTGTTTAAGATCAGCAAGGATTTCACTGTTAAGCCAAGCTGATCGCCTGCCATATTTGCTATTCTTTCTATACATAGGGATGGTTTGTCCCTGTAACCTCAAATAAGGATTTTTTAAATACAGCCAACTCTCCTGGACTCCTTTCCCCCTCCAGTTATTCTCCCAGGGGATCCTGCCCATCAGTTCCCTGAGGGAGTCAAAAGTCTGCTTTTCTGAAGTCCAGGGTCTGTATTCTGCTGATCTCCTTTCTTCCCTGTGTCAGGATCCTGAACTCGACCATCTCATGGTTACTGCCTCTCAGGTTCCCATCCACTTTTGCTTCCCCTACTAATTCTTCCCGGTTTGTAAGCAGCAGGTCAAGAAGAGCTCTGCCCCTAGTTGGTTCCTCCAGCACTTGCACCAGGAAATTGTCCCCTACACTTTCCAAAAACTTCCTGGATTGTCTGTGCACCGCTGTATTGCTCTCCCAGCAGATACTAGGGTGATTGAAGTCTCCCATGAGAACCAGGGCCTGCGATCTAGTAACTTCCGTGAGTTGCCGGAAGAAAGCCTTGTCCACCTCATCCCCCTGGTCCGGTGGTCTACAGCAGACTCCCACCACGGCATCACCCTTGTTGCTCACACTTCTAATTTTAATCCAGAGACTCTCAGGTTTTTCTGCAGTTTCATACTTGAGCTCTGAGCAGTCATACTTCTCCCTTACACACAATGCAACTCCCCCACCTTTTCTGCCCCGCCTGTCCTTCCTGAACAGTTTATATCCATCCATGACAGTGCTCCAGTCATGTGAGTTATCCCACCAAGTCTCTGTTATTCCAATCACATCACAATTCCTTGACTGTGCCAGGACTTCCAGTTCTCCCTGCTTGTTTCCCAGGCTCCTTGCATTTGTGTATAGGCACTTGAGATAACTCACTGATCGTTCCTCTTTCTCAGTATGAGGCAGGAGCCCTGCCCTCTCGCGCGCTCCTACTTGTGCTTCCTCCCGGTATCCACTTCCTCACTTACCTCAGGGCTTTGGTCTCCTTCCCCCGGTGAACCTAGTTTAAAGCCCTCCTCACTAGGTTAGCCAGCCTGCTTGCGAAGATGCTCTTCCCTCTCTTCGTTAGGTGGAGCCTATCTCTGCCTAGCACTCCTCCTTCTTGGAGCACCATCCCACGGTCAAAGAATCCAAAGCTTTCCAAAGCCGGGTCCCGGATCAATGGAAAAAGTCTTTCAAGGACTTTCAGGAACCTGATCATCATCTCATGCGAGGATACCGATTTACCCTGGATGTGAAGATGGAAGGCCTATATGGCTGCCAGGTGCACTTTGATTGAAGAGAAGGTGAGGCCCTGGAGCTTTAAGTGAAGCAGGTAATTCAGGATGGACTGCACAGACGACTGGGTCGGGGAGATACTCCACTCTGACGCCCAGCAGAAGTGCTTGCACTTTGCTAGGTAAGTCGCTTTGGTGGAGGGCTTTCTGCTCTCCAAGAGAACCTGCTGTACCTGACTAGAGCAGGCTTGTTCCTTTAGATTCAATCACGCAGCACCCGAGCTGTGAGATGGAGAGAGGCAAGGTTTGGGTGCAGGAGCTGACTGTGATCCTGTGAGAGAAGGTTCGGGCAGCTGGGAAGTGGCCACAGTGCTGCTACAGCCAGGTCCACGAGCATGCCGAACCAATGCTGGTGAGGCCATTCTGGGGCGATAATGAACTATGCCTTGTCGCTCTTGATTTTTGAGAGGACTTAGCTAATGAGTGGAATTAGCAGGAAGGCGTACATCAAGGCTCCTGACCATGACAGGAGAAAGGCACTGGAAAGTGAGCCTCTGTTGAGGCCTTACAGAGAGAAGAACTGATGACACTTTGTTCTGTCTGGTGGCGAACAGGTCCACTCGGGAAGCTCCCCACTTCTGGAATAGCATTCTGACAACCTCCAAGTGAAGGGACCATACGTGGTGAGAGAAGGACCTGCTGAGGCGATCTGCCAGCATGTTCCAGACACCGGGAGGTGCGAGGCTCCCAGGTGGATTGCATGCTGAATGCAGAAGCCCCATATACGGAAGGTCTCCTTGCACAGAGCCAACAAAAGAGCTCCCCCTGCTGTTGAAGATGGAGGCTGTGTTGTCCATCAACACCGGCACCACCTGACTGGACAGCTGCGGAAGGAAGACACCACAAGTCAGACAGATGGCTCTGAGCTCCCTGATGTTTATATGTAACATGAGCTCCTCTCAAGACCATAACCCTTGAATCTGCAGCGTATCAAAATGCGCTCCCCAACTGAGGTTGAACCACATCTGAAATCAGGGAGACTGTGGGCTTGCAAACGGCACACATTTCAACACCAGAATCAGGTTGGACCACCATTGCAGGGAGGTGAGTACCGTGGTGGGTTCGTGATGACCTTGTCTATGTGATATCTGGCCGGGGAGTAGACTGACACCAGCTACACCTGGAGGGGACGCAGCCTGAGTCTCACATGGCAGAATGCAGGTATATTGTCTGACATGTGTCCCAGTAGTCTGAGACAGACCTGGGCAATGGTGAGCAGATGGGCAGTGATGCTGGCATCAGATCTGACATTGCCTTGAACCTGGCCTCTGGCAGGAATGCTCTGTCTCGGGTAGAGGTGAGTAGCCCTCTGATAAACACTGATTTTAGTTCATTTATGAACAGACCTAGAACTTGACAAGTGGCTTGCAACATCTCGACACTGTCTGTGTCCGTGAAATATCGATATGTGAAAGTAAGCGTCTTTCAGATCGAGGGCAGTGTACCAAGCTCCCGGATCCAGGGAAGGAATGATGGAAGCCAGGAAGACCATATGGAACTTCAACTTTTTGAGAGAATTGTTGAGGCTCAGCAGGTTGAGGATAGGGCGTAGACCCCCTTGGCCTTTGGGATCAAAAAAATAGTGGGAGTAAAACCCTTTTCCCTTCAAGGGCAGAGGGACTTCCTCCACAGACCCCACCTGCAGAAAGCCTTGTACCTCCTGAGTGAGCAGATGCTCATGAAAAGGGTCCCTGAAAAGGGATGGGGAGGGAGAGGGGAGAAGAGGGGATAGAAGTAAACTGGAGGGTATACCTCCCTGCTATGGTGCTGAGGACCCACTGTCCAATGTTATAAGAGGCCTAGGCAGGGAGGAAGAAAGACAAGCAGTTGGAAAAAAGCAGGGGTGCTGTATCCAGGACACAGGTTGGAAGGTCGCCCTCGAGCACACCCTCAAAATGCCTGCTTATTACCCAGCTAGTTGTGAGTAGAGCTTGAGTGAGCTGAGGGGCCAGCTGTTGGCCTTGCCGGTGCTTGAGCCCTTGCCCTTTCTGTGGAAGGCCTCTGTTTGAAAATGGCCCCCAAACCTGTGGAACTGCTGCAGCTTGAACCGCTTTCTCACAGGCGTTGGCATGTAAAGGCCCCGCAAACGCAAGGTAGCCCTAGAGTCTTTCAGGCCATGTGACTTGCTTTCTGTATGTTCTGCGAATAGTGCCAGGCCGTCAAAGGGGAGGTCCTGGATGGACTGCTGAACCTCCACCGACAGGCCCAACAACTGCAACCAGGTGTCTCACAGAAATGGCCAAGGCCATGGTCCAGGTCGCGAAGTCCGCCACATCTGAGGCCACTTGGAGGGCTGTCCTGGCCATAGCTCTGCCCTCATCCAGAATAGCCAGGAACTCCTTCCTGGGCTCCTCTGCTAGTGAGTCCACAATCTTGACCAAGGACTGCCAAATGTTAAAATCATAATGGCCAAGTAGGCTGATACCACCAGTGAGCTTGGAGCAGGGGGTGTATATAGGTATTCAAATCCCTTAGCAGGAACATAATACTTCCTCTCTGCCCGCTTGGAGATGGGGGCAGGGAGGAGAGAGTTTGCCACAAGTCCTTGATCAGCTTTACACTCCCTCATGGACTGGTAATGTTACCTTGGAGGGGACTGCTGCGTTTAAAACATCAAACATGGAGTCGGAGGGTTCTGCTAACTCCTCAGCCACCAACTGCAGGTTAGATGCCATCCTCAGCCACCTTCTTTAGAAGCTCCTGGTGAGCCTTTACATCGTCCTGGAGAACCGTGTGGGAAGGTCCTGCTATCGCCTCATCAGGTGAAGAGGATGAGGAGGCAGGTAACGGCACATATGCCAACTTCATAGCCTCCACCAGGGGAGCCTCAACCAAGGCTGGCTGACCCTGGGGACCTTGCTCTGACTCCGCTTCTGAGTCCGGGGGCAGGCGGGAGACTGTTGCCAACCGTTTCTCAGATTCCCCTGAGAGTGATTGGTGCCCCTGTGATGGTTGGGGAAACCCCAGGGGTTCCATAGCTGCCAGGGAGCCATTCATTGGCTCTGGTGCCATAAAACCACTAGTGGTCCGATGGGAATGTCAGTGTCCCTGGTGGGTGGCCTTGGTCTGCAGGCAGATCTTCCTCCTCACTCTCTGATCCTGAGGAGGGAGACTTGTCTGGGGAATCAGGCCAGTACCAAAGCTGCCTATCTACCCATTCCCATCACCCCTCTCTCCCCATGGATCTCCACTGGTGACCTGTACCAGGAAGACTGTTCTCGGTGCCGCGCCTCCAGTGACTGGCAGCAGCATTCAGCGGATTGGCAGCAGTACCCTAGCAATTGATGCCTCATGCTTTGAGAGCGGTGCTGCTCTGTGGACCGGGATTGAACAGGAATGAGAGAATCAAAGTCTCGGCTCAGGAGAACATCAACATGCCTGTGGGGATCTGTAGCGGCAAACTGGAAACTGGCAACTTTACCCTCTAGAGTGGTACCCCAAATTTGGGGTTTGACTCAAAACACTCCAGGGACCAGTGTCAGGACTCCGGGGATTGGTGACGCGCCTCCACAGGTCTGCGCCAGACAGCCAGCAATCGGTGCTGAGATCCGGGGGAACGCTGCCTGGAGTCCGGAGAATGACACCAGGCACTCTGACAGGTATAGAATCATAGAATATCAGGGTTGGAAGGGACTTCAGGAGGTCATCTAGTCCAACCCCCTGCCCAAAGCAGGACCAATCCCCAGTTTTTTTTTTGCCCCAGATCCCTAAATGGCCCCCTCAAGGATTGAACTCACAACCCTGGGTTTAGCAGGCCAATGCTCAAACCACTGAACTATCCCTCCCCCCCAATCCGTATCCGGGGTCTGGTGGCACTGCTCAGGCGAGCACTGGTGGGACACCCCGTGCATCAGGGAATGGTGCCTCACCGATAGGGACTGCTGGAAAGGTCCCAGGGCGGGTTTACCCCTCGAATAGGGCACCTTGCTAGTCAGCATGGGAGGCACAGGAAGGGACAATACATCCTTAGCAGCCTGAAATGCCTTTGGTTTGAATGGCACAGCCAGGTGCCACATGCTTTTGCCACTTCCCAGGCGGATCTTTAAGGGGGCTCAACAGCTCAAGTGCTGGAGCCTGGCCACCAGCTGGAGGGGAGGAACTGCCTCACCTGGGTCTTTGCTCTCCTTTGGCTCCCCCCTCCCTTTCACGGGTCATAGGAAAATGCCCTCTCCCGGCCTCTCTTTGCTTTTTAGCCGGTACCAGGGATGGGGATTGGTGCCAGCCAGAAGCCAGTGCTGGCAGCGCACACTGCACCAATGCCACGGTGCTTGGAGCAGTCTGATCTTGCCGGCTCCAAGGCTGGTGAGAGGACCAACTCCACAAGGAGCGCTCTAAGTTGAATGCCCCATTCCTTTATGGTTTGTGGCTTTAAACTTTTACAACTGTGACACTTGTCATTCACATGGGTCTCCCCCAAACACTTCAGACAGTTTTGATGGGGATCACTGACTGGCATACTTTTTTGTGGCATCACAAGGCTTGAAGCCTGGGGATTGGAGCATGCCCCATCCCTAGGCTAAGTCCTCTAGGGGACTATTTTTAACTTATGCATTAAGGAAACTAATAAACTATACAAACTTTCTAAGAACTACATACAGAGAATCACAACTAGACACAGTTGAGAAGGAAAGCTTGCCAAGGCAAGGAGACATTCCAGCACCATCACTGGTGGTAAGAAGGAACTGAGGGAGATGAGAGCCAGTGGCGCCGCTTATACTGGCGCATACATGTGCCATTCCAGAGGGCACCAGAGCCAGTCCCCTACAGAGACCACTGCGGGAAAAACTTCCAGCACCGATGTATGTGGCAAGCACAAACATCTACAATGCAATGGACATGAGCAAGCACTCGAAGAATGGAACATGCTCCTGACATGAAACTCTGCTTATTGCACAGGCTGCCACATCCAGCAGCATCAACTCCAGTTTCAAAGTTGTCACTCCAGAGGGTGTATTACAGCAATTAAATAGACGTGACAAAAATATGCCTTTGTCACTCAGATTATTAGATCACAAATAAAAAGTTTGGGTGGCTTTTTAATAACGTGAAAGCAGTTTTTTTTATTAACTGCAATCTTCAATGCACCTTTTGATTAAACTTTCCAAAAACATCACCTTCTGGCAGAGCTTAAGCTTGGGAAAGTTCAAAAGATCTTTTCACAAAGTTTTAAGAAAGTAGAAAGGATGTTTGAGTGCGACTGTGTGTGCAACCTCCATTAAACACGTGATAGTAAACACTATAAAACATAAATGTAATGATTTGATTTGGAGACCCAAAACAGGGCAACTAAGGTGTGTCTCACTGCAAGGCAGAAGCCTCCTGCACAGGTGACTTCAAGGAAAGAGGACAAGCATACGTTGCCTCTCAGTGCTATTCTATTTACAACATGAAGGAACAATTCAGAGCCAAGATTACTTCTAAAAATGTGAGGAGTACTTGTGGCACCTTAGTGACTAACAAATTTATTTGCGCATAAGCTTTCGTGAGCTACAGCTCACTTCATCGGATGCATTCAGTGGAAAATACAGTGGGGAGATTTATATACATACAGAACATGAAACAATGGGTGTTACCATACACACTGTAATGAGAGTGATCAGGTAAGGTGAGCTATTACCAGCAGGAGAGCGGGGGGGGGGGGGGAACCTTTTGTAGTGATAATCAAGGTGGGCCATTTCCAGCAGTTGACAAGAATGTTTGAGGAACAATCCGGGGGGAGAAATAGTTTTACTTTCTGTAATGACCCATTCACTCCCAGTCTCTATTCAAGCCTAAGTTAATTGTATCCAGTTTGCAAATTAATTCCAATTCAGCAGTCTCTAATTGGAATCTGTTTTTGAAGTTTTTTGTTGAAGAATTGCAACTTTTAGGTCTGTAATCGAGTGACCAAAGAGATTGAAGTGTTCTCCGACTGGTTTTTGAATGTTATAATTCTTGACGTCTGATTTGTGTCCATTTATTCTTTGACGTAGATACTGTCCAGTGTGGCCAATGTACATAGATTCATAGATATTAAAGGTCAGAAGGGACCATTCTGACCATCTAGTCCGACCTCCTGCACAACGCAGGCCACAGAATCTCACCCACCCACTCCTACGAAAAACCTCACCTATGTCTGAGCTATTGAAGTCCTCAAATCGTGGTTTAAAGACTTCAAGGAGCAGAGAATCCTCCCTCAAGTGACCCGTGCCCCATGCTACAGAGGAAGGCGAAAAACCTTCAGCGCCTCTTCCAATCTGCCCTGGAGGAAAATTCCTTCCCGACCCCAAATATGGCGATCAGCTAAACCCTGAGCATATGGGCAAGATTCACCAACCAGATATCTACAGAAAATTATTTCCTGGGTAACTCAGATCCCATCCATCTAATATCCCATCTCAGGGGATTAGGCCTATTTACCCTGAATATTTAAAGATCAATTAATTACCAAAATCACATTATCCCATCACACCATCTCCTCCATAAACTTATTGAGTAGAATCTTAAAGCCAGATAGATCTTTTGCCCCCACTGCTTCCCTTGGAAGGCTATTCCAAAACTTCACTCCTCTGATGGTTAGAAACCTTCGTCTAATTTCAAGTCTAAACTTCCAGGTGGCCAGTTTATACCCATTTGTTCTTGTGTCCACATTGGTGCTAAGCTTAAATAATTCCTCTCCCTCTACTGTATTTATCCCTCTGATATATTTATAGAGAGCAATCATAACTCCCCTCAACCTTCTTTTAGTTAGGCTAAACAAGCCAAGCTCCTGAAGTCTCCTTTCATAAGACAAGTTTTCCATTCCTCGGATCATCCTAGTAGCCCTTCTCTGTACCTGCTCCAGTTTGAATTCATCCTTCTTAAACATGGGAGACCAGAACTGCACACAGTATTCCAGGTGAGATCGCACTAGTGCCTTGTATAACGGTACTTAAACCTCCTTATCCCTACTGGAAATACCTCTCCTGATGCATCCCAAAACCGCATTAGCTTTTTTCACAGCCATATCACATTGGTAGCTCATAGTCATCCTATGATCAACCAATACTCCAAGGTCCTTCTCCTCTTCTGTTACTTCTAATTGATGCGTCCCCAGCTTATAACTAAAATTCTTGTTATTAATCCCTAAATGTATAACCTTACACTTCTCACTATTAAATTTCATCCTATTACTATTACTCCAGTTTACAAGGTCATCCAGATCCTCCTGTATAATATCCCGATCCTTCTCTGAATTGGCAACACCTCCCAGCTTTGTATCATCTGCAAACTTTATTAGCACACTCCCACTTTTTGCGCCAAGGTCAGTAATAAAAAGATTAAATAAGATTGGTCCCAAAACTGATCCCTGACGAACTCCACTGGTAACCTCCCTCCAGCCTGACAGTTTGCCTTTCAGTCGGACCCGTTGTAGTCTCCCCTTTAAACAATTCCTTATCCACCTTTTGATGTTCATATTGATCCCCATCTTTTCCAATTTAACTAATAATTCCCCATGTGGCACGGTATCAAACGCCTTACTGAAATCTAGGTAAATTAGATCCACTGCGTTTCCTTTGTCTAAAAAAATCTGTTACTTTCTCAAAGAGGGGCATTGCTAGCACATGATGGCATACATCACATTGGTCAATGTGCAGTTGAACGAGCCTCTGATAGTGTGGCTGATGTGATTAGGCCCTATGATGGTGTCCCCTGAATAGATATGTGGACACAGTTGGCAACGGGCTTTGCTATCTTGATGGAACATAGCTCTTCCTATGTGCTTGTCCTTGAGGACTTTGCTATCCTTAAAACAGTTGCTGGTAAGAGGCAGTACATAGTCTAGACAAGTATATTCAAAAAAGGCACCTCAGCAATAGCAAATTTGTGACTTGGATTTTATTTTTTATTATGGACTGAGAATACACATTGACTTGGCTAACATTCCAGAGTGAATCTTGCATTTAGGATAGATAAGTGCCATATTATCCATTATGGAATAGAAGTTCAGTGTAAAACATTTAACACTGATTTTTGTCAGACACTATGCTGTGGAAACCTGTGGTTAGAGCTGGTTGGGAATGTGAATGTTTTTTTCCACTGGAAAATGCCAATTCATCAAAACAGTTCATTGCTATTCTGGGCTTGAGGTCTCAATCTTTCCTGTTCCACTTGGCAGAAATAAATATTCATTAGAACAAGGACTTGAACCAGATTCTCCCACTTGCCCAGTGGGAGCCATAATCACTAGCTAAAGAGTCAGTGTCACTTTCTCTGGCCCAACGTTTATTCAAAGTGGAAAAGCTCTAACAGGAGAGAGACCAACCACATTCCAAAATGGCCAATTGCCTGGTGGGTTGGGAACTCATCTGTGATGTGGGAGATCCAGATCCAAATCCTTGCTATGCTTAATTTGGAGCAGAAACTTGAATGCAGGTCTTCCCCTGCCCACATGAATGCATTAAAACAACCAGGTTGTTATAGGGTAGCCTCTCATTTATCAAAAGGTCTCGGCTTCGTTTCAATGCTAACTCATGAAAATAGAGGAGGGATGGGAAAATCATTTCATGCCCACCTCTACCTGTGGTATTAGACTGTGCTGAAAATCTTACGAGAGATTTACAGGCTTCCTAAATTACAATTATGAGTAAACAAGTATAAAACAGATTTTTTTTTTAAAAAGTCAGTGCATTAGGGAAACTTCATAATACCATAAAATGTTTTAACTGCTGTGCAAATTCAGTGTTTAAGTCATGAATTAATAACTTCTAGAGAGTAGTAGATCAGCCTACTCTGTGTGCTGTTACATTGCTTAGACACAGGACTTTAACAAAAAAAAAAAAATCTTAGTTCCTTTTCAACATTTTATGCTCATTTTTTGCTCTGGATTTTACAAGCAAATATTTATACTAGCACATTTTAAAATACAAACAAAATTCCCTAACAAGTCTTTAATGCAGTTTCATGAGCAATTCTTGAATGAACTACTTGTCCTCTCGAGTTCAAAACCCAAGTCCTAAGTACAAGAAACTGAAGTTTCCAATATTGCATATACCCCAAACAAGACTGAGCCAGTTCACTTTCAGTTTGAATTTATTGACATCAGCTTCCCTAAGCAACCATCCCAACTAATTCAGAAGATTGAGAGCAGGAGGTAACAATAAATTTACACAAAATGCACAATTTGCATGGCCAGAAACATTCAGATTCATTTGAAAATTTGACACTTTTTTTTTTATAAAGAACAATGAAGAACGGCATGTATGAATGTTGACAGTTTAAACATTTTATCCAGAAACACACTACCGCACGGATACCAAGTTTAACCCATATTTTGAATTTGAAAATATAAATACTTTATTAGATTACATTAAAATCTAATTTCAAAAAGTGCACAGTAAAAACAACCTAAGGGAATTCTGATGCAAGTTAATCATGGAGTGAAAATTCTTTGTTTTAACTGCCAACATTAAATTTTGTCTGTTTTGCTGGTTACAAGTTCTAAATGTGTCAAATTCATATATGGCACCAAATGACTTATTACTAGGTCAAAACCATCTCTGTTTCCTTTTAAGAGATAGCTCAAGAAGATGACATTGATTTTTCAGCATCTGCAATTCTGTATAGCGGAAGCAACATCTGAAAGACAGTTGATTGACCGCAAACTACCGACTTTTGTTCTTTCTGGAATTTCCCTGTAGTGAAAAACAAACAATGCACGGGAGAACATAATTCATATGAAAATAACAAACAGGAGCAAATCTGATGCCTAAATCACTACCTATACAGAGAAAACATTACAAAAGAAAATGAAATAGGAGAAAAAAAAGTCATTAAATTTCAAAGAGAGAAGAAAAGAAAGCTTCTGTATTTAAAATTTTGTATCTACTCTACAAATTCCCATTACACTTGTTATAACTGAGGGAAGAAAGGATTACCGCTTTCATAGTCATCAAAACCACAAATATTTTATATTAATTAAAAGCTAGAAGAAAGGCACTGGAATTGTGTCCATGTTCTCAGGATTACACCATCATTCAAATGCTGTGAAGGCAAGTGAGTTTTTACCAGTAAATGGTACTTGTTTCTAATAAAAACCATACAGGATGATTATCCAAATGAATAAATATTGGGAATTTTGTATCAATTTTTCTTAAGAAAACAGCGACCTTATCATATTTTAGCTTGTTTGAAACAGGATATTTACAGCACGGTCTGGAGAAGAGTTCTAAATGTATCATTTTCCATTAATAGGATGTCAGTAATTTCAAAATGCATGTCTATTTGCAGGAGTTCATAGTTTAATTGTTTTAAGCAGAACTGGTTAAATGTTGGCAGAGAGTTTGATGCTTTGTTATTTCTTGCTGCTTTGACTGGGAAACAAAACCCTCCCCAAATGTGTAACTTTCACTTTGTCATGCTTCCATATTTAAAAGGGCCTCATTTTAAGTGAAATTGTCAAGTTACTGCTTGAGGACCTACGGTTGGGGGGAAGGAGGGTGTTCTTTACTTTTCAAATGTTTCAGACATTGTTATTTTAATAAGCAAAATTACAGCTTTTGTGCAGTGACTATTTTCCACAGGGATTTTTTAAAGTTATAAAACGGCACAAATAGTCTCCACAAAAAGGACAGACAACCAAGAGGGCATCCTTGTGCTTCTGTATTATGATGGTATTATGACTTCAGATCCTGTTAAAATAACATTATTAAAGGGACACTATTGTTACAATTTATATTTAAAACAGATTTACCTGTATTAATGTGAGATCTTAGATAAATTAAAATAGCTTACGTCCATTTTAAATCTCTTTTGTACTTTTTGCTCAGCAGACTAAATTTTATTTTTGTTTTAGATTGAAATGGATTAAATTTCACTTTCTGGTATTTAGACTACAGACTGGTCAGTCTCACCTCTGTCCCCCCAAAAAATCACGGAGCAGATCCTCAAGGAATCCATTTTGAAGCACTTGGAGGAGAGGAAGGTAATCAGGAACAGTCAACATGGATTCACCAAGGGCAAGTCATGCCTGACCAACCTGATTGCCTCCTATGATGAGATAACTGGCCCTGTGGATATGGGGAAAGCGGTGGACATGATATACCTTGACTTTAGCAAAGCTTTTGATAAGTCTCCCACAGTATTCTTGCCGGCAAGTTAAAGAAGTAAGGATTGGATGAATGGACTATAAGGCGGAGAGAAAGCTGGCTAGATTGTCGGGCTCAATGGGCAGTGATCAATGGCTTGATGTCTAGCTGGCAGCTGGTATCAAGCAGATTAGCCCAGGGGTTGGTCCTTGGGCTGGTTTTGTTCAACATCTTCATTAATGATCTGGATGATGGGATGGATTGCACCCTCAGCAAGTTCGCAGATGACACTAAGCTGGGTGGGGAGAGGTAGATATACTGGAGGGTAGGGATAGGTCTAGAGCGACCTAGAGAAATTGGAGGATTGAACCAAAAGCAATTGGATGAGGTTCAACAAGGACAATTGCAGAATCCTGCACTTAGAACGGAAGAATCCCGTGCACCGTTACAAGCTGGGGACTGACTGGCTAAGCAGCAATTCTGCAGAAAAGGACCTGGGGATTACAGTGGACGAGAAGCTGGATACGAGTCAGCAGTGTGCCACTGTTGCCAAGAAGGCTAACGGCATATTGGGCTGCATTAGTAAGAGCACTGCCAGCAGATCGAGGGAAGTGATTATTCCCCTCTATTTGGCACCGGTGAAGCCATATCTGCATCCAGTTTTGGGCCCCCCATTACAGAAAGGATGTAGACAAATTGGAGAGAGTCCAGCAGAGGGTAACAAAAGTGATCAGGGAGCTGGGGCACATGACTTAAAAGGAGAGGCTGAGGGAACTAGGCTTGTTTAGTCTGCAGAAGAGAAGGGTGAGGCAGGGGATTTGATAGCCTTCAATTACTTGAAGAGGGGTTCCAAAGAGGATGGAGCTCGGCTGTTCTCAGTAGTGGCAGATGTCCAAACAAGGAGCAACAGTCTGAAGTTGCAGTGCGGGAGGTTTAGGTTGGATATTAGGAAACACTATTTCACTAGGAGGGTGGTGAAGCACTGGAATAGGTTACCTAGGGAGGTGGTGGAATGTCTATCCTTGGAGGTTTTTAAGGCCCGGCTTGACAAAGCCCTGGCTGGGATGATTTAGTTGATGTTGTTTCTGCTTTGAGCAGGGGGCTGGATTAGATGACCTCCTGAGGTCTCTTCCAACCCTAATCTTCTATGATTCTATGTATGAAAACAATGAGAAACAAGAGCAGTTAACTTTTCAACTGGATCATTGGGATGAGAGAAAGAATAGCAGCTTTAAACAATATATTGTGACTATGGAGGAGTGACCATAAAGAATATCCACAAATGAATGCTTACAGTGCAACTCTCTGATCTCCTCCACCTTCCTGATCATCCCTCCATGTGCATTTTTTAATAGTATGTTTTATTTTATGTAGCTGAAAAATGGTACTGCTCTTATAAGAAGTCCCCTTTGAAAGCCTAATCTGGTGTGGGGAGGATGCAATAAGCTCTCTACAGTTAAGAGTGCAGGGAACGACAGTTTATGACTACCAGTCATTTCCAGATTCCAAGTTAGGTTCTAAAACTCTCATTCACCTGGATCAGTAGGGATAGGGCTTGAGGTTTTCATGCCAAGTGGCTCAGAATAAAAATGAGCTAGTAACTTCACACTCTACTTGCTACTGCTTATATCATTGCAGCCTGCAGAAACCCAGGCTGCAGACCATGCCCAAAGTAAAATACAACACTTGGTAACTTACCTTACTCATTTTTAGTATATCAATTTCTTCCCTTTGTTTAGATAAGGTTTCATTCATGCTGCATAGATGGTCACTCATCATACTTAGCTGATCTTCATAGCTTCTTTTGGTGGTTGTCAACTCATCCTGCAGAGTGAATGAACAGTAGCTTTCAGCTTTGCCCAATATTACAGTAGCATATTGCTCATGCAGACATGTAAGTTGTCCAACAAAGCTGCTAGGTTGACCAAACATGTGCGTTTAAGCAATTTCTTTATGGAGAAAAGTAACTATGCAAAAATTTAAATGGAAAAAAGTCTCTGTAGTTTTCTTAAATCTTTAAAACTTCATCCATCACTCTCCCCCACTATCACCTCCCAAAACTTATTTTATTACACTATTTTATAGATCATCACTAACTAAGGGTTTAACAACATGGGACAAAAATCACTTAGGCTAAAACCCAGTTTCCAGCCCAGGTGCAATTGTTTTTATTTATCAAGTTCTGCTTAACATTCAGGACTATATGTTTAAAAATAACTGTGCGCCAGCCAGTATGCTTTTTTAAAAAAAAAAAAAAAAACAAAAAACAAAAAAAAAACAAAACAAAAAATCAATCTTAGATAATTGTGGATGAATAGTTTGTGTGAGGGTTTTTGGGGAGGTATATGGATCTTTACAGATATGTACTGAGGGTGCACTGTTTTAGAAGGAATTCAATTTTATAATTATGTCTACTGGCCACCACCAGAGAAATTGTCAAATTTCATCTTACAAGAACTTCACAATGAAAAGAGTTCAGATAAACACTACATAAATCCTGGTCTTGAAAATATACCATGCATAGAAATCCTAAAACTCAAATCCCAAATCTCTATTAAGAACATGGGAAGATACAACTGGGCCCTAAAGGACAGTACTATTAAATATCTGTATATACAGAGTCTTCAGTGTGGTATCTGATTACGTAAGAAAAGTAACAGTTAAAGTTTAAGGGCTGCAGGATCATTTCCTCTCATGCTGAGAATGCTCACTGAATTCAAGGGAACTATCTGTATGGGAGTCTGGGCTGCACAATCATGTCACATCATTAATACCTTGAAATCATACAGTGATTCATTAAGTCACTGGAGAATTTGTGAGTAATTTCTATCCTACTGGTCTTGTTTATGGAGGTTAGGCATAGTACTAGCAATTCAAAAAAGTTTTGCATCAGAAGTCAAGTACTTTAACAGCTACTAATAAAAGTCTACCATTGTAATCATTACTCCAACGGATGGCAAAATGGCAGTCCACTAGCCATATGCCAAAGAACACTAAATGGGCAGCTAGTTGACAATATTACCATATTGTTCTCCTTTTATATGTGATGTAATCTTCAAGTAGTAGTAAATGAGGACTGCACTAAGTCAAATGGAATTTTATTTAAAAAAATCTTATCTTGCTGCAGTGAATGCCAAAGATCAATGTAAGGCTGTTTCAGATGTACATCATCAGTTTGACATCAATCTGAAATACACGAAAGATATTTTTATATTTCAGATATGATAGCAGAGGCATATAAAGTGACATTCAAAAAGCTAAAAGAAAGTACTTTTTCATGGGCGTCACTATCATAAAACTTGTGCAAAGTCACCTTTGCAAGTTTGAGAGAAGAAGATGTGCATTACCTATAGAACAAGGTGCATTTAAAAAAATTTAGGCCATAGCTATATGACTTTAGGAATGTCAATATTAGGACTGGGAACAAGGTGGCATGAAGTATTTCCTAGGTAACCACAAATGTTAGAGAGCCTATTCTTCTACTCAAATTCAGCAATTTCCAGTATTGTCATCATTAACTGAAAGCCTCATAACAGCCACGTGCTTATTATTATTTTAAATCAGTAGCTCTCAACCTTTCCAGACTACTGAATCCCTTTAAGGAGTTTGAGTTGTCTTGCGTATCCCCAAGTTACACCCACTTAAAAACTACTTGCTTACAAAAAATAGACAAAAATACAAAAAAGCGTCACAGAACACACTGAAAAATTGCTTACTTTCTTATTTTTAGTATGTAATTACAAAATAAATAAATCTGAATATAAATAGTGTACTTACATCTCATAGTTTATACTGCTCTATAACACAAGTCATTGTCTGTATGAAGTGTTAGTTTGTACTAACTTTGCTAGTGATTTTTATGTAGACTGTTGTAAAACTAGGCAAATATCTAGATGAAATGATGTAGTCCTAGGAAGACCTCTGCATACCCTAAGGTGTATCAGAGTAGCAGCCGTGTTAGTCTGTATTCGCAAAAAGAAAAGGAGTACTTGTGGCACCTTAGAGACTAACACATTTATTTGAGCATAAGCTTTCGTGAGCTACAGCTCACTTTATCCGAATGCATCCGATAAAGTGAGCTGTAGCTCACGAAAGCTTATGCTCAAATAAATTTGTTAGCCTCTAAGGTGCCACAAGTACTCCTTTTCTTTTTCCTAAAGGGTATGACACATACTCCTGGTTGAGAACCACTGTTTTAAGTGATGGCTACTTACTGGGCTCTCGGTACAAATTCAAGGGATGTAAAGAATTAAAATGTTTCACAGATAATTCATTTATCTTTAATACTTGTATTGAAAAGCACGCCACGTGGTTACATTGTTCAATGCAAAGGCCTCACATTGCACTACTGAATAGGTCCTGTCCATCTCTGAGTCATGAGTATGTGCGTCCTGTATTGGCAACCCTGACAAACTGCCACCTCCTTTCATTGTTCTGTATTACTAGATGGTCTCAATCACAAAGCTGCTTTTTAGTAAAATTGTGAGTTTACTGATGAAGTATCTAAAAAGGAAATTATGGGATTCATTTTACTTTCCACATCTCAATTAAGAAGCCTGCCAACTTACACAATGATAAAGAGGACTATGATGATGTGAAGGAGAAATTAAACGAGATGGTTCAAAGCCAGAAGGAATACTACACTGTGGCAACTACCACTCATGGAAAAATAGCTTTCTTCCTCTAAAACTTTTCCAAGCCAAAAATGGTTTGTTTAAAAAGTAAAGAATCATCTTCTCATTACAGTTAGCACTGGTTTGAACTCACTGAATATGGGGGGGGGGTCAGAAAGTTAAACCTCTCTAAGTTCCTGTATACTTATGTATTTACAATTTTCTCTTTTCTCATTCTCTCAACTATCTTGGTTCAGTTCTCTGGATTTTAAGTGCAAATAGTGCGCGGTGCATTTTTGCAGAGCTATTTTTCAAGGAACTAAAACTGACAAGTCCACAGTCTGATAACCATGGTTAAAATTACTTATTTTATTAAGTTGCCATGTGGGTTTTATAACACACCATCAGTCTTCCAGGGGAAGGAAAAAAAAAGTAAAGGCTGAAATAGTCTTAAAAATCCCAGCTGCTAGGGAGGATGCCCCAATGTACATTTATGATTCTGGGTTTTACTGGGAAAGTGAATATATGTAACTGCGTCTCACACAGTCTCTCTGCTAGCTAAGTTCTTGTATGAAGTGAAATTGACTTTTCTATTTTAAAGCGTTCATTGAGCAAGAACCTTGTCAATTTCTCCTCTTCAGCCAGCCTATTAAAATGCAGAGTGGCAAGAGGAGAGAAGGGACAGTAGATGCATATACATTATAATGTTTTGCCCCCAGCCAAGCAGCTGGGATTTAACCATAATTTTGGAAGCCAAAAAAAAAAAAAAAAAACAACCCCACACAAATACAAACAAAAAAAACCCCCCCAAAAAAACAACCAAGGATAATAAAGGGTAAAAGGGACAATATTTGCACAAGATATGTTTACATTAAAATGGTATCTCAGTTACTGTAAGCATTTTCTCTATTTTTTAAATTAGACATACTCCATTTAATACTCAATCTTCGATAATTTTAAACATGTGTATTAGTGGGTTTGGTCTGCGATTCTACTCACATGCCATGACAGTTTTCACACTTAGCATGGGACGTACAGTGGGTTTTATGTTTTTCCACCCACAACTATCCCATGGAGTGTATCCATCGAATTGCTTAGCTAACATTTCACTTGCCTGTAATCTACTGATGCTTTGACTAGCTAATTTCATCTCCTCCACTAGTGATTCCTTAGACTTCTCAGCTAAAGATAATCTTTTGGCAAGCGCTCGGCACTATCAAAGAAAACAAAAATAAATCAGTCAGCAGAGTATTGTACATAGCAAATTATTTGAGGCAGGGTTTTTTTAAAAATCTAAATGTTTGGGCCTTTCAAAATGTAAAGTTTTTGGTTTACAGAAATAAGCTTTTATACAGAACTTCACAAGCTAAACAGTAATTTAACATTATAAAAAACTAAAGTTTCAGGTTTTATTTATTTTATAGACAAGCACCTTACATTTTAGACACTATTTGTAGAAAATATCTGAGATCAGAAGGATCTATTAGTTTTGTTTGAAGAAAATATAAAAACAAATGAGATCTCAAGATGCCACGCACATGCACATATTGCTTAAAATGTCAGTATGGAAGGATGGTTCTTCCACATTATCTCATTATCTGCCATACCAATAATAGTTGTGCATATTAAAGCTGACAAAGCAAATCTAACCAAATATGGGGCATGTTCTACAGGTGTTTCTGGCAAAATTGCTCATCCTATGAGGAGCATTTATCTGATTCTAAAATTAAATGCAACAAATGCTTTAAAACAGTTCTCAGTTTGCAAAGAAGTCAAGCAAGCCAAATTATACAACATTCTCCAATTTTTAGGTGAGAGGTTTGTTCTAGTGCTTCATTATCAAATTGCTAAATTCTTTGAAATTACTGTAGTTGGAACAGCAAGCGGGGGCTAACATCCCTGCAATAGAAATATTGTTAACTCGTACATGCCAAGGAGGAGGGTGTGTCAAAGCAGGACCCAGAGGGGCTAGAGCGGCCACTGCGGGGACCAGGATTGGGCTGGGGAACAGCTGCTGCAGTGCAGGGATTGGGTTGGGGAGTGGGACCCAGAGGGCCTGGATAAGGCCCAGGTAGGAACCCCAGGAACCTCCTTCCCAGCCTGGAGCCAGCTTCTCTCCTATCCTGCCAAAGTCTCAGTATCTCCCTCTGCCCCACCTGGCATTAAGGCAAGGACTTAAATTCAATTCCATATAGTTTGGTAGCTAAAGCCAGCAATAAAGCAGGTGTACCACCTATATCTAGGCGACTTAAAACCAATGTGCTTTCTTATTACCAAATGCAACCGATTAACAAGTGAGCAATTATTCAAAATTAAGAAACTGATGCAACACACAGCAAGTACAGCCTTTTATGAATACTACCCCAAAACCAACCAAACTGCAGGAACAAATCATCGGATAGATTGTCCATGGTGTTTTGGTAGGAGCCTGCCGTTCCTAACATTGATCTATAGAAAGTTCAGAAAGGAGTGACTGTTTTCAGTACAGAAGATTGACTGGATACTCACCTCAGCATGAAAATGTACTGACTTGCTGTCAGCCAGCTGTAGGAGAGACGTAAGTTCTACTATCCTTGCCATATAGTGATTTTTTATCAAGTCTTCACGGGACTTAGCATCTGGAGCCTGAAGAGTGAGAGCTCATGTGATCAAACAATTAACATGACTTTATCTTTACTAGAACTAAAGCCATAACCGAGATCTTTATACAGGAAAAAGTTTTTTTTTTTTCCCCTAAGTGGCAAGTTGCCCAAATCGGATAGACTATTTATAAAGCATGTAAAATTTGACTGAGCTTGGCACTTCTTAGAGCAGACACATTTATAAAATAAAAGCAGTCTTATCAGATATTGTGCACCACTACTAACTTGAGTCTTCTGAAAAAACAATGCTAAAACTCAAGGTTATATTTTATGTAGTTGAGCAAGGAGTAGAACATACAACAGACAATTTACATTAAAGGATTTCTGGTGAGGATGCAAATCCTTGAGGACAACCTACTGTCCCCTTCTCACCACACAATTGTTATCTTGGCTTCTCTAGCAAAGACAGAATTCTCAAAGATGGCCAGGACATTAGCAGTCCATAGACATTAGGAGCCACATTTTCAAAACTGCATGTGCATTTCAGAAGTTTGATTAAAGAAATCTGACTTTAAATTTTTGCAGAAATGCCACACTTTTCTGTGGACGACAATGAATTACCAGCTTGGGGCAACTTTCATACTACATTTGCACCGTCTTTCATTTAAGTTTTGAAGTTCACACTAGACAGACTTTTATTTTAAAGAATTCTTATACAGCTAAGTCACATGGCTTAATATGTCTTTTATAAAGAAGCACTCAGTGCACTTAAACCCCATCTCATCTTCCAACAGCTTTTAGAGTAACCTTACAGTTCAATTTTCAGAGTAGCAGCCGTGTTAGTCTGTATTCGCAAAAAGAAAAGGAGGACTTGTGGCACCTTAGAGACTAAAATTTATTTGAGCATAAGCTTTCGTGAGCTACAGCTCACTTCATCAGATGCATTCAGTGGGGAGATTTATATACATAGAGAACATGAAACAATGGGTGTTACCATACACACTGTAATGAGAGTGATCACTTAAGATGAGCTATTACCAGCAGGAGAGCTGGGGGGAGGGAGGGGGGGGGAGAAAACCTTTTCTAGTGATAATCAAGGTGGGCCATTTCCAGCAGTAGACAAGAACGTCTGAGGAACAGTGGGAGGTGGGGGAAATAGTTTTACTTTGTGTAATGACCCATCCACTCCCAGTCTCTATTCAAGCCTAAGTTAATTGTATCCAGTTTGCAAATTAATTCCAATTCAGCAGTCTCTCGTTGGAGTCTGTTTTTGAAGGTTTTTGTTGAAGAATTGCAACTTTTAGGTCTGTAATCGAGTGACCAGAGAGATTGAAGTGTTCTCCGACTGGTTTTTAAATGTTATAATTCTTGACGTCTGATTTGTGTCCATTTATTCTTTTACGTAGAGACTGTCCAGTTTGACCAGTGTACATGGCAGAGTGGCATTGCTGGCACATGATGGCATATATCACATTGGTAGATGTGCAGGTGAATGAGCCTCTGATAGTGTGGCTGATGTGATTAGGCCCTATGATGGTGTCCTCTGAATAGACGTGGACAAAGCTGGCAACGGGCTTTGTTGCAAGGATAGGTTCCTGGGTTAGCGGTTCTGTTGTGTGATTGCTGCTGAGTTTTTGCTTCAGGTTGGGGGGCTGTCTGTAAGCAAGGACTGGCCTGTCTCTCAAGATCTGTGAGAGTGATTGTCGTCCTTCAGGATAGGTTGCAGATCCTTGATGATGCGTTGGAGAGGTTTTAGTTGGGGGCTGAAGGTGATGGCTAGTGGCGTTCTGTTATTTTCTTTGTTGGGCCTGTCCTGTAGTAGGTGACTTCTGGGTACTCTCCTGGCTCTGTCAATCTGTTTCTTCACTTCAGCAGATGGGTATTGTAGTTGTAAGAATGCATGATAGAGATCTTGTAGGTGTTTGTCTCTGTCTGAGGGGTTGGAGCAAATGCGGTTGAATCGTAGAGCTTGGCCGTAGACAATGGATCGTGTGGTCTGGTCTGGTCGAAAGCTGGAGGCATTTAGGTAGGAATAGCAGTCAGTAGGTTTCCGGTATACGGTGATGTTTATGTGACCATCACTTATTAGCACCATAGTGTCCAGGAAGAGGATCTCTTGTGTGGACTGGTCCAGGCTGAGGTTGATGGTGGGATGGAAATTGTTGAAATCATGGTGGAATTCCTCAAGGGCTTCCTTTCCATGGGTCCAGATGATGAAGATATCATCAGTGTAGCGCAAGTAGAGTAGGGGCATTAGGAGACGAGAGCTGAGGAAGCGTTGTTCTAAGTCAGCCATAAAAATGTTGGCATACCGTGGGGCTATGCGGGTACCCATAGCAGTGCCGCTGATTTGAAGGTATACATTGTCCCCAGATGTGAAATAGTTATGGGTGAGGACAATGTCACAAAGTTCAGCCACCAGGTTTGCCATGACATTATCGGGGATACTGTTCCCGACGGCTTGTAGTCCATCTGTGTGTGGAATGTTGGCGTAGAGGGCTTCTACATCCATAGTCGCCAGGATGGTGTTTTCAGGAAGAACACCGATGGATTGTCGTTTCCTCAGGAAGTCAGTGGTGTCTCGAAGATAGCTGGGAGTGCTGGTGGCATAGGGCCTCAGGCCTGAGAACATTCCCCCCCCACACACACCCCTTCCAGAATCACTAACCCAGGAACCTATCTTTGCAACAAAGCCCGTTGCCAACTGTGTCCACATATCTATTCAGGGGACACCATCATAGGCCTAATCACATCAGCCACAATATCAGAGGCTCGTTCACCTGCACATCTACCAATGTGATATATGCCATCATGTGCCAGCAATGCCTCTCTGCCATGTACATTGGTCAAACTGGACAGTCTCTACGTAAAAGAATAAATGGACACAAATCAGACATCAAGAATTATAACATTCAAAAACCAGTCGGAGAACACTTCAATCTCTCCAGTCACTCGATTACAGACCTAAAAGTTGCAATTCAACAAAAAAAAAAAAAAAAAAACTTTCAAAAACAGACTCCGATGAGAGACTGATGAATTGAAATTAATTTGCAAACTGGATACAATTAATTTAGGCTTGAATAAAGACTGGGAGTGGATGGGCCATTACACAAAGTAAAAGTATTTCCCCATATTTATTTCCCCCCCACCGTTCCTCAAATGTTCTTGTCAACTGCTGGAAATGGCCCACCTTGATTATCACTACAAAAAGGTCCCTCCCCCCCTAAACTCTCCTGCTGGTAATAGCTCACCTTACCCGATCACTCATTACAGTGTGTATGGTAACACCCATTGTTTCACGTTCTCTATGTATATAAATCTCCCCACTATATTTTCCACTGAATGCATCTGATGAAGTGAGCTGTAGCTCACGAAAGCTTATGCTCAAATAAATTTGTTAGTCTCTAAGGTGCCACAAGTACTCCTTTTCTTCTTACAGATCATGTCAACAGAATTGCTCTCTGAAGGATCAGAGAGAAAAACATTGCATCTTAGCCCAATGTTCATGCTGTGATAAGAAATGCTAGCTTTACTTCTTTAGTACCACTAAAACATAACATTTGGTGTGACTGCCAGTCATGTTTTATTTGGTCTAATCGCCTGTTTAAATAAAGAATAGTATATTTTTAGGGCACTTAAAATGCATACTATAGGAGTAAGGAAGAGGTTATCCAGGCACATTCCCCATTAGTTGGACTGAAAGACAAAGGAGGTAGGAAAGGGAAGGAGTTAGGAGAGGCCTATAAATGTGTGGTTTTTTGCTGCTTCAACCCTCCTTTGATCATCAATCTGAGGTTTGGAATCCAGCTTATGTCACTGAAGTACAAATACAGAGCTACGCTTTCTAAAGCTGCAGAAAACTTGATAATTTGAGAGTGCAGCTCACATCTTGTTTAATTCCTTATCTGAACACGTCTGTTGAATAAAACCAGAGCTATAAGCTATTATCAGAGTTAGATCAAATTGGAGAATCAAGTATGGATTACCGCCAATAGGTAAGGCTGCAAGTCTGTCACGGATTCTGTGACTTTCTCGGATCTCTGACTTCTGCAGCCTGCTGGTGTGCCTGATCACAGGGCTGCCTGAGCACCTTGGGTGGCCCTGAGGCCTGCTGCACCAGCCCCCCCCAGTAACAGCAGTGGTCCTGGGCCACTCCTCCCCCACCACTATCGGCATTCCTGGGCTGCTGACACCCTGCCCCCCCGCCCCAAGCACCAGCAGGCACCCCAAATACACGCACATGCGCACACACACACCCCAGCACCAGCAGGCACCCCAGAGCTGCTCCCTCTCCCCACAGAGCCTCACAGAACAGCCAAGATTTAGTCACGGACAGATCACCAGGCCATGAATTTTTGTTTATTGTCCATGACTTTTACTAAAAATACCCATGACTAAATCTTAGCCTTACCAATAGGAAATGAACAACAAATTTATTAGAGCATAAGCTTTCGTGAGCTACAGCTCACTTCATCGGATGCATTCGATGCATCCGATGAAGTGAGCTGTAGCTCACGAAAGCTTATGCTCTAATAAATTTGTTAGTCTCTAAGGTGCCACGGGTACTCCTTTTCTTTTTGCGAATACAGACTAACACGGCTGCTACTCTGAAACCTGTCAATAGGAAATGATGAGTTTCAGATGGTCTTAGGGAAAAGTTATTGTGCAAGAATTCATTCTTACCACATTGTACTAAATAACTCCAGGGGTCTCCAAGTAACTGACAGAGTAACTTGGTCATGCACAAGTTTTAGTACTTTCTGAATTATACATAGTATAAATCTTTATTACATATAATGATATGTATCAAACAGTCATAAAGTACCTCTTTGTTGTCAGTAGTCATGGTCAACATTCCAATCTAGAACAAGGGAGAAAATAAAAAACTCAGAACTGTAAAACAAGACTCCACTCCACTAGGTCACTTTGACACCTAGTTATAAAGAAAAGCAATAAGGTGATAAAATTTTTTAAATTCAAAATCTCAAAGACTGCTACAAGTTATGAGGCTTTGCTCATATACGAGCAATTCCTGAGGGTGCAACACTAAACTAAATTTTTAGAAGTAAAATTTCTAATTAAATTATACCAGAGTACTAGATGCACAGTATTTACGAATATTTCACAATGAGAATTTACAAATAGTTACAGTATCCAGGATACTTAAGGATTTTTCCCTTCAGTATAGATAAAGGCTAAACCAAATACTTATAGAAACTTTGTGCAGAGTTATGAAGCTAGCTGCTGACTAGCCAAGGAACTAATGAATTTTTTTTTTTTTATTTTCCTTTACACAGACCAAGGATCATCTGAAGAATGATCCCACCTAACATTAGCCAATACTAGTCAGACTGATTATAATATCTCTCTCAATTTATTGCAAGAAATAGACAAATCAAGTTCCACTGTACTAAGATACTTCCTTAGGCCTTCTTTTGATGACAATGAAGTCCATCTTGAATTTCTTAGAACTCCTATTAAAATATTTTTCTCTGTGATCTCTCTCATTCAAACAAACTGCCAATGCAATCTGTTGTATGCAGTGTAGTTGTAACGGTCTCGGACCCAGGATATTAGCGAGACAAGGTGGGTGAAGTCTTTTATTGGACCAACATCTGGCTTCATAATTACTTCACCTTGGAAGTAGTTTCTCTTCTTCCTACTCACTAAGTACTCCATATACAACCATTTTTAAACTAACATTAAATCAGGTTTTCCTCTGCAGCACACAAAATTCTAGGTTTCCTTTTTCACTTCAGTCTGCTTCTGTGTTCTATCCATGACTGAGTCTGTCCACAACTGTAAAGTGGAAATTTGTTAAACATACTGCCACAGTTTGGACAGATGTATTTCTACTGTTAACAAGGCTGACACACTGGATGAGATTGCTGTAGTAGGGTAGGTGGTGAAAATGAAATGAAGTCTATTGATGAATATTTATCACCCAACTCTCCAATAGCAATTATTTCAATTGTCAGCTACTGTTTCCTAATGACGAGTGTTAAACGTAGAAATGAGTATTTCTAAACTGTTTCCCTTTGCCCACTGAGCTAAGTGTTCAAAAGCTGGCATGAGCACAAATCTTCATAGGCTTATTCTAGGGTGCAAATGCAGTTTAGGAACATACTTTACACAGATGAGGCTAAAGGACAGGGAAAACCAGTGAAACTTGGAGACAGCTATGGAAAGGTAATGAATGCAGAGCTTCTTCCATTTGGGTACAACACAGAGCATGCATCTGCTTAACTTTTTTTAGGGTAACTTTTAAGCCTACTTGTTTATCCTCTCTTCTATTTTGCAGTGCCCTAGCATCTTGGAGTTTGTTCTCTTGTTTTCCCCATAGTTCTGTCCCAATAAAGATGCACAAGGTCTCCATGTCAGATTCCAGAGGATGTTCCCAATTGTTACTTTCTGCTTTTAAACATCTTCTTTAACTCACGCTAGCCCAGCTATGTAGGAAAGATTCATTCTGGCAAAAATAAAGATGGGACTTCTAGAGCCAATGACACACCTTTAAAGAAACTAGAAGGATCACAGAAATGTTCCCAGAAGCTACAGGCTAAACAAAACTGTGCCTGGAATATATACTTTTACTTATTGTCAACATCACATGTCAAAAGTGTGTGTTTTAAAGGTCATCAAGTTTTAATTTTGTGAACCTCAAACTGTCATTAAATAAATTTTCCATCCTATCATGACACCCTTCAATTTCCCACAACTGAAAATTTAAAATATAAATTATATTTAAAAAAAACCCTGAATTCTGCCAAGCCTACTTATCACACATGCTTTATGGGTCTTCATCTTCAAGTAGTATAATCAGTAAAATGCTAGGGCGTCCCCCAGAAGTAGCATGCAACCACTTTGCCCAATGGCTGTGGAAAATGGGAAAAGCCTACTGCATTCTGGGCTCATGGGGCTAAAGAAGCGAGCCCAAGATTTACATACGGTTTCTTTAGATGTGGGAATAAGGAATGTGAAATCAAGAGAAGAAGCTGAGACACTGAAAAGAAGAAGAGTGCACATTGCTTGTATCCAAGAGACAAAATGGAGAGGGTCGAAAGGAAGAGTGACCAGCTCATAAAAGTTAGACGAAATATTTAAATGTTATATGTGGATGTGTGCCACAGGTCAGTTTTATGACTGAAGAAAAGGAGGAATTCCAGATCAAGATGGACCAAATAAGTGAAATACCACAAGCTGAATACTTATCAGAGCAGATCTCAACAGACATGTGGGAGAACATAGTGAAGGCTATGACAACCATCACAGAGGATGAGGCTTTGGAACCACAAATGAAGCTGGTGAGGATACCTTAGGTTTAGCCAGAATCCATGGCCTGATTGTCAAGAGAGAGGGAGACTTAATTACATAGAGAAGCGGTGCCCACAAGTACCAGATCAATCACTTCCTGACTAAAAGAAAGATCATTATATATAAGGATTGCAAAGTGATCAAGCTTTACAAGCTGGTAAAGAAAAACACAGTGGATGCAGAAGTTAAAGGTCAGTCATCGAAAGCCATATATACAGGACTACTAACAAAGGAAGGGGGAAAAAGAATATATAGATTAGCCAAAATTAAGCAAAGGCCTTAAACATAGGACTTGGGAGCCATGAAGCAAGTTAAAGATGAAAACAGAGTACTGGTGGAAGATGGTGAAATCATTAGGAGGTGGCAGCGGTTTTATGAGAAACTACTCAATGAAAAGAATGCAAAAAACCCATTGAGGGAAGTATGAGCAGGCAACCACCTCTCAAGACCTATCATCATGGTGGAGGCTCAGACATTGCGACACATGATGAAATATGGGACAGTGTACCCACTGAGGCACTTGAAGCATTCGGTCGTGAGGGAGTTGTGGTGCTCAACTTTTTAAATGTAATTCTCCATAATGGAAAAATGCCTGATGAGTAGAGGAAGAGCACATTGTTCCCTATCTTCAACCCTAAAGGAGATGTGCAAGAATGTAGTAATTACTGACCCACCAAGTCAATGAGTCACATGATTAAATGGCTGGAAAGAATTACTGGGAAGAACTGGAGCATAAAGTGACAAACAATTTGGGTTTATGACAGGAAGGTAAATGATGGATGCAGTGTTTGCAGCCCAAATATTGCAGGAGATAGAGGAAGAAAAGCAAGGAATTGCACTTAATGTTTGTGGATTTAGAGACTGCTTATGACAGAGTTCTTATATAAAATTTATGGTGTTGCCTGTAATTGCACATTCTGCCAGAGATATATGTTCAGACTATCATGGACATATACGAGGATAGCACAATAGTAGCAAGAAGCTGCTGTGGCTACAGCAAGTCATTCACTGTGATGGTAGGTCTAAATCAAGTATCAGTGTTAAACCCATTTGTATTTGTGATTGTAATGGACACCTTGATGCAGGAGGTTAGGGGAGAGGCTCCATGCAGTGTGGTTTTCGCTGATGACATTATGTCATGGTCTGATGATAAATATTAACTGAAAAGAGACCTAGAACTATTGGAAGTCACATTAAAAGAAAACGTCTTACAAATCAGCCAATACAAAATGGAATACATGCAATGCTTCCTTGAGAGGGACAACAAGAAGCCAGTAAAACTCGACGGTGTAGAGTTAAAGTCTATGCAACAATTTAAATACCCCAGTTCAGTGTTGGGCCATGATGGGAATGTGGATGCAGATGTTGGAAGCCACATGAAGAGTGCTTGGTCTAAATGGACCAAGTTGATAGGAATTATCTGCAGTAGGAATTTTGTAAGTAAATTACAGGCCAAAGTGTATAAAAGATGATTAGGCCAGCCCTGAAGTATGGGTCAGAATGCTGGCCAACGAGGAAGAGAAAAAACTACTTTACACTGCCAAAATGAGAATACTCAGATGGACTCAGAGTAAGACAGGAGCTGATAGGGTACGCAATAAAATGGTACAAGCAGTGATGCAGGTATCCTCCATTGTGGAAAAGGTGAGGGAGTATTGACTGAGATAGCTGCATCATGTGAGATGTTTGCCAGAGAGTACAAGAGCTAGTAATGGGACAAAGACCACAAGGAAGACTTAGAAAAAGGTGGCTCAAGACACTGAAGGAGAACATGAGAAAGGTTAATTTCAGCTTGGAAGACACACTTGACAAGAATGCTTGGAGACAAAGAACACAAGCCATCGACACCGAACAACAGGACACGCCAAAGGCAAAGAAAGTTAATTCTGTTATAAGCAATCACAGGTCCACATTATTCAATATAACAAATATACACCATCAGTTCAAGGAAGCTATCCTAGTTACAATTTATTAGCAGTTCAGGAATTTGATATATTACAGGTTAAGCAGCATTTGTATCTTCCAACTATGCTTAAGTAGTCTAAAAATATTGTCTGTAAGAGAAATGTAAATATTTCAGGACAACTCTAAGTAAGTTACCTCTTGCAGGATATCAGCTCTCTAAAAATCAGAATCAAAAGTATACAAAGTCAGTTCTTTACATCTCCTGCCAATGTGACTTTTGTGGACCTATAAGTAATATTAATGAAGTTGCAGAACAAGTCAGGTGTGTCTAAAAAAACCCCAAAAATACAAAAAACAAATCACTAAGGCCTCCATTCTGCAGGAGACATCACCTGTCAACTTGATTTAGACTCAAAACTGCTTTAAATTTATTTTAGATGATTTCATAATAAAACCTCCAATGATATTGTTCCATTGATCCAACATTACCACCAAAAAGTTGCTGTTTCCAAGTGTAAAAGATCTTTCCTCCAGCACGCTGAGAAATAAAAGGATTTGAGGAAAAAGTCACTTACCAGACTCATTCTTTTAACAGGCTCCCTTGAAGTCTTTTTTATGGCTTCTTCCTTCTCTTGTTCGGCTGCATTCAACAGAAATGAATTTTCTGGCATAGGCTCAATCAACTGTCCACTAAGTGAGCTCTTTAGTTTCTGGTTTTCTTTCTCTAACTTAATTTTGGCTAGCTGGGCCTCAAGCATCCAATGTTCCTTTTCCTGCTCCAGTTTTGCAATCTTCTCCAAACTTTGCTGGACCTTAAGGAAAAGATAACGGTGTTTGAACTGTAGAATGTGAAGTGTTGGGAATTAAATTAAGAATTACCCGAACACATATGGTCTAAGTAAGTAAATGAGATTAGATGCTACAGCAGGTTAATGCCTAAAGGCCCAAAGTTCTAGGTTTAATATGCTTAGGTCAAAAGTAGAATGCATTTAATGGTTTCAGTTGGTCCCTACTGGATAAATGCTCACATCACAAATAGTCAGCACAATTGGCAATCTTCTATTAAGGGGAATCCAGGGCTAGAATAGCAGAGTAGTTGTAGGTCAGGATTAGAAGAACTGTGTGTGGAAATCTGAACAGCAGCATGCCTGGCTCCAGCCAGCCATTTCACAGCTTTAAGATTCATAGATACTAAGGTCAGAAGGGACCATTCTGATCATCTAGTCTGACCTCCTGCACAGTGCAGGCCACAGAATCTCACCCACCCACTCCTATGAAAAACCTCACCCATGTCTGAGCTATTGAAGTCCTTAAATCATGGTTTAAAGACTTCAAGGAGCAGAGAAGCCTCCCTCAAGTCAACCATGCCCCAGGCTACAGAGGAAGGCGAAAAACCTCCAGGGCCTCTCCAATCTGCCCTGGAAGAAAATTCCTTCCTGACTCCAAATATGGCAATCAGATAAACCCTGAGCATATGGGCAAGATTCACCAGCCAGATACTACAGAAAATTCCTTCCTGGGTAACTCAGATCCCATCCATCTAATATCCCATCTCAGGGGATTTGGCCTATTTACCCTGACTATTTAAAGATCAATTACTTACCAAAATCCCATTATCCCATCATACCATCTCCTCCATAAACTTATCAAGTAGAATCTTAAAACCAGATAGATCTTTTGCCCCCACTGCTTCCCTTAGAAGGCTATTACAAAACTTCACTCCTCTGATGGTTAGAAACCTTCGTCTAATTTCAAGTCTAAACTTCCTGGTGGCCAGTTTATACCCATTTGTTCTTGTGTCCACATTGGTGCTGAGCTTAAATAATTCCTCTCCCTCTCCTGTATTTATCCCTCTGATATATTTATAGAGAGCAATTATATCTCCCCTCAACCTTCTTTTAGTCAGGCTAAACAAGCCAAGCTCCTGAAGTCTCCTTTCATAAGACAAGTTTTCCATTCCTCGGATCATCCTAGTAGCCCTTCTCTGTACCTGCTGCAGTTTGAATTCATCCTTTTTAAACATGGGAGACCAGAATTGCACACAGTATTCTAGGTGAGGTCTCACCAGTGCCTTGTATAACGGTACTAAAACCTCCTTATCCCTACTGGAAATGCCTCTCCTGATGCATCCCAAAACCGCAAGATTTGCAAGCTGATAACAAACGTTGCAAAAATAAAGGCAACAAACAAAATACAAATTAAATTTATGGGCTGCAATCCCTCAAGAGCCATAGAAAAATATTTAGTCTTGGAAAATTTCACATACATTTCATTTAAACTCCTCTTCCCTAGTACACTCTAAATAAGATCTTTTCCGTTTATTAAAAGCTCATTAACAACCCACTGATTTCTCTGAACTGATCAGGTAGTTAATATCTAGAGCAGGTGTTCTCAAACTTCATTGCACCACGACCCCCTTCTGACAACAAAAATTACTACAAGACCCCAGGAGTGGGGACTGAAGCCTGAGCCTGCCCGAGCCCCAGTGTCCCAGGCCAGGGGGCCAAAGACGAACCCCAAGGGCTTCAGCCCTGGGGAAGGGGGACTGTAACCTGAGCCCCGCCTTCAAGGGCTGAAACCAAAGCCTGAGCCCTGTCACCCAGGGCTTCAGCCCCAGCAAGTGTAACACCAGCCATGGCAACTCCATTAAAATGGGGTCGTGACCCATTTTGGGGTCCTGACCCACAGTTTGAGAACTGCTGATCTAATGTGGTTAGCCTCTGCTTTAGCTTGGCCCCAGTCTATCCAAACTAGCCACTACCTAATCCCTAAAAAGTTTGACATATACTCAGAATATGGATCTCAAGAGAATTAAATTTTGTTTAGCTTCCTCTTGCCCCAGAGCTTCTCCAAAGCTTACAGATCCTCTATGACACTTCGTAATTCATTTTTTCCTGCTAGTGACCATTTAAGATGCATAGAATGCATTTTAAATTCCAAGTAATCAAATAGAAGATATATTTTAAATTAAAAATCCCTTCAGATAAATATACTTCTACATAATCTTACCTCCTGAGTGCAGGAATACAATAAGAATGGTAATGCCAGATCAAACACACCATACATCTGAGAATAAGAGCTAAACACACATTTGTGAACTGAAGGAGGACACAGTTGACTGGAAAGTAAAGTTATGAGAAATAGTACAAAGTCCTAGAGATCATTTCTTTAAAAAAAACCAGAGAGCAAGAAATGACCAAATTGAACAGGAAATGCTAAATAATACATGCTAGACTAAATTGCATACATTTTGCGTTTCTTGCCAAATTAAGTATTCTGTAAAAAATAATCTGATCTCATGTTTACAATGGAAAAATTAGCATAATGCTGCTGTTGAAGTGGCCTATCCTAAAGTATTGTGTTATAGGAAAGAAAACTCCACTCTTTCTGGATACTGTTTGGCCATAATACAGAAAGCTACTGTTCACTGTAAAGTGAACAAATGGGAAATCTACAAACCAATCTGAAGTCTCAAATTGAGGAGGGCCATTTGTTTTATCAAGTAACAACCCCTCTGATAATTTCTTGCATAACAGTGCAGCATATTATTGTGAGGAATAAGATACTCATCCTGAATCAAAAGTATTGTACAGCCCTTTATTTACTTTGTCAAATCGGTTTTCGTATTTGGTGGTGTAATGACAACATTCTAATTAAAAATGTAACTTCAGGTGAGTGATAAGTAATTAGGTTGTCATATCAGTTCTTCCTTCTCAGAAGAGCACGCAAACTTCAGTTTAGTGACTGGGCACAAGTTTCCTTCTTTGTAGTTTGTGCCAGGCTCAAACCAAATCAAATTCCCTTTTCCATCCCACATCTACAATTCCAGAATTCTCTTTACTAAAAGGTTACGACTGTCTTCCTACTATAGAAATGTGAACTAAACATTCATCTATGAAGAAGGCTCAAGAAAAGTTCTCCCTAATAAGAACAGATTTTATAGATCAGCTTGCAACTAATTACAGAAATGGTAAAGCAAGTATAATCTGTCAGTGTTTACAGATAAAAAATTGAAATTTTAGATTTATAACATGTACTAATTTGAGTTAGTCTGCGTGACCTTTAGACATAACTTTTTTCTAACAAAAACAGCGTGCAAACACATTTGTCAACATATATACAAGAATACCTGTTGTGCAAGACCTTCTCTACTTTCTGTGGAACTCAGAAGAACTCTGCGATTGGCCAAAGCCTCTTCATAAGGCACTGAATCTGAACAGGGCTATAACCAAAGAAACAACAAAAACTTTCACAGTAAATCAGGTTATATATTTTCCATATTCTTTTCTTGTTCTCCTCCTCCCTGCCTCCCCACTGTCCTTAGAATCATCACAGAATATCAGGGTTGGAAGGGACTTCAGGAGATCATCTAGTCCAACCCCCTGCTCAAAGCAGGGCCAATCCCCAACTAAATCATCCCAGCCAGGGCTTTGTCAAGCCTGACCTTAAAAACCTCTAAGGAAGGAGATTCCACCACCTCCCTAGGTAACCCATTCCAGTGCTTCACCACCCTCCTAGAGAAAAAGTTTTTCCTAATACCCAACCTAAAACTCCTCCACTGCAACTTGAGACCATTACTCCTTGTTCTGTCATCTGAGACCACTAAGAACAGGCTAGATCCATCCTCTTTGGAACCCATTTTCAGGTAGTTGAAAGCAGCTATCAAATCCCCCCACCTTGCTAAAAACAAGGTGAAGAGTTCTGCTTCGCATGTTTAAAATTTCTTTCGTTTGGTTTCCCTATCTGCTAATACAAACCACTTGGGTCTCCAACGAAGGCAAGATGATTAGTACAGTACACATGCCACTTAGGACATGTTTGAAGTCTACTTAACTGGGACATCCCCTCAGGAATCAATGTAAGCTTTTTTAGGAGATTTAGTGGTGCTTGAATCTTTTTGTTTAGCAGGGTTCATTATTTGCAAAGCACTTTTTCATCTTTATATACAAATTTTGTGTTTCCACTTTATGCTGTTTTTGTCAGTTTCCCTCTCTAACTGCAGACAGCTGCAGCGGCACAGGAGCTAGCAAACAGAGCTTTAAACAGGGGAGTTTGAGTGGGAGTTCTGTTGGAGGAGAAGGTAGTTGTACTTGGTTTTGTATTTTTAGTATTTGTGTGTGTGTGTGTGTATATAGGGTTTTGTGCTGGGAGAGCAGCTGAGCCTGATTAGGGGGTGGGGCTTTGTGCTGAGAGAGCAGCTGAGCCCTGCTTAGGGGGTGGGGCTTCTGACTAGGGGCCCTATAAAGGTAGCCAGCCAGTCAGGCAGTGACACAGACAGCTGCAGCGGCACAGGAGCTAGCAAACAGTTGTAAACAGGGGAGTTTGTATTGTGGTGCTTGTTTGGGGTTTGTTTTTGCTGGGGGGGTGGTCTTTTCGGTGTGGCTTCTGTTTCACAGATTAACAGGACTTAAGTGGGAAGGAGATGACAGATACAGAGGCAGCTGTGGGAGTGACTCCTGTAGTGAAAGACACATTGAGGATGATTGGATGTGGAAGCTGTGGTATGTACATGATCCTGGAGGGGGGAACCGGTAAGAGTTTTTTCTGCATGAAATGTCGTCTGATAGAGCTGATGGAGGAAAAGATCCGAGGTTTGGAGATGCAGGTGGAAAGTCTGGTTGAGTTTAGGAAGGGGTTTGAGCAGATGATGGAGCAAAGATATGAGGTATCTGAAGGGAAAAGCTCAGACTCAGATGGAAGCAGGGCTGGGGAATTTTGAGGAGAGACTGGATGAGGAAAGTGGTCAGTGGAAACATGTGACTCAAAGAACCAGGCAGAGAAAAAGACGGGCTAGTGAAGGAGAAATAGAGCTTAGGAACAGGTTTGCAGAGTTGGAAAATGAAGAAGGGGCTCAGCAGGTACTTGTTGAAGGTGGAAGGGTAAGGAAGAAAAGAGGCTAGTCCTACAGAAAAAGGGGGAGAGTCAAGGGAGACTACACCAAATATGAGCCCCAGGAGGATACAGGATGGGTTGAAGAAGATTGTAAGGGAAAATAGGAATGGAAAGAACTTGCAGCCAGAGGGAACAGGGGAGAGACTGGAGAATAGCACTGTCACCAGGAAAAGGCAGGTCTAGGTGATCGGGGACTCTTTATTGAGAAGAATAGACAGGCCTGTAACTAGAGCTGATCCAGAGAATAGAAGGGTGTGCTGTCTTCCAGGTGCTAAGATACGGGATGTAGACCTGAGGTTGAAAAGGATCCTAAAGGGAGCGGGAAAGAATCCCCTAATTATCCTTCATGTGGGAACAAATGATACGGCTAGATTCTCGCTGGAAAGTATTAAGGGAGACTATGCTAGGCTGGGGAAGACACTTAAGGAAATTGAGGCTCAGGTGATCTTTAGCGGGATCCTTCCTGTTCCTAGAGAAGGGCAACAAAGGTGTGACAAGATTATGACTGTCAACAGATGGCTTAGGCAGTGGTGCTATAAGGAGGGCTTTGGGATGTATGGCCACTGGGAGGCATTCACGGACAGAGGTCAGTTCTCTCGGGATGGACTTCATCTGAGTAGGAAAGGAAATAGACTTCTAGGATGGAGGCTGGCACAACTGATAAAGAGAGCTTTAAACTAGGAATTGGGGGGAGATGGATGGGAGATGTCCAGAAAATCTCCACACCAGATTTTAGCATTGAGAGGGAAGATGATGAAGTAAGAAAGGATACAGCCATGGGTAGGAGAATGTATATAAGGAGCGAGGGCGGTGTGGATACTAGTCTAATAGGTTATACTGGCTGTAGAATGACTGTGCCTAATAGGGTACAAAATGTGAGCAAGTCCAAACAGCAAAAATTAAGATGTTTGTACACCAATGCGAGGAGCCTAGGTAACAAAATGGAGGAACTAGAGCTACTGGTGCAGGAAGTGAAAACAGATATTATAGGGATAACAGAAACATGGTGGAATAGTAGTCATGACTGGACTACAGGTATTGAAGGGTATGTGCTCTTTAGGAAAGACAGAAACAAAGGTAAAGGGGGTGGAGTAGCATTGTATATCAATGATGAGGTAGAATGTAAAGAAATAAGAAGCGATGCAATGGATAAGAGAGTCCGTCTGGGCAAAAATTACATTGGGGAAGAAAACTAGTAAAGCCTCTCCTACGATAGTGCTTGGGGTGTGCTATAGACCTCAAAGATCTAATTTGGATATGGATAGAGCCCTTTTTAAATGTCTTTAATAAAGTAAAATACTAATGGAAACTGCATGATCATGGGAGACTTTAACTTCCCAGATATAGACTGGAGGACCAGTGCTAGTAATAATAATAGGGTTCAGATTTTCCTAGATGCGATAGCTGATGGATTCCTTCACCAAGTAGTTGAACTGACTAGAGGGGATGCCATTTTAGATTTAAATTTTGGTGAGTAGCGAGGACCTCATACAAGAAATGGTTGTAGGGGACAATCTTGGCTCAAGTGATCATGAGCTAATTCAGTTCAAACTAAATGGAAGGATTAACAAAAATAAATCTGCAACTAGAGTTTTTGATTTCAAAAGGGCTGACTTTCAAAAATTAAGGAAATTAGTTAGGGAAGTGGATTGGACTGAAGAATTTATGGATCTAAAGGTAGGAGGCCTGGGATTACTTTAAATCAAAGCTGCAGAAGCTATCGGAAGCCTGTATCCCAAGAAAGGGGAAAAAATTCATAGGAAGGAGTTGTAGACCAAGCTGGATGAGCAAACGTCTTAGAGAGGTAATTAAGAAGAAGCAGAAAGCATACAGGGAGTGGAAGATGGGAGGGATCAGCAAGGAAAGCTACCTAATTGAGGTCAGAACATGTAGGGATAAAGTGAGACAGGCTAAAAGTCGAGTAGAGTTGGACCTTGCAAAGGGAATTAAAACCAATAGTAAAAGGTTCTATAGCCATATAAATAAGAAGAAAACTAAGAAGGAAGAAGGGGGGCCGCTTAACACTGAGGATGGAGTGGAGGTTAAAAATAATCTAGGCATGGCCCAATATCTAAACAAATACTTTGCCTCAGTCTTTAATAAGGCTAAAGAGGATCTTGGGGATAATGGTAGCATGACAAATGGGAAGGAGGATATAGAGGTAGGTATTACCATATCAGAGGTAGAAGCAAAACTGAAACAGCTTAATGGGACTAAATCGGGGGGCCCAGATAATCTTCATCCAAGAATATTAAAGGAATTGGCACCTGAAATTGCAAGACCATTAGCAAGAATTTTTAATGAATCTGTAAACTCAGGAGTAGTACCGAATGATTGGAGAATTGCTAATAGTTCCTATTTTTAAGAAAGGGAAAAAAGGTGATCCGGGTAACTACAGGCCAGTTAGTTTGACATCTGTAGTATGCAAGGTCCTGGAAAAAATTTTGAAAGAGAAATTAGTTAAGGACATTGAAGTCAATAGTAAATGGGGCAAAATACAACATGGTTTTACAAAAGGTAGATCGTGCCAAACCAACCTAATCTCCTTTTTTGAAAAAGTAACAGATCTTTTAGATAAAGGAAATGCAGTGGATCTAATTTACCTAGATTTCAGTAAGGCATTTGATACCGTGCCACATGGGGAATTATTAGTTAAATTGGAGAAGATGGGGATCAATATGAACATCTAAAGGTGGATAAGGAATTGGTTAAAGGGGAGACTGCAACGGGTCCTACTGAAAGGCGAACTGTCAGGTCGGAGGGAGGTTACCAGTGGAGTTCCTCAGGGATCGGTTTTGGGACCAATCTTATTTAATCTTTTTATTACTGACCTTGGCACAAAAAGTGGGAGTGTGCTAATAAAGTTTGCAGATGATACAAAGCTGGGAGGTATTGCCAATTCAGAGAAGGATCGGAGTATTATACAGGAGGATCTGGATGACCTTGTAAACTGGAGTAATAGTAATAGGATGAAATTTAATAGTGAGAAGTGTAAGGTTATGCATTTAGGGATTAATAACAAGAATTTTAGTTATAAGCTGGGGACGCATCAATTAGAAGTAACAGAAGAGGAGAAGGACCTTGGAGTATTGGTTGATCATAGGATGACTATGAGCTGCCAATGTGATATGGCTGTGAAAAAAGCTAATGCGGTTTTGGGATGCATCAGCAGAGGCATTTCCAGTAGGGATAAGGAGGTTTTAGTACCGTTATACAAGGCACTGGTGAGACCTCACCTAGAATACTGTGTGCAGTTCTGGTCTCCCATGTTTAAAAAGGATGAATTCAAACTGGAGCAGGTACAGAGAAGGGCTACTAGGATGATCCAAGGAATGGAAAACTTGTCTTATGAAAGGAGACTTCAGGAGCTTGGCTTGTTTAGCCTAACTAAAAGAAGGTTGAGGGGAAATACGATTGCTCTCTATAAATATATCAGAGGGATAAATACGGGAGAGGGAGAGGAATTATTTAAGCTCAGCACCAATGTGGACACAAGAACAAATGGGTATAAACTGGCCACCAGGAAGTTTAGACTTGAAATCAGATGAAGGTTTTTAACCATCAGAGGAGTGAAGTTTTGGAATAACCTTCCAAGGGAAGCAGTGGGGGCAAAAGATCTATCTGGTTTTAAGATTCTACTCGATAAGTTTATGGAGGAGATGGTATGATGGGATTTTGGTAAGTAATCTTTAAATATTCAGGGTAAATAGGCCAAATCCCCTGAGATGGGATATTAGATGGATGGGATCTGAGTTACTATAGAAAATTCTTTCCTGGGTATCTGGCTGGTGAATCTTGCCCATATGCTCAGGGTTTAGCTGATCGCCATATTTGGGGTCGGGAAGGAATTTTCCTCCAGGGCAGATTGGAGAGGCCCTGGAGGTTTTTCGCCTTCCTCTGTAGCATGGGGCACGGTTGACTTGAGGGAGGCTTCTCTGCTCCTTGAAGTCTTTAAACCATGATTTAAGGACTTGAATAGCTCAGACATGGGTGAGGTTTTTCATAGGAGTGGGTGGGTGAGATTCTGTGGCCTGCGCTGTGCAGGAGGTCGGACTAGATGATCAGAACGGTCCCTTCTGACCTTAGTATCTATGAATCTATGAATCTGTTGCCAGTCCCTTTAAAGAAATACGTGTGGAATGTGAACTTTACTGTATGTTCCTGGCTATTCATATGGAAAGAACAAACCACACACAAGTGGGCTACCTTTTCAGCAGCCTTGCAGCGGACCCTACTGGTGCAAATGGGCGAACAGTTAAGATCAGAACTTGCTCTCAACCCAGGGTGCTCTGCCACCCCCATTCCTCAGATAACAGCATTACAGTAGAACCTCAGTGTTACGAACACCTTGGGAAAGGAGGTTGTTCGTCACTCTGAAATGTTCGCAACTCTGAACAAAACATTATGGTTGTTCTTTGAAAAGTTTACAACCTAACATTGACTTAATACAGCTTTGAAACTTTACTATGCAGAAGAAAAATGCTTTCCCTTTTATTTTTTTAGCAATTTATGTTTAACACAGTAGTGTATTGTATTTGCTTTATTATTATTTTTGGTCTCTGATGTGCTCAATTGTGTACTACCAGTTCCAAATGACACTGGCCAGTTCGTAACGGCGTTTGCAACTCTGGAGGTTCTACTATACTATTAAAATGGTTCCGATAACCATTAATTCTTGTTTCATGGGGGATGAAAGTACATTCCATATGGCATCCTGATTAAGAGGATTCTATTGTCTAAGGTAACTAAATTAGATACTATCCTTTGCCTTCTCTCCTTGAATGTAAATGTTAGCTGAACACACACACCTTCTTTAAAGATTTCATGAAGGCAACTGCTTTCTTCTTGTACTGGAGCATACATTCAGCTGATAGAGGGCTCATGAACTCTGTCCTTCCCTTAGGCCCATAGCTCAATGAAGCTGTGAAGTGGTCTAAGTTGTTGCTAAAGAATGAGGCAATCTAGACAGGTCAAGCAAGATTTTTACTTTAAATTTAAAAAAAAAAGTGGCAGAAACAACAAAAGAGCTACTTGAAGAGAGAAAATAGTCATGGAACTGAAGTTCATATTAAAATTGCAAGTACAAATTTATTAGGGGCTTTACAAAACTCACATATTGCACAGGCATGAACTAAACAAAGATCATTTGCAATTGTGCCTGCTCCTCTATTAAGCATGTATCTTTGGCAGTACTGCGATGTATCACAACATTAGCAAACTAATATGCAAATAGCTTTTTAAAAATGGATCTAAAAATTTTAGAATATATCAGATCTTTACTAGGGCTGCCAAGCAATTAAAAAAGTTAATCGCAATTAATCGCACCATTAAACAAAAAATACCATTTATTTAAATATTTTGGATGTTTTCTACATTTTTGAATATATTGATTTCAATTACAACAGAATACAAGGTGTACAGTGCTCACTTTATTTGATTAAAAGTATTCGCACTGTAAAAAACAAAATAGTATTTCAATTCGCCTAATACAAGTACTGTAATGCAATCTCTTTATCATGAAAGTTGAACTTACAAATGTAGAATTATGTACAAAAAACTGCATTCAAAAATAAGTGTAAAATTTTTAGAGCCTACAAGTTCATTCAGTCCTACTTCTTCAGCCAATTGCTCAGACAAACAAGTTTGTTTACATTTGCAGGAGATAATGCTGCCCATTTCTTGTTTACAATGTCACCAGAAAGCAAGAACAGGCGTTATAGCTGGCATTGCAAGGTATTTCCGTGCCAGATGCACTAAAGATTCATATGCATCTTCAACCATTAGTCCAGAGGACACGCCGATGATGGATTCTGCTTGATAACAATCCCAAGCAGCGCAGACTGACATGTTCATTTTCATTATCTGAGTCAGATGCCACCAGCAGAAGGCTGATTTTCTTTTTTGGTGGTTCAGGTTCTGGTAGTTTCTGCATCGAAGTGTTGCTCTTTTAAGACTTCTGAAATCATGCTCTATATCTCATCCCTTAGGTTTTGGAAGACACTTCAGATTCTTAAACCTTGAGTCGAGAGCTGTAGCTATCTTTTGAAATCTCACATTGGTACCTTCTTTGCTTTTTGTGAAATCTGCAGTGAAAGTGTTCTTAAAATGAACAACATGTGCTGGGCAATCAACCAAGACTGCTATAACATGAATATATGGCAGAATGTAGTAAAACAGAGCACACATACAATTCTGCCCCAAGGAGTTAAGTCACAAATTTAATTAACTGATTTTTTTTTTTTAAATAAGCATCATCAGCATCGAAGTATGGCCTCTGGAATGGTAGCTGGAGCATGAATGGGCATACAAATGTTTAGCACATAGATACCTTGCAATGCCAGCTACAGAAGTGCCATGTAAATGCCTGTTATCACTTTCAGGTGACACTGTAAATAAGATGATGGCAGCATTATTTCCTGTAAACGTAAACAAACTTATTTGTCTTCGATTGGCTGAACAAGGAGGAGGACTGAGCGGACTTGTAAGCTCTGAAGTTTTACTTTGTTTGTTTTTGAGTGCAGTTGTGTAACCAAAAAAAAATCTACACTTGTAAGTTGCACTTTCACAACAGACTGCACTACAGTACTTGTAGGAGGTGAATTGAAAAATACTCTTGTTTATCATTTTACAGTGCAAATATTTGTAATAAAAAATATACACTTTGATTTCAATTAAAGTACAGAATACAATATGAAAATGCAGAAAAACATCCAAAATATTTAATAAATTTCTATAGGTATTCTATTGTTTAACAATGTGATCAAAGCTGTGATTAATCACTATTAATTTTTTAAAATCACAATTTTTTTAAATCACAATCAATATTTGAGTTAATCGCGTGAGTTAACTGCAATTAATTGACAGCTTAACTCTTGAGGTCTTTATGAAGTATGTAAAGATTAAAGATTTAACATGAGTTAAATCTTTGAGAAAAGTGAGATTTTAAAAACTAATTTAGGTTGACACAATTAGATTTTGGCTAGGAAACAAATTACCTTGCCTGCTCCACTTGTTAAAGCCACTACTGAGGACAAGATGCAGTCATTTGTTGTTATAAGTTTCTGTGTGGCTGTTGGAAGCTCATGTTCTAAGGCAGCTTTCTGACTGTAGTGCTTGGAAATTTCTAAATGAAAACAATTACATTGTGTTAATTACTACATTATATTCTTTCCTATACTCCACCCTTAATTGCTACCAATTAAGAGTAGTGGATGCTGGGCACTTCTGAAAATCTGACCCTAAATGAATTGCTCAAGGTTGCAGCAGCTCACGAGCACTAGAAAGAGGGATTGTTGTGACAAATCTATGCTATGGAAAAAATAGATGCTAGAAAAGACTCCTCCAACTTCAACACCTGGCTACTTTTTATGAACACACACACACACACATATATATGATACCCAAAACATCTCAGCAGCTTTTCACCATCCTAATGGTGCAACAATTTCTCCTACTCTTTGTAGTTATTTTTGTTCAGCAAGGAATCTTCACGTTAGTCTTTCAGTAACATATCCTCTGGTGCCCAGTAATCCTATTGTGTCTGTCATTGCGTCAATGATAATTTGTCCATTTTGTAAGTGCGTATTGAAAACAAACAATTTTGATTGAATTAATGATCTCCAGTACAACCAACTTTTAAAAACAGGAACTGCAGTATGTAGTAATAAACTGCAGAAAAATTGCTAACAGACTGAACAATGGAAATATCTCACTGCCAGTTACAGAATGCAAATATTTATACAGTTGACTAGAGTTACAGTATTAAAATAAGTCAACTAAATTTACCTTCTTTCCTTTAGCACCAATAATCTCAATAGACTTGGTTCTAGAAAGAGTTCTAACATGTTTAGCATTTTGTAAAGGCATTTAAAAATTTTAAATTAATTCCCCCCCTCCCCGATTAGTAACCAACTATCACTAATAAAAAAAAGTCAAATACAATATAGTCTGTTTGAACAATATATAGATGTCTTCTATACATCATTAAATTATACCTTCTGTGAAAAAGTCAGCGGGACAGTGTCAAAGCTGAGCATCTCTCAAGTTTCTCATTTATTATACATATTCTAGTAAATATATACATATTCTAGAAAACCCCCAGCTCCATCCCCTCCATGGAGAAAATTGTTAGGAAAATTCCAGTATCAGATGGTTGAGACTCTCCATCACCTGGGATGTTTATGATGATGAGCATGCACATACATACATTACATATGGGAGTGGATGGGGGGGGGGAGCGATAGACATGGAAGATCTTGACTTTAGTAAAGCTTTTGATACTGTCTTGCATATCTTTCTCAAACAAACAAGGGAAATGCAACCTAGATGGTGCTACTATAAGGTGGATGCAAAACTGGTTGGAAAACTGTTCCCAGAGAGTAGTTATCAGTGGTTCACAGTCAAGCTGGATGGGAATAACGAGTGGGGTCCCACAGGAATAAATTCTGGGTCCGGTTCTGTTCAATATCTTCAATGATTTAGATAATGACAGAGAGAGTACACTTATAAAAAGTCTGGGGACAATACCAAGCTGGGGGGGGGTTGCAAGTGCTTTGGAGGATAGGATTAAAATTCAAAATGATCTGGACAAACTGGAGAAATGGTCTAAAGTAAATAGGATGAAATTCAATAAGGACAAATGCAAAGTACTCCATTTAGGAAGGAACAATTAGTTGCACACATACAAAATGGGAAATGACTGCCTAGAAAGGAGTACTGCGGAAAGGGATCTAGGGGTCATAGCAGACCAGAAACTAAATATGAGTCAACAGTGTAACACTGTTGCAAAAAAAGCAAACATCATTCTGGGATGTATTAGAAGAGCAACAAAAATTATTAAAGATTGAGAAAACATGACCTTTGAGGGAAGATTAAAAAAAATGGGTTTGTTTAATCTGGAAAAGAGGAGACAGAGGGGACATGATAAGTTTTCAAGTACATAAAAGGTTGTTACAAGGAGGAGAGAAGAATTAACCTCCGAGGACAGGACAAGCAGCAATGGGCTTAAATTACAGCAAGGGAGGTTTAAATTGGACATTAGGAAAAACTTCCTGTCAGGGTGGTTAAGCACTGGAATAAATTCCTTAGGGAGGTTGTGGAATCTCCATCATTGGAGATTTTTAAGAGCAAGTTAGACAAACACCTGTCAGGAATGGTCTAGATAATGCTTAGTCCTGGCATGAATGCAGGGGACTGGACTAGATGACCTCTCAAGGTCCTTCCCAGTCCTATGATTCTATATGAGAAAACATGTAGATTTCACTGTCCTTCCACTCTACACATCAGTTTCATTAGAGCAAGCAGAGCACTGAAACCAGAAGAATCCTGCTCTCTGAAGCACCCAGAGCATTATTATTGTCTATTTTAATACCCTGCCTACTAACAAGAATGAAGGCGACAGCCAGAACAGTGGAGGCACCACAATAGGCGTACACAAACCTGCAAACTAAAATTATGTTGGGTGGTCTAATTTTAGGTCTTTCGGCCTTTAACGTAACCCTTTACAAGCTAAATTACTGGATGTAGATATATTTAGCCTTACTTTCAAAACCAGGCATCCAACATAATTAAGATGTAGCCCATTTTAAATTCCTTACCCCTCGTTTATTCTCACCTTTCATAACATTATGAAATCCATGAAGACTTGCAGCAATGTGTGTGAATACTGAACTGTAATTTGTCCGAAGCAGCCCTTCTGGTTTTATACCTAAAAACCAAGCAAAAAAGTTGACAAGTCTACATTCAATGATCAATTTTAAAAATATATCAAACCCCGAAAGTAATCTGGGTTTCTGAATGGTGGAAATATTTGCAGGTTTTATATTTAGCACTGTTAACTGAACTAAGCAAGTCAGACGTCCAAACTTTTTAGATTTTGCTCAGACATTGCAATTACACCAGAGTATTTTGGTTTGGAAAAAAATCAATTCAATATATAGTGTGAAATCTACACAGCTGTTGCAATATTCTTTACTATCCAAGATAATGGTTATTTTTACCAGGAGCCTTTTTGTCTCTCTAAATGTTAGGGTCAATCCAGTGATCAGTTACACCTCATTTGCGGTTTCTTTTACTTTGCCACTATATATTTCAATGTTTATTTTACAGCATTAAACTGATGTTTAAGTGATTTTTTTTGTGTTTCACTTACATACTACTATAGTTAGAAAGATACAGTCCAAACAAGCTTATAAGGTATTTTGTTTGTGAGAGGAGAAGCTGTTTGTTTTGGTGGTGATGAGGAAGTGAAAGAAGGTTCTGACCTAATAATTGAAGATTGAATGCTCTCATACTGGCTTAAAAAGCCTACAGAAGACAAAGGAACAAATGATAATTATACTACAAAAGCTCATAGCCCATTTCATCTTTTTTCTATAAACAGCATTTAACATGTAACACCTATAGCTTAGCCAGTGTATTATTATGTCCCGTGAAGACCTATTTTTTTGTTTCATATTTGCAAAACCATGAAGGATGCTAATGCTTCCTATTACAATAGATTGGACACTTACTTGGTAAGACAATAAGACTAATGTATATGTGTAACTTCTCAAAGACTGCAGTAATCTTCTTCATATCATTATGGAGCTCCAGATTCCTGGCTCTTAAAGCAGCTGTGCAAAGAGAAGATTCACACTCTTCTTCCAAACTAGGAACATATGAATTTTTAAAATAGTGAGTATCTTGCCAAACAAATGCATAATTTTCATAATCAACAGAATAAACATTTCTGCTGCTGTTTAAATTCTGAGTCAGAGAAGCAACGAGAAAAAGATAAAATTCTCAGCTCCTTTTTCTATAAGAACATAAAAAGGACCTTAGTGGGTCTGACCAATGGTCTAGCCCAGTACCCTGTCTTCCAACAGTGGCCAATGCTACATGTTTCAGACGGAATGAACAGAACAGGGCAATTCAGTGATCCATCCCCTCTCATCCAGTCCCAGCTTCTGGAAGTCAGAGGTTTAGGGACACCCAGAGCCAGGATTGCATCCCTAACCACCCTGGCTAACAACCATTGATGGATTTATCCTCCATGAACTTATCTAATTCTTTTTTGAATCCAGTTATACTTTTGGCCTTCACAACATCCTCTGGCAACAAGTTCCACAGGTTGACTGTGTGTTGTGTGAAAAAGTACTTCCTTGTGTTTGTTTTAAACCTGCTGCCTATTAATTTCATTGGGTTACCCCCTAGTTCTTGTGTTACATAAAGAGGTAAATAACACTTGCCTGTTCATTTTCTCCCCACCATTCATGATTTTATAAACTTCTATCATATCCCTGTCTTAGTCGTCTGTTTTCTAAACTAACCATTCCAAGTCTTTTTAAATCTCTCTTCATATGGAATCTGTTCCATACTCTAATCATTTTTGTTCCCCTTCTCTAGATAGTTTCCAATTCTAATATATCTTTTTTGTGATGGGATGACCAGAACTGCATGCAGTATTCAAGGCATGGGAAAACAAGGGATTTATTTAGTGTCATTATATTTTCTGTCTTATTAAGAATAGCATTCCTAATGGTTCCTAACATTGTTAGGTTTTTGGTTTGTTTATTTTGGGGGGGGGGGGGCGCCTTGATTGCTGCTGCATATTGAGCAGATGTTTTCTGAGAAATATCCACAATGATTCCAAGATCTCTTTCTTGATGGCGTCTAAATTAGTTACCACCACTCATTTTGTACACATAGTTGGGATTGTTTTCCAATGTGCATTACTTTGCATTTATCAACACTGAATTTCATCTGCCATTTTGTCAAATCCTTTTGTAACTCTTCAAAGTTAGCTTTGAACTTAACTATCTGGAGTAATTTTGTATCACCTGCAAATTTTTCCACCTCTTTGTTTACCCCTTTTTCCAGGTATCATTTATGAATATGTTGAATAGCACAGGTCCCAGTACAGCTCCTTGGGGAAGCCCGCTATTTACCTCTCTCCATTGTGAAAACTGACCATTTACTTCTACCCCTTCTTTCTTATGTTTTAAGAGTCACCGATAATTGAGAGGACCTTCCCTCTCATCTCATGACTGCATACTTTGCTCAAGAGCCTTTGGTATGGGACCTTATCAAAGGCTTTCTGAAATTCCAAGTATACCATATCAACTGGATCATTCCTGTCCACATTCTTTTTGACACCATCAAAGAATCCTGATCGACTGATGAGGCATGATTTCCCTTTACAAGGGCTGTGTTGATCTTCCCCAGCATATGGATCAACAAGGAATACTTTAGACAATTTTAGATTAGTCATAACCTATGAATAATGGAAAAAAGAGGTTCTTCCATTCCAATACCCACCATACTGGTACTTCATTTTCTTTGCTGTTAATGACTTATTATTTATAGTATCTTAGCATCTAGTAGCCTCAGGCATGGACCGGGACCCCACTGAGCTAGGCAATGTACAAACAGAATAGAGACAGTCCTGCCCCAAAGATCTTATAATCTAAGTATAAAACAAGAGACAACAGATGGATACAGATAGATGTGGGAGTACAAGGAAACAATGAGAAAATGCATTCTCGGGAAGACAAATTACAGAACTATCAGGGGGAGAGGAATGTCAACTATCAAGCTGAAGATAATCCATCTGTCCCTTCCCTATCCCACAAAATGATCAAGGGTGTTTTTGGGGAGGGGATGGGGGTAGGATAAGACCATCCCCTCCTTTCTATACCTCCTAGCCCATACCCTAGTTTTGAGTATTATTTTGAAGGCACAATCCATATCTCTTCCAATCCACTCAATCAGGCAGGAAATAAGATCTGCTCAGGAATAAGGAGAGAAAGAAGACAACCTGCAAAGGGGATGGGCAGGCGGCTTTGTTTTACAGGTACAAATTCAAAGATGCCCTAAGTATTGCATGAGAAATATCCAAGCCTGGGGCAGACCCAGGAAATCAATGATTTCAGTAAACAACCTCATGAAGTGATTCCACAGTTGCCAAATCTCATGGATTTAATCACATGATTCACAATATTTGCTATTTTTCTTAAACTCACAGCGGCTGCAACCATGAGAATTTCAGCTCTCTTTTTTCAAATGCAAGTTTCTAGGCCTCATGGTTGCAGAAAAAACCCTGGCAAGTGTGCCCCAAATGCTGCCTACTGCCTCAAAAAACAGAAAATACAGAACAACCTAAAATATTTTTTTAATCTAATGTTTAAGCCAATTGCATAGTGTTTTGGGGGTGGGCTAACGACTTTTGAGGAGTTGGGGTTGGTAATACAAGCTAGAACACTTAACAGATTTCAAGAGGAAAATACCTTTTTAACTGATAAGGAAGAATCTTCCTGAGAAAACATGTGTAGGAAGTTAAATGTTCAGAAAATACTTTCAATTTCACAGTTGTTTCCTAAGGAAAAGATAACCAGATTTAAGAGCTATTTGCACAGTAAAGGTTTATTTTTCATCAGGAAAAAATATGATCAAAAATATTACCAGCACAGTCACAGTATCTTCTGTAATACTCTCAAACAAGTGAAGCATTCCTTCCTCCAAAGGGCGAACATAGGATGCATTTTCATGAAGATACTGTGAGAACTGAATACAAAGATATTTAAGTGGCTCTTGCTAGTAAAGATTACAAACTGCTCAAAGCTGACAGATGAATATTTAAACATTAATATAGCACTTGTCATTGTGAAGGATCCCAAAGTGCTTCACAAAAGGTATACACCCCTACTGATGGGCAGCCATCTCTGAAAAGCACCATACCCTGCACTATTTTGGGGAGGAAATGACACTGGAAGCAAGTTCTGGTCAGGGATACTGGAGCAAATCCCTCAGAAAAGGAAAATAGAATTTTTAAATGGCTATGCACAGTAGTCAGAACCTCTATCTCCCTAAAGCTCACTTTCAGAAAAGTAATGAGCTGCCTTACAAGTAAAACTTCATTAAGAACCCTTTAAAAAAGGTGTTATGACAACTTCCCCTTCAAAAGAGGTCTCCTTTAGAACAACAGTGCTTTTAAGTGCATTCTTATTAGGTTATGAACCCAAGATGATGCATAAGAACAACACTGGCTTTTAACTGTGAATTTTTAACACAGAATTTTTAAGCAATTTATTCTACAAATTCTGACTGAAGCCATGGTAATTCAAACTTTTTTTTTTTTTTAAATTTCCCCCATAAAGGATTTGGCTTCATTTACCCACAGGTATTATTTACATTGCAGTAGCATCTAGAAGCCCCTACCAGATATATTGTAAGGACCCTAGAAAAATAAAAAAAAAAAGTGTAATGCAATGTAGTATAATGTTAACAAGAGGAAAGTGGTGTCTATACTGCTAGACAGTCAGACATGCACAAAACTGGATTAAACAAAGGGAAACCGGTAAATCTAAGGATGCTAAAGTACAACAAGCAGAATGTTCTCGAGTTGTACTGTCAGGACTTGGAGCTATCTGGTCTGATGCTAAAGACCCAATAGAACCAACAATCCAATACACAAAGAAAAATGTAATACTTGAACCTAGAACTGTCCACATCTGCTCTGAAAGTTTAGGAATAGCTTGAAAGCGCCAGTCAAAACCTTGAGTTGGGGAAAAATACATCAGTACAAGTGTGCTAACCCACTTCATGACACCAATGTTATGAGAACTCCATAGTACAGAGGGGGACATTTTTGCACAACTCAATGAAGAAACTGAGATCACACTTGTCAAGCAGATAGAGAATAAAAGAAAGCTTCAGGAGGAGAAGCTTTGACATAAAATACTGAACTGTCGGAGAGTCACAGAGGAAGCACTGGAAATAAGAGTGTACTGCAACAATTAGGCCACAAAAGGGTGAGAATAAGACCAGGTCACAGAAAAAGCTCAGAGGACCTAAACTACTGGATCAGAGACTCTATTAGAAACTTGCATAATGACAGGTTTCTGAGTAGCAGCCGTGTTAGTCTGTATTCGTAAAAAGAAAAAAGGAGTACTTGTGGCACCTTAGAGGCTAACAAATTTATTTGAGCATAGGCTTTCGTGAGCTACAGCTCACTTCATCGGATGCATGATGCTGTAGCTCACGAAAGCTTATGCTCAAATAAATGTGTTAATCTCTATGGTGCCACAAGTACTCCTTTTCTATTAAAAACTGAAGCATTAAATAGCAGCAGTGATTTGAGTTATCAGTTTGTACCATGTGGGAGGCACCTTTCCCTGATAACTATTTCCAAAAAAGTATTGACAAAGATGAATCCCTATCAAGAAGGGCCAACTCTTCACTAAAAAAAATTGGATTTTATTCATTTAAAAGTTTGCATTTGTGACACATAGCTAGAAAGAGTTAAACATCTTGCAAAATAATCCACAGAAGACATGTGGGGAGATGTTTGTGTTTTTGTGTATTTACATATGTATGAGTAGGGTGGACAATGTAATCAGCAGTCCCTGTCTATGCTGTATTCTGATCATTCAGAGCTCAAAAGAAGATTCTATCATTTAAATGAATTGTAAACATGGGATATCTTGGTATTGTGAAAGGTGGAGGAACAAGCAAATGGCCTTATGTTAATTCCTATAGCTAAGTACCCTTGATGGACCTCCTTCAAAGTCATTCTAATTACCTTTTGTTCCCTGAGGAACTCCCAACTTGTCAAAGAGGACATGAAATTGTACAAAAGATCCTTGGGTCCCGATTGTCATCTCAGATCTGCTTAGACTTGGGGGGGAAGGGGGGGAAAGAGAGTTTGAGTTGCAAGACTGAGGTCCCAGTTACACTGGTAAGCCTTGAATATGAGATTTGGACATTGGACTATAACCTATGAACTGAATTCTAAAAGGGACTCTTTGCACCATTTCTGCTTTGAATCTGAACCTCAATGAATTGAACTCATGTCTGTATGTATATTGATCTTTTAACCGTGTTCTCTCTCTCTATTGTTTTTTAATAAATTTTAGTTTAGTTAATAAGAATTGGCGGTAGCATGTATTTGGGTAAGATCTGAAACATAACCTGGGAGGTAATGCGTCCGATCCTTTGGGATTGGTAGCACATGTTCTTTTATATGATGAAATAAGATTCACAGAAATTTTCATCATATCCAACATGGGTACGTGGATGGAGGCCTGAGGCTGGATCACTTTAAGGGAACTGTGTTGTTTGGACTTCTGAGTAACCAGTAAGGTAATAAAGAAGTTGTTTGTGCTAGTTTGGTGAATCTATTGGAATATCCACCAGTTTTTTTTGGGATTGTCTGCCCCATTCTTTGCAGTTCACCCTAATTGAGTGACCACAGCTGGCTCCCCACTAGAACCCCGGTCACAGCATTGCAGTTGTACCCAGAGGTGCCAACTGTGAACAGTTTGAGATAGTTTAGATCGCCATTTCCCATGCCATGTCTGTTCTGTGGATTAAAAAAAAACATCAGGCTTCATAACTGTCCAGCTGGAAACTTACGCAACTACTAAATTCACTTAAATTGAATTATGCAGACCTACTCTGCACAGCAATTTTAGACAAGGGGCCATTGCGAAATGCCATTTTGTGTTTCAATGATTTTTAAACCAAATGTGTTCAATTCAGAAGTAAAAATGAGTTTCTTTTCCAATCATCAGCTCTGCAAATTCACCACGGACTCTGAGAGTCAAGCTGGGTCTTATCTGCTGTCATACCACCACCAAGAAAGGTTCTGTGGGGCACTAGGTCCCTAAAGATACCAGTATAGTGCCCTGGTCTTCAATGTGTTTGCATAGGTGTAAGTGACTGGAATGTCAACAATTCTTGGGATGTAGAAGACCAAGTATAAACAGCTTACACACTCAGCTGAGTTGCCTCTGCAGTGCTGTAAGGATTTGTAAAAAAGGAAGAATTTGTCATTTATGTCAGTAAATATGGCACTGAACATACAAAGGGAGCAGATCTATGTAAGATTGTGCTGTTACTACACAGTCACTTTTCAGAGTATAACTGCACTTTGGAAGTTAAATTAACACTGCACTGTACATAGAGGAATGCAAGTAAATCCGATGTTAAAAGTGTGACTTTGTAATCTATTTTCTGTTCTGCTCCTGAAATCTACCACAGAACCAATTACAATTCTTGTACATCGAAGTGCAGAGCTATTTAATTAATAGTACTATCAACAGAATTAGCGACCTTGAGAGTGGAGAAGTTGATAACTTATCTTAAATACCCAAGCTAAATAATTTGGAATATATTAGAAATCCAAACTATTAGATAAGAAGGCTAATGAACGGAAAAGCCTTCCACAATTACAGTAGTCAAAAGTAAACTGGGTTGTCCAACCATTTAAGTGCTATTCTAGACACTGAAGAGCACTGAAGTCCAACATCTCAGAGCAGTGACAGCTTTGGATTATAGCAAAGTGTGGTAGACAAAGTTCTTTTCTGAGCTTTGTCCCATAGAAAGAAAGAATTCACATTGTCACAATTCACAGGCTTGTGTAGTCTCTCTCTCGAAAAAAAACAAAACAAAACACAACACACCCACCTCCACAAGGGGTGTGGCTCCCAGCACTGGTACACTGTCTATACTGGTGCTTTACAGCCCTGAAACTCGCTGTACTCGGGGGGGGGGGGGGGGGGGGGGAGTTCACACCCGAGCGAGAAAGTTGCAGTGATGTAAATTGCCAGGTGTAGACAAGTCCTAAGAATAGCTCAAAGCACTGTATGCACACAAAGCTTTATAATCCCTCTAGAACATAAGGATGGTTAAACAGACAGGTAGCCCAAGATCAGACAGTAAGACAATGAATAATTTGGGAACAGAGTCCAAAAGTTAATCTTATGTGAACCATAACACTTCTACCTCTAACATTTCTAAATTCTATTCCCTTTTAGTTTCCTATTACTGAGATGTAAATGTATACAATTAAACTAGGCCTTTCTCTGTCCTCACATTCTTCTCATCCTCATGTTCCTCCATTTCTCAAAATATTCTTATAGCATCTAGTAAAAGGAAAGGACAGCTCTCAGATAGTGTAATACTTAGATATTTGAAGGTTGGCTCATTTCATAAACTTAATTTAGTTTGGTTTCTATGCTTCTAGCAGAACCTTGTTTTGAGTATTGTATTGCTCATATACTAAAGGCACAGGGAGGGGGAAAATAGGATTCTTTACAACCATCCCCTCTCTTGCACCCAAATGATTCCTGTCACAGCAGTGACCCTCTTAAGAAAGACTGCTCCTTCAGAAATTCTTAATGCTGCTCCAATAAGGGAAGGATAAGGTGTTTCCCATGAGAGTGATCAGAGATGTCCTCCGATCAGTAACAGGCCAATGTATAAGGTAATCAAGTTTCTGTACAATATTAACTGAAAAATCAAGTTTACCTTCTGATTTAATGGTGATATAGTATCCGTGGCAGAATCAATGGGAAAAATCTGGACTCTCTGTTCCATGTAAGTATGAAAGTTCAGAAGAGCGGCCACAAGATCCTGAACGAAAGCTAAAGCCTGACCAGCAATGTCTCGCAACTTCAGCTTTAACACAAACAGTTACAGTTGGTATATTTCAGTTACAACAAATACAATCTATTTAAATGGAGACTTTAAAAAAAACCCTACAAAATTGCACACAATATCTCAAGAATAGCTTTAGAAAGTCTTTAACTTAAGACAGTATATTCCTTTTCATGTAACCTAGTTTCCTGGTGGTGCTTTGCTGTAGATGTGTCCTGTGACCCTACCTTCAGAACTCATTACCTGGTTGGTAATTTTTTTTTTTTTTCTTATTCTGTCCTGTCTAGACAAAATCTAGGTTATAAAATTTCACTGTTTGTTGAGTCTCCCCAAATATAGTACCTCATACATTTCTTTTTATTGTCTATTTCCCTAACCTACCTCAAACTCTCCTCCTCCTATTTTGGTGTCCCCCGTGTATTTCAACCAGTGCAATTACAGCAGAACCTCATTAATGCAGTAAAACTACAGGTGCAAAAATCTGCCCTGAAAACAGATTTTCAAGACTAGATTAGTGACCAACCAATATGGATCTGCTTCTGTACCAGAGGCAGGGTCAGAGATTGACTTACACCATATTCCCACAGGCCACTTCAAGTTCAGCCAGGCCCTACCACTCAGCAATTGCTGGCGCTAGACTATCTCCATCACAAAACAGGCCAGTGACAGCCATCTATTCACTCCCAGCTTGGCTATAGCCACAGAGACAGTGAGTGAGCCCATTCTCTTCAGAGATGCTCCTGAAGAGCAGAGGGCAATCATAGCAATCTTTCTAAAGGAATCCCTGCATGCTGCAGTCCAGTGGTTCCTCTTCCCTTCCATGACCCTAGAAGAGCCATGGAAGCAGCATCAACCCACATCCTCAACAAAAGCACCACCCAAAAACAAGAGCAGTATAACCACCAGTCAACTGCAAGTGGACTTGCTCTGATCCAGAACTTTATGATACATGAGGATGGGGCCTCTGGGCAACATAGCACTCCTCCACTGGGCCTGCTGAGAGCACAGCAGTGGAACTTGAATGACCTGTGCTTTTGTAAAATGAAGAGGATTTCAGGAGGGAATTGCACTGAAGTGTAATAATAAAAGCAGTGCAGCTGAAATAGCCTGCTGGCTTATTGCTCAGTGTTAGGCTCAATAGGCGTACATTTGTGTCTTCATTCATATTACATTTATGTTTAAAAAAAAAACAAACAAAAAAACACCAATGGACTTTTACAGGTTAAACCATGTAAGGTTATTACTTACCTGACATCTTCTATTGTGTAATGGTACATTAAGAGCATTATATTGATTAGATCCTACAAACCAAAAATTGACAGTTACACATACAAATAATGGAGTCATGTTTTTACATTAACTTCTTGTGATTGTCTAACAATGAAATCTGCTAAATTTAATGTTTAGTTTGCATTACTGCAAAGTTTGCCAAATTTGTTTATTTTAAACAAAAATTGTAGTTGATACCAAATAGTATATACCTGAACAAAAAATCATTTGATTTTAGGAGTCACAATGAATGTCCCCACATTAGCATCATTACTGTGACCAAATTATGGCTGAAATGGCATTTTCATTCTAATAGGGCTGTCGATTAATCGCAGTTAACTCATGCGATTAACTCAAAAAAATTGTGATTAATCACACTGTTAAACAATAGAATCCCAATTGAAATTATTAAATATTTTCCATGTTTATACATTATATATATACACACACACACACACACACACACACACACACACTTGTATTCTGTATTGTAATTCAAATCAAAGTGTATTTTATTCTTGATTACAAATATTTGCACTGTGAAAGAAACAAAAGAAATAGTATTTTTCAATTCACCTCATACAAGTACCGTGGTGCAATCTCTGTGTTGTGAAAATGAAACTTACAAATGTAGACTTTTGTTACATAACTGCATTCAAAAACAATGTAAAACGTCAGAGCCTACAAGTCCACTCAGTCCTATTTCTTGTTCACTCAATTGCTAAGGAAAACAAGTTTGTTTACATTTACAGGAGATAATGCTGCCCTCTTCTTATCTACAATGTCACCAGAAAGTGAGAACAGGCATTTGCATGGCACTTTTGTAGCCAGCATTGCCAGGTATTTATGTGTCAGATTGTGGGATTACAAATTGGCAATGTGTGCCAATTGACCTAATCTCATGAGAAAAGAGAAATCATGAGCAAAAACTCTAAACTCCCTTGTAGGCTTAATGTCACATTTTGGAAGCCCAACCAGCAAATATATCGCAGAGCTCAATAAGAAGAACATGCATGTGTTGAAGAGAAATGCATGACAAACATATCTCATGTCCAAATGTTAAAGAGAGCAACAACTGATTTCAGTTTAGGCAACACTGACATGGGAGAGCAAGGCCAGAACTGTTTTCAAAGAGTGAGATGGTGAATAAGCAGCAGACTGGGCAGGAAAGTGAATTTCACCTCTGAAAAAAAATCTAAGGTTTTGGGGAAAACCAAATGTCCACCAAAAAGGCCAAAAACTGAAAAAAAAATTAGGAAATTAATTTCTGTAATATATTTCATTACAGGAACAGCAAAATGTCCCCTCTAAGTGAATGTTTTGATGTTTCCAAAACAAAATATGTTCCCTGGGAACTCTGGTTTCATGGCAACACACCACACAAGCTGCTGGAGATCCTGGAAGCAAGGGCTCCCATCTCCAGGGCATCCCACCAACCTGTGGCAGCCAACAAACAGCTGTGGAGCAGCCAGGTCACCAGTTCCTCAGCAAATTTCCCACAATGCTGCCGAGGAGCCAGAGCCCGATTTCAAGGTTTGGGAAGCTAACTTTACTAAGCCCATTACTTGCTCCACTGTGGATGATGGCTCTAAAGGACAGGCAAAAGCCCTTCAAGGCAATTCTGTTACTACTGCTGTTGCTTCTTCTCCTCACTCTTCAGGCACCAAGACCTGCTCTATGGGGAACAGAGGGTAACCTGCTGCCTGACCAAGTAGTCCTTTATGACCCAGGCCATACGTTGCCTAGGATAGGATGAGAATCCTCCAAAACATTCTAGGACAATTGTGCTCTCCTCTGCTTGCCTGGGCTCTCCCCCTTCTGCTGGGGAGCCTGGTAAAGCATGCCAACTGCCCCTTTAGCATGAAGCTACAGGAGAGATGCAGAAGCTGAGCACTTTCTGACCCACACTTTGTCCTTTTTCTTTTTGGCCACTTTGCAGCAGTTGTGGCGGGGGAAGGGAAGAGAAAGGGAAGGCTGACTCGTCAAATTCCATGTCAAAATCCCAAAGTATTTTTTCAGCAAAGAGAGTTAGGCTGAATATCTGGACATGGAGGGATAAAAAGGTACAGTTGTGAAGCCATTTTAAAAAGTAAAAAGGGTCTGCTACAAACAGAGGGCTGCTTCCTGCTATTTGCTCTACTGGGAGGCAGCAAATTGTGGGTAGCGTCAAGACAGAAATGTAGTTCTAACCTTGCCAAACCCAGGTTCCTAACCCTGCCCAGTCCAGTCTCCACACCCAAGGGGAAAGGAAGAAACCCACTGCTGGATATGCTAGAGAATCTGAGAAATCAGGACCTTACTTGGGATATGCAGAGTTCAGTTTAGATTTGCCTTTGTTGCTGGGTTTTAACCAAGGACATATTATCCATGGGAAAAGGAAGCAGAAATTTACAACTGTTAATTCATTGGGTGTTTCATTTGTTATGTGCTTAAAAATTGGTATGTTAGTAACACCAGTAAGTACTTCCAACTAGGACATATCCTGGCAAAAGGGTGCCTTAGCATGTCACTGGGGATGATGGATGCTGAGACATTGCCCACTACTACTGCATCAAGTTTTTCTGTGGGATCCTCAAGCCAGGCCATTATACATTTGAGAAACTGCCACTTGACATTGAGATTTTTTTTTCCCCAGGTAGTACTCTCCTCCCATCTAAGCAATAACCTATGTTAACAACTGTACTCTCCTTGCCTAATAGAACTGTCAAGGTTCCTTCCCCACTCTGAACGCTAGGTACATATGTGGGGACCTGCATGAAAACCTCCTAAGCTTACTTTTACCAGCTTAGGTTAAAACTTTCCCAAGGTACAAACTATTTTACCCTTTGCCCTTGGACTTCCATGGCCACCACCAGACGTCTAACGCTGGTATTATTATTCTTAGGAAAGATTTAGTTTGGAAACGTCTTTCCCCCCAAAATCCTCCCAAATCTTACCCCTTTTTTTCTGGGGAAGGTTTGATAAAAATCCTCACCAATTTGCATAGGTGAACACAGACCCAAATCCTTGGATCTTAAGAACAACAAAAAGAGCATTTAGTTTCTTAAAAGAAGAATTTTAATAGAAGAAAAAGTAAAAAAGAATCACCTCTGTAAAATCAGGATAAATACCTTACAGGGTAATTAGATTCAAAAAAAACATACAGAATCCCTCTAGGCAAAACCTTAAGTTATAAAAAAAGACACAAACAGGAACATCCATTCCATTCAGCACAGCTTATTTTCTCAGCCATTTAAACAAACAGAATCTAACGCATATCTAGCTAGATTACTTATTAAGTTCTAAGACTCCATTCCTGTTCTGTCCTCGGCAAAAGCATCACACAGACAGACCCAGACCCTTTGTTTCTCCCCCCCCTCCAGCTTTGAAAGTATCTTGTTTCCTCATTGGTCATTGCGGTCAAGTGCCAGCGAGGTTATCCTAGCTTTTTAACCCTTCACAGGTGAAAGGGTTTTTCCTCTGGCCAGGAGGGATTTTAAAGATGTTTACCCTTCCCTTTATATTTATGACAAGAACCCTCTTGACTATGACTGCCTAAAGAGCCATCCATAGGAGGGTCTTGCTAAATTAACAGAATTACCCTCTCTTTTTATAATATTCTGTCCAAATTAAGTTGATCAGATGGTAGGTTATAGAAGAGTTTAAGATACCCTCTATAGAGCTTTAAGTTGTATTTACCACACAATTAATGGCTTTATATATTTAAAGACCACTAAGTTTGAACAGAAGTGCCAACTAAACTTTACAGCTACTTGTAGTGGTGCTTTATATGCTCGATATACGTAATGAGAGACAGTTCAGCTTCCTGGTTTTTTGGGGCCTAATGGCTGTTTAATTCACAAGGTGGTCACTTTTCCCACAGGAATTCCCAAATTAAGACTGAATGTTAAGGGGGTGGGGGGGGGAAAAAAATCAATGAAATACCTACTTGTGTCATTGAAAGGTACTTTTTCATTGATTATACATAAAGAGTCATCCAATCGCATACCCAAATCTGCATGAAGGTTCTTTAACTGCTGCTGGCTGGGTAGAAAGACAGGGTAACATCACAAACCTTGTTTAAGGAAATCAGTAACATTTCAGTTATCCTTAAGCTGTGGTCCCATGTTCAAATACTGTCCACATTTTTCCAGAGTTTTTAAAAGAGCAAAATATGAGTAAGGAGACAGGATAGACACAGCAGGACTGACATTTATCGTGATCAGGATTTTAAAGTTCTTCATTTCCCCCTCCCAATACAATGAGAGATGCACAGAAAGCCAGAGGGCTGAATAATGCATTCCAAGAGTCAATTTATTGTCAAAGTAACCTTTAAATTATTTCTAAACTGTATTACATACACTATAACTTAATTCAGTTCCAAAGTACGTCTTGTTTAGAGTCCTTTTACTTCTCCAAGTCAGCAAACAACCTGCATTATTTCATCCCACACTGAGTGAGTAGTGGATAATTCAGGTAGCTAGAAAATATATTTATTTGTTGCATAATTGTTACAGAAGTGCCACAGGAATTTCAGAGTCCTATATTTAGTGCCTATTATCTAGTATCCTCAACTGCAAAGTAAAGAGCTCTGTAAAAATAATTATTCATATTTCTACCCAGTTCAGATGAGCCTTCACCTGTATTTTGTTCAACTGAAATGTAATAGCTGTTATGAATTTAACAAAGACAAGTCTATGAGACAAACATTGATCACTGCCAATACTGTACAGTAAAAGATTCTACTCAGACATTGTACACACACGCCATCAATAACTTTCTTCTGTAAAAAACTTAATTTCCAGGTGTTACTTGTAACTATACAAGTTACAACATTTCAGACAAGTTTCTCTTCTAAGATGACAATATCCCTCTAAAATAACAATTCCACAATTTTTCACACCTAGCATTTTTGCTGAAGAAAGAACACTGAACTAAAAAGCTCTGCGTAACAGGATTTTAACAACATGTGCAAGAGCTGCTGTCTTGTCAGATATCAAGGAGAATGCATAGAGAGATCTCTAGGAGAACACAGTAGCTGATCAACATGTAGAGATGAGATCAATTTATTTCCTCTTCCTAGATAAAATCAAAGTGGCCTTGATAACCATGTACTACTGTTACTTGTTACATGAAATTAACAGAGCACTAAGCAACTCTCAGTTTTACCAGAATGAATATATAACAGCTGTGTAAGATTGCTCTGCATTCCTACAGCAATCACTTCTCTGGTTGGTTTACTTTAAGAAAAAATTAAAGAAAATTTATTTAACATATGATAAGAACTTACCATTCTTCCGCTCGAAATCTACATTCCTTAGCTTCTCTTTCTAGTGTCTGAGATTTGATCTTTATGTAAAAAGAACAGAACCCCATAATGTAAGTACTAATACATGCAAAATGTTTTATTTCCAAAACTTTTTAGGCATTTTAGTAAGTATGATTGTAAAACTTACTTCTAATTTGGTTTTATCATTCTGCAGTTTTTCTATGGTATCAATGTATTTCCGGGTTAAGCCATCCACCACTGCTTGATGTTGGGCAGCATCTGTTTCCAAAACCTCAAGTCTATTTTTCAGCTCAGCTTCCAAACGTTTGTGCTGCTCATCTGCTTCAAAGAACTACAAATGAGAAAAGGAATTTTCTTATCCGAAATAGTCCTTTTAATCCAATACTGTAAATTATGTCAATTCATATGGACACCACAGACTCTTACTAGTGAAGGCAGATTTTTACAAGCTATAGGTTCTTATGGTGCTTTACTCTGTAGTTACTTATGTGGCCCTCATCAACATAGTATCAGACTGCCTCATGAGAACTATAAATCTTGGAACACTAAAGGAGCATTGTCCACTGTATTGTAATACACTATTCAGAATGTAGCAGCTTCAAATAATCTTGGGGGAATTCTGCACCAAAAAATTAAGAGTTCTGCACACATTTTAAAATTCTGCAAATTTTATTTGTCAAAATAACACTACTTAATCATACCAGTTTCAATTATTTAGGTAATTTATTTCAAAATACCTGTCAGCAAGTATGTCTGTGACAATATAAACACAGAAAAATTCCCCCAGGAATAGAAAGTTAAAGGAACCCCTATTGACAACCCAATTCCTGTTTTTCGGAGGGGGTGGGGGGGGGGGACATAAAGAGCCCAGCCAGGGAGACAGATACCCACAAGCCCTGCCCCGCAGATCCCAGCTGTGGCCCTCCACAGCCCACACACCAACCTCCCTACCCCCCCCCCCAGAGCCCAGACGCAGGGCCCCCCCAGCCCACACACCCACTCTCCTCCCACCCCCCAAGCCCAGGGATCCAGAGATAGAAATAGCCTAATGCTCAGTCCCAGGCTTGTGGGGAGTTTCCTGCAGTGCGCACCTCGGTCTCCTTCCCTCAGGCCATGTGAGGAACTGCAGCTGCTAGAAACCCTCTACTCTTCCCCACCCATCCCCCGCAGTGTCTTATATGTGAGCTGGTCTCTACTAGGTCCAGTGGCCTGTAGTGGTGGTCAGCAGCACTGCAGCCCACTTCTGGGCGCGGGGCAGAATCTGTGCAAAAAACATTTCTGTAAAATTCTGCATTGTGCAGTAGCGCAGAACTACCCCAGGAGTAAAATAATCTGACACACAATTAAGTTATTCTGCCATTTTGCAATTCAAAGTGAATTTAAACACATGCACAGCAGTGCCAGTTAGTGTGGTCTGATGCTTCAAAGGATCATTAAAAAAATCAATTTTATCCACTATTCTCACAAGTCACTTTTGAGACCTGAGTTGCCACACAGAGTGGTTTTTGGATGCTTTACTACCCATTTTCTCCATTGCAGTTCACATATAACCAGCTTTCTAACCTCAGAAGAGAAATTCCTTGAGAGAATTACTCACTTGTATATGTAATCGTTCGTTCTCCTCTATCTTCTTTTGAAGATCTTCATCAAAGACACTCTTCTGCTCTTGACTCAACTGAGATGAAGATTCTCCACATTTCTGACAAAAAATAAGAAATGTCCATGTATTGCATGCAGTTTTACAGGGCACCCATTCCCAATATGTAAGCATACTTTACACAGCTTAGAATTGGATCTATTCATATTTCCACAGTAATAGAAGCACACAGACTATGATTAACATCTCTAAAATACAGTTATTCCAAATATTTCTTACTAACTACATATATCACTTGTATTAACACACAAGTTCAAAGACAGCACCAGATGTCTAAACTTGGACAATGACAGCTGCATGCACAAATTGCATTAAATATATTATTTGTACAGGTAAGGAGACACCAAACAAGTTGGTCATTACTCAAAAAATTCAGTCACAGCATTTGTAAAACCGTATAGGTCTAATCTGGTGAAATGGCATACTCGGACAAGGTTTCAAGTAATAGTTTCTTAACACTAAATGCTTGCTTCTTGGAACAACTAGAGCACACAAGGTGAGGCTACTCTTGACACAGAAGCTAATCCAAATAGTGACAGTATCTCAGCTATTGAGTAACAGTGACTACAACACAATTAAGTGTTATATCCTGGGGCAGACAGGTTACCAAAAAGTGACAGTGACACAGAACTTTAGAAAGGAAGATTTCAATAAAATGTAGTCAGTCAAAATGGCTTTAAAAGTAAGGGAAGTAAAAACCGTAAGAAGTGGTATGGTTGCTGCTTAACTAAACAATAATGGAGCGTCATAATACGTTCCGTTTGTTGAACAAAAAGGGAACCTGGAAGGCAATGTAAAATGGTAATGTATGAGAAGGTAGTAGAACCAAACTGTAATCCTTCAAAATTTCGAAGTCTGAACTGACGGAAGCCATAAATAACACCTGGCAATAAGTAAAAGGGAAATTAGAAGGGCCAAAATGCATTTTGAAGAGCAAACAACAAAAGATATAAAAACAGGATTATTTAAGTGTATCAGAAGCACAGAGCTTGTGAAAGAATTGGTGTGTCTGTTGAATAACCAGAGCTAAATGGAGCAATTATGGACGAAAAGGACACTAATGAGAAGCTAAGTGATTTCTCCGTCTCAGTTTTCACCACTGAAAAGACACCTACCCCAGACCTGCTCTTTTCTGATAATGAAGATCAGCTACTCTCAGAAATTCAGGTTTCAAAAGAGTTACTCTAGCAAACTAATAATTTGAAAAGCAATAAGCCAATAGGCATAGATTGTATATATCCAAAAGATAAGAAGGCACTTAAGGATGAAATGGCTAAGCCACTATTAAAAAAACAGCCACTGTTCCAGGAGACTGGAGGATAGGAAAGGTTTTTAAAAAGCTCTTGGAGTGATCTGAGGAACTAGAAGCCAGTAAAGCCTTACATCTGTACCTGGCCAACTGGTTGAAATGATGATTAGAAGCAGAAAAGAACATCTGGGAGATTATGGTATGATAGGTCTAAGCAATATGGTTTTAGCAAAGGAAAATCATGTCTCACTAAACTTTTAGAATTCATTGAAGGTGTCCATAAAGTAACAGCTTAAGGAAAACTAGCTGATGTAGTTCATTTAGACTTTAAAAGGCCTTTGACGAGGTTCCGTACAAGACAGGGTGGATAAAAACCAATGGTTTTTTAAAACTGATAGCATAAGGTAAAAACTAAATTTATTATAATCTATTAAGATTATGTAAATAAGATACAAAAAATAATACTAAGCAATGTTTGCTGTAAAGTTTACAGGAAGACAAACACTAAACTGGTGGGCTAATACCTGGAAACAAAGTTTGTTGATGTGCTAAACCAACTTTTGAAAGCAATAGCCGCTTCTGCAAGTGCAGAGATAATATTTTCTTTATTTGAGTTTATTTAACGAGTTCAGCTCAAATGACCAGTTCAGTCAGTGTTAAAAAAATCAATTGGGAGTTGAAAAAAGCAGAAAAAGCTTGTTTTCCTCTTTCAATCTATGGATAAAACTACTTGTGAGAGGGTGAGCTCTACAATCTGTAGAGATCTTGAAGGACATGTTGACCAGAAACAATCACTTCAATTCATTAACTACAGATATTTCCTTTGTTCAACAAGGTTAATTTTAATTTTATGTTTTCAGCACTCTTAAGTAGTTCTATTCAATACAAAAATTAAAATGCTGGTTTTGTGCATTTATAATTGAATCTGAATTTCCATCCAAACAGGCTTTGACACAAATCCCGAGTCAAACAAGAATCTAGTAAATAAGAAATGCATCATTCACCATTTTAAAAAATGTAACCATTAACACTCCGAATAAATACAAGTTAAGCTACATAATTTCTTAAATAAATGTGCATAATATTGCGTATCCTGGTTAGTAAAAAGAAGCACCAAATTTAGTGAAAAGGCTATATTCAGGTGCAAATCAACATGTTTTAATAATTACCAACTAATGAGAATTAACTTTTGTTTAGAAAATAAACAAAAATGTACAAATACAAAAACAGATGACTTAAGTCAATCTATCCTGGCAGAAGAGGCTACCAAAGAACCCAAATAGTCATGGGGTGAGAGTCAAAGTACTGTCTTCAATCAAAAACTGGCAAGGAAACAGAAAGATACAAATAGGAATAAAAGGTCAGTTATCATGCAAAATGTTCAGAGTGGGGTGACTTAAGGTTCTGTACTAAGTTCTATGTTGTTTAATATACTTATTAAAGATGTGGAAAGGGAATAAGTGAAATTTAATGCTGACAAATGTACAATAATGCACACAGGAAGGGAAAAAATTAAATATTCATACACCTTACAGAATTCTAAGTAAACTGTATCAATTCAAGATATCAACTTGAATATTCTTGATACCCATACAGAATCATCAATTAAATGATAAAAATTTTGGAAAGGATATTTATCTCATGTTTCAGGGATTAAGTAAATCTACTAAAAATCAGTCGGAGATTTAACCTGCAGAGGGGGCAGATTCCCACACATTTATCTATTTCAGCGTTCTTACACTTTCCTCTGAAGTATCTGGTATCGGCCACTGTGAAAGACAGGATACTGGACCAGATGGACTAGAGTATAAATTTCTATATTCCTGCTCATCAAATCATGGGAAACCACGGTCCACACAGTTTACAGATTTTCACAGGGTTAGAAGGGACGAGAGAGAGAGAGAGAGAGAGAGAGAGAGAGAGAGAGAGAGAGAGAGAGAGAAAAAAAGAGACACAAGTTGATAAACATTAGGTTTGTATTGTATATGCACTAAATGCGGGGCATTCTCTACTGCTTGTTTTACAATGTATGTTCATTTATTTTAAATTAAACGTCTTTATTATTAGATACTATCAAGTTGTGCAGCAACCCTCTACCAATCAGTTACTGCTATAAAGTTCCCATACAGTACATGGTGCAAAAATATACATGGGGATAGAAAGGTAGAAAAGAAGAAGTGAAGGACATTGTTTTATGTTTCTTATACTAAGATGCTGCTAAAAACAAGACTAGAGATGGAAAGCCAGCACATTTTTCTTTAAGTAAATTGTTTTAAATTTGAAGCCTACCTTGTTCTTCTTGCCCTTGGCTTCACTTAAGACAAGTTCATCCTGAAGCAGTTCCACCCTCTTTGCAAGCTGTTGATTTCGAAATGTCAAACTGTCCATTTCTTGTTGCAGTTTTCTCAACGATTGGTCCTTCATCTTCAATTGTTCCTGAATTAGCATAAAAGTTTTAACAATCCACTATGATTTCAGCACAAGCTTTATAAAAATGTGATTAATATTAAAAAAAAAAAATCAAAGGAATAACAGTAATTATACAAAATCTAAAAATTCAACACAAATTGCTTTGTTCATTTGTACACAACCTAAAGGCACATATGGATTGTTTTTAGCAAAAAAGAGTTTAGCTTCCTTAAGTCTACTCAAAGCATGCTGCAAGTGTGTACTTCTTCCTTTTACAGAGTCAGATGGACACTTGCTGTGTGGTGGGCATTTACAGTACAGTCACCAGGATCAGGAGCAGAATAGTTGCAAATGGGAAATTCTTACTAAATCAATCCTTTGTCACAATTAGTGACATCCACTTAACCACAAAGCAGATCTGCAAAACTTCACCATCTGACCATACAGTTTGACAAGATTGAGCGAAATTAAATAGAAGACTTTTTAACTTGTACCTTCAGAGAAGCAGAATTTCCTTGCTCATCCACAACACCTTTTTTCAGCACCTGATTCTGAGCTCGAAGCTGAAAACAAGAGGTGCAAATTATTAATCCAGCCAGGAATCAACATACAAACAAAGTGTTCATTAACAACCTGCAAGAGTACCTATCTTTGTTTAGGAAAATAGTAAATATGTGCATTTTTAAGCAGGCCATATTAGTTCTGTTACAGATATATTGTTGTAATATTGAAAAAAGTATAAAACCAGCATAACCCAATTCTATTGTTTTACATTTTGGAAAACAAGTCAGTCATTTTACTTTCTATGAACTTCACTCTCAACCAAACTGTTCTTAAACAAGAAATATACATCTTAGTAACAGGACAATTTTAAAGCGTGGTTATGGTCTGAAGAGCAACTATACAAAAATGGCACCTTTTTACTAAAGAAACCTACTCCCTGTATATATTTCTGCTTCTTTTCAGACAAAAGTAAGTTTTGTTTTGCCCCCCCCCTTTTTAAAAAAAAAAAAAAACTTTATTTTTGTTCACACCACAGAACCAACACAGCTAACAGTCAGCAGGATTCTATGACACCTCATGTTTCCACTGAATTGTTAACTACATTCTGATTACAAAACCTGTGACACTGGTAATGAAGCATAACCCAGAGAGAACACAGCTTGACTTATCTCAGGATGAGTTTGCAGACTGCCAAAAAACTCCCATCTTTTTACTATGAGCTTGGCTAGTTTGAGCTGGAAATCATTGAGACAAAGATGGAGCTCCACAATGACATTTTTCTCTTCACTTTTCCGAGTATCACATCTCAAGCATTAATAAGAAAGGCATTGATCATTCCATCTTTCCATTCCTTGATAATGGCTCTGATTCAGGTTTTTTCACCAGTAGTTTGTATTAATTTGACATGGCTGAGTCCAACAGCTGCAGACATGAATTAAAATGGTTTGCACTGCACTTGGGAATGCCACTGGCTGAAGCACAAACGGGGTGAATTCACATAAAGCAATGCTGATGTCTAAACTTTTGTCTGACAGCCAAACATTTCAAAAGATCAAGAGACAACAATTAATACTGTGGGCCTATTATGCTCCCTTTGAATTGCTTAGGGGGCCAAAAGAGAGAGGAAGCCACCTGCAAGTTGCCTACTGGGAACTTCCCAAGCACAGGGAGTCCCAGCAGGTGTAGGACCAATATAACAGGTTCCTATGCCTCCCTCCTCACAGCTACTGGCACAGGGAGCATGTCTACTATCCTTAATTGGAGTATGATCCACGAGGGTCTGTTGCCAGCTGACAGAAGTTGTGCTTTAGTCAAATATAAAAGTTACAGCAGAGGTGGGCAAACTACAGCCCGCGGGACCCTCCTGGGCCAAAGAGGCTAGCTTCCAGCCCCTCCCCCACAGCCTCAGCTCACTGCGCCGCCGGTGCAATGCTGTGCGAGGAGGGGCTGCGAGCTCTTGCCGGGCAGCACAGCTACAGAGCCACAGCCTGACCCAGTGCTCTATGCTGCGTGGTGGTGTGGCTGGCTCCAACTGGGCAGCACTGCTGCCTGTCCTGGTGCTGTGGGCAGCGCATCTGTAGCACCGTCAGCCATTGCTACTCCAAGCAGCATGGTAAGGGGGCAGGGGGGTTGAATGGGGGCAGTTGTCCTGGGGGGGGCAGTCAGGAGCAGAGGGCCGGTCAGGGAGCCGGCAGGGGTGGATGGGGCAGGAATCCCGGGGGGGGAGGTGGAGGGAGTCAGATAGGGGTCAGGCCATGCCCGGCTGTTTGGGGAGGCACAGCCTCCACTAACTGGCCTTCCATATAATTTCAGAAACCCGATGTGGCCCTTAGGCCAAAGTTTGCCTGCCCCTGTGCTAAGTCAGTCAATAGGAGAGCACTCTCCCATCGACTTCTGTAATCCACCTGAACATGAGGCAGAAGCAATGTCAATGAGAGAGCACTGTAGACACTGCTGTAAGTCGATGTAGGTTACGTCGGCTTCAGTTATGTAACTGAAGCAGCGTAACTTACATTGACTTAGTGCCATAGTGAAGACAAGCCCTCAATCACTCCTCTTGAAGGTTTCCACTTTTTATAAATACAGCCTTGTCTAGACTGCAGAGTTTTATCAACAAGTCAGCTTTCATCGACAAAACAGTAGAGGTGTACAAACTACAAAGTTCCTTCCACCTACAAAAACCTCTCCTGCTTTGCTCACAAAATAAAACCATCTTGACAAGAGGCATAAAGCTTTTTGCAGCAAAGTTGTATTGACAAAGTAACAATATAGATACTGTGCTTGGTTAGGTCACTGTAAATGGCCTCTAGGTGTCGTCTCGCAATGCCCATCCTGACTGTTCTGGTCAGCAGTTTGAACTCTGCTACCCTGCACCCAGGTACATAGACATCCAACCCTCCCCCTTAAAAGGCCTGGGAATTTTTGAAATTCCACTTCCTGTTTGCTTGGTGTGGACCGCTCACATCACAGCTTCCCAGCTGATCACTGGCATGTTAGGTAAGGGCTACGAACACGACACACACCAGTGCTGTGCGAAGATAAAGTTGCTGAGGCAGGTGTACCAGAAAGCAAGGGAGTCAAACCATCGCTGGTAATGGGCGAAAGACCTGCCACTTCTATAAGTAGCTGGATGCCACCCTCGGTGGCGACCCCACCTTCACTGCCAAGAGCCCTGTAGATACTTCGGTAGGGCTGGAGACAGTGGCCAACACAGAGGACAAAGCCGTGGACGAGGAGGTCAAGTTGGAGGATGACGTGGAGCACACAGCAGGGTGACCTGGTGGCATGGCGAGTCAGGACATCTTTTCCACTCTGGAGGGTTGTAGCCAACCCCAGCAGTCCATCTCTGGTGCGCATGATGAAGAAGAGGAAAGCTCTGGTAAGTGTTTTTTCAGTTCATGCTGCTCAGTTGTATGGGGTACAGCTGTCCTTCGCTTTGTATATTTTAGCAGATGGGATAGACATGTACAAAACTAGCTCTGTTTGGGTATGCTTCACATTCCCCTGTGCAGCTACACAGTGAGGGCCCTGTGGGACAGTATGTTAGTGCACACCGAGACTTCACAAGAATCCTCCGGATAGATCTCTAGGAAACTTTTCTGGAGGTACTCGCCAATCCTATGCTGAAGCTTTGTTGGCGAGAGCTGTTTTGTTCCTTCCCTCATTGTAGGAAACTTTCCTGCGCCAATCTGCAATCACTTGTGCAGGGACCAAAGCAGCACACAGCAAGCAGCATAGGTAACTGGTCTGAAGCCAAACATATGCAGAAGACGCACTCTTGCATCCCTCAGAAGTGAGATATCGCCTTCAATGACCCCCACCTGTGGAAAATGGTGGCAGAATTTACAGTATTGTCCCTAGTCACCTGTACTGATGCCCTTAAAAAACCACTTAGACCCTTTGCCTCATCTTGAGCACCCTTCTCCTCCCCCAAGCCAAACTCACCACGTTTAGGATGTTCACTGAGTTGTGCCATTGCCAAGGGACAATGAGAAACTGAGTCATATTTTAGAAGAGGAGCATCGTACTATAATGATTTGATGCTGCGCATGCATAACAATCATGCTTCTGTTCATTATTCTTTGTGCTTCCGCAGAGGTAGCCTTGAGAGGAACACCCTACACATTGGCAGAGCACCTCTGTCATATAAGGAAGCAAACAAGGGGGGAAAAGGACATGTTTCGAGAGGTGATCCAATCCTCAGAGACCAAAAAACAAGAACACAGAGCAGGGAGATTTCAGAGTAGCAGCCATGTTAGTCTGTATCCACAAAAAGAAAAGGAGGACTTGTGGCACCTTAGAGACTAACAAATTTATTTGAGCATAAGTTTTCGTGAGCTATAGCTCATGCTCAAATAAATTTGTTAGTCTCTAAGGTGCCACAAGTCCTCCTTTTCTTAGAGCAGGGAAAGAGACTTTAAAAGAAAATTATAAAAATAGACAGAACTGAATGGAAAGCCAGGATCGAATTTTAATGGGCAAGGAGCAGATGATAAAAGTGATAGAGGATAGATAGATGTTGAAATCCCTAATCATGCAGCAGGCAGAATACATTTGTGTTCGGCCCCCTGTGCAGCAGATACAGAACTGCTTTCCATGCCCTCCCCAAACTCCTCCCACACATTCCTTGAAACTTCTCAGCCCATCTCGGTACACTGTTCACTCCATCCCTTCGGACAGTTTCAACAATGACGCACACAGCTATTGGAGCCTACACGGACCTTCATTGTTATCTCCCTTCCCATCAAGCCTTTTGTGTGTGTGTTGTTAATTGGTATTTAATAAAAAACACTCTCTGAAAGATGACCCCAATCTTTGTCCCCTACACACAGTGGTTGCTGGTAGAATACATACACAGTGGGAATATGATCATTTGCTGACTACAAATCACGGTCTGGAATCATCAAAATTCTCATGCAAGGCAGCAAGTTAACAAAGCATGGCAGAGTGCTGTACAGAATGACACGCTGCTGGTGCTCATTGTCAAAACGGTGCCTCAAAGCCTCCCTAATTCAAATAGTCCCACGTTGTGCCCCTCTAACAGCCCTAGTATCTGGCTGCTCAAAATCCGCCTCCACGCTCCACTCCTGGGGAAATTTATCACCCTTAGCCTCACAAATATTGTGGAGCACACAGCAGGCAACTATGACCATGGGAATATTTTCTTCATTTAGGTCTAACCTGGCATAAAGGCAGAACCAGCTTGCTTTTAACCTGCCAAAGCACATTCTATGGTCATCTTGCGCCTGCTCAGCCTATTGTTGAAGCGCTCCTTGCTTCTGTCCAGGTTTCCCGTAGAAGGCTTCATGAGCCATGGGACTAAGAGGTATACTGCATCTCCCAGGATCAGTATGGGCATTTCAACATTCCCCTCCCCACTGGAATCTTCTGGTCTGGAAAGAAAGTTACTGCTTGCAGCATTCTTTACAGGCCAGTGTTCCTGAAGATGTGTGCATCATGCATCTTCCTGGACCACCCTGTGTTGATGTCAGTGAAACACCCACTGTGATCTATAAGCGCCTGCAATACCATAGAGAAGCAACCCTTTTTATTGATGTACTCTGTCACAAGATGGTCCAGGGCCAAAATTAGAGAATTGTGTGCCATCTATTGCCCTGTCGCAGTTAGGGACTGCAACTCACCAGTAGAAGTCTGAAGTTGCCAGCTTCCACACACTGATTGCCATGCGCATCTCTAACGAGAGGCCATCTCTCATTCTGGTGTCCCTGGGCTGCAGTGCTGGAGTGAGCACAGTTCCAGGAAAGTGGCTTTCCACATCCAAAAGTTCTGCAGCCATTGCTCATCATCCCAGACCTGCTCAACAATGGGATCCCACCACTCAGTGCTTGCTTCCCGAGCCCAGAAGAGACAGTACACCGTGTGCAGTTGCTCCATGAATGCCAAAAGTAATCTGGTGTTGTTTCTTCCCATGGCACACAGCAGGTCATGCACCTCTGATTTCTGTTGAGAGTGGGTGCTCATGATATACTTCATAACCAGCTGGGATGCACTCATAACAGTGACAACAACAGTCGAGAGCAGTGCAGGATCCATCCTGTCAGACAGAGATGGCAGGTACATAGTAAACTGGGGCTGTTGAAAAATACCATGCAACACAGTCGGAAGCCCATGGAACGATGGGACACATGAAACTGCACCATGGGACGTTGAACCCACACCCATGATGCACTGCGATCCCTTCTGCCTTTCCACAACTTCTAGGTGCAGAAGGTGGCGAGTAGCACAGTGGGATAGCTACCCACAGTGCACTGCTTTCACTGTTGATGGTAGAACTGTAGACGTGCTCTGCCGACAGAAGAAAAGTTATGTGAACGTGCACAAGCCATTTAATTTTTTCCGTTTTTTGATCTTCAGCGTAACTTATGTCGACAAAACTCTGTATGTAGACAAAGTCCAAATAGTCTTTGGACCCAGAGACTTGAACTTGGGTCTCCCACATCCTAAGTGAGTGCCCTAACTATTACACTAAAATGACTATGAATTGCCACCATGAATGACAATGAATAGTCACTGGGCCTCGTAAGGTTAGAAAGGAGGGCACCTCCTTCTCCTGTCATTTTGTGACTGGCATTTAAGTCTTAAATAAAAAGAAAAAAAAAAAAAGGCCAAATAGTTTGTTGACCCAATACTGCATGTTTTTGCAAATAAACTATAAATCCAAAAAAACAAAAAAACTTTCACCCTACTCTAGTTATAACCCCTCCAGTATAGCTGGAATGTTTTGTTCCCCTCCGTTTTTTAAACATTCAACTTATCAGCTTCTTTCACAAAACAAACTAGAACCTAAAAAATTGAGGATCAAAGCAGCAAAATTCCCTACAATATCTCCCTGAGCAATTTCTAAGATACAGTAGGACAGCAGTAGATGGTGATAAAACTAAAATGCTTCTGCAAGGGGTACAATTCTGAAGCTAATTTCAGCTTTTAGCACTTCTGGAACAGAGCATCATAAGGAAATAGGTCACATTCTGTGACCTAAGTTCCCTATAAGCTGTGTGGCCATGCAGAAGGCTATTTAGGGCCACACATGTCCCCCAGCCCAGCCAAGGCCCTCCGGAGCTGCCAGGGAGAGGCGCCCCTCCCCTGGCCCCGAGCTGCTGCGGTGAGAGAGGGCTGGGGGAAGTCCTCTCTCCCCACCACAGCCCCAGGGCACCCTACACCCCAAACCCCTCATCCCTGGCCCCACCCCAGAGCCCATACCCCCCTCACCCCAAACCTCTGCCCCAGCCCTGAGCCCCCTCCTGCACCCCAAATCCCTCATCCCCAGCCCCACCCCAGAGCCTTCACCCGTAGCCAGAGCCCTCACCTCCTGCACCCAACCTTCTGCCCCAACCCCATCATCTCCACCTCCACCACACATCACCTCAATATTGGTGCACATAACAAAATTATTCCGCACGTGGACATAAAAAATTAGAGGGAACATTATCGGTGACTGGTTTAGACTCTTTGCAGCTCATGGTTGCTGACAGCAGCCACTAAAGCAGTGTGATTTCAGGAGGACAGCAGCAATAGAATCTAGAGACAAACCGTCAAACCTGGCAAGAATATGCTGCCAAACACTTCTATTGCTAAGAAGCACAATATCTGAGCACTGCCGCTTCCTATATAGATGTTACCAGAACCTGCATGTGAACTGCAGCATCCACTTTCCCCCAATTGTCCTTTCTTAAACAGAATGGAGGCTCAGTGCTGTTAACCCAATATGGGATTTCTCTCTAACTGGAGGACTTGCATGCACCTTAGAAAATGAGTACCATTCCCCCTTAGGATGTCTAAAAGAGCTCCCTAGAGCTCCCTCATGTTAGCGTCAGCAGCAGTGGAGGCGAGAAGGTGAAAAGAGGTAACAGTGAGTAGCCACTTGGACAGCTGTAAGGCAGAAGAAACAACACTAAGGGCACCCTATATCCACCTTGGAGTAGGGGTGGAATCAAGTAAAATTATCTCCAAAGTGCTGCAAAAAGGTGGAGCAGGACAAACACTAGTGGTGAATACCCACCACTGCCAGCCTGAGCAGAAAGGAAGCTCAGTCCATCCAACTAGGGGTAAGTATGGCGGTGGGGATTGAAGACAAGCACACCCCCATCAAATAAATACCTGTGACAGGTGAATGGGTGGGGAATGGAGAAGCACAGAGTGCTACAACCAGTTTCATTGCCATTGATAACCAGCAGCCTGGGCTTTGCTCTACCATTCCCTTCTGCTGCAGGCAAGGCTCCCTAGCTTCTCACTCCAGAAAGCAGGACAGCCCTTTGAGAAATTGTAGAAAACTGAGAGAAAATAGGGACTGTGTCTTCCCAGCCCTCTCTAGCTATTCCTCTCCTTCAAATAATGCAAACTCATAGATGCTAAACGAGAAATGTCCATATCACAGCAATGAATTTTTCAATCCCTGACTGCAGTGTTACTCTCCCTCATGTTCCAAGGCATCAGGAAGGGCCAGGAAGATTATGAGTGGGCCAGTGCTGAAGCATGAGCCGCAGTATCAATACTAGAAAATGCGACAATCTGCTATGTGAGAGTTGCATATTACTTTCAGATCAGCAGTTTACAACAGCAATGGTGTAGTGCGAGAAATGGCTATCTGTAGTAATTTGCTACTAGGGTGCACAGAGTATGCTCAGTAACATCTGTTGAAGCCACTGGCCTTCACCCTGCTCTTACTTGGCATAGGATTCTACAGACTACTTTTTAAAGGAGTTAAAAGGGGCAAAGGGGGCAAATCGAAGGAGAGGGATGGCCAGGGTCTGAGCAGGGAGCAGAAATTGACTGGTTTTGGGGGGAGGGGGTCAAACAGCTGGAGGCAGGGTTAGGATAGGGGCTGAAGGGCAAAATCAGGGATGGGGGAGAGAAGGATAAAGATAAAGCCCAGGGGTGAGGCGCTGCCAGAGGGCAAAGACCCCAGCACAGGTGGTAACAGTTACCCTGGTGAACTGAGACACCAGTGTTTGCAAAAAAAATAGGGTGGCGGGACAGAGGGGCTTTTTATTTTCCCTCCCACAAACAGTAACTCTTAGCATGGCTTCCCAGGGCTGGGTTCTTAAAGGCACAGGCTCCCAATGGCATCCCTTTCCTTAAAGGCACAGGCAATGCAGCTGCTCTCTGTCTGATGTAACCTACTGAGGTGCTGCAAAAGACTTAATTCAGTGAAACATTTTACATATAACCCCTCAGAAATAAAGAATCCCTTATCAGTGTATCTGATTGCATAAAGTCTCATAGCAGTTCACAAATTTGACTTATCTGCCGCTGGGATTCCCTGAATTCCTCTTAGCACTTCACCATTTAGCTTTATTATTGTGCAAATGCATGTCATTGGGCTATTTAATTTAACAACAAATACTCATTGAAAATATGTATAAGTACTTGCTAGTAGTTTTAGCAATAACATCTGTGTCTATTATTGCACAATGTTTATTATTTATTGCATTACGTTTTTACTGTGCTTTCTAATTTCAAATTTATAAGTCTAACTTTTTCTTCTTATTTTTAGAAAAGTTTATTCTGTTGGATCCTCTGACTTCCAGTCTGATTGAATTTCTGGCCTGGTCTCAAAACTTTGTTTTCATTTAATCTATGAATGGTGATTGCCTTTTGTAACTGTTATTTTGCCTCTCAAAAAAAGCCTCCCTTAGCGTTTTTCCGAATGCCATTGCTTGTGTGTAGAACTTGATTCTCAAATATTCAATAAAGGCAGTATACTATCTCATGTAACATCTTTCTCAAAGAGCAAAAATTACAGCAGATTTTTGCTATACATTAGAACTGCCATAATGGATCAGACCAATAGTCTGTCTAGTTCAGTATCCCGTCTTCCGACGGCAGCCAGTGCCAGGTGCTTCAGAGGGAATGAACAGAACAGGCAATCACTGAGTGAACCATCCCATTGTCCACTCCCAGCATCTGGCAGTCAGAGGTTTAGGGAGACCCAGATCATGGGAATGCATCCCTGATTATCTTGACTAATAGCGGATACACCTATCCTGAGGAACTGATCTAATTCTTTGTTGAACCCATTTATAATTTTGGCCTTCAAAACATAATGAACACATCTACAACCCCAGATAGCTTGACAACCACAAAAATTCTAAAAACATGAGTTACACACTCTGAAGTCAAGGAATTTTAATAAATACATGATATTTTGTTCTTATGTGCCTCTTTGTTCCTGAGCTTTTAGAGTGCAATAAGGCCAGTTCCACAGAAGCTGGACCCTAAACACCGGAATGAATCATGGCCTTCTCTCATACTTAGGTTTCAAAGTAGCAGCCCTGTTAGTCTGTATCCGCAAAAAGAAAAGGAGGACTTGTGGCACCTTAGGAAATTCCTGTTACTTCTCCCAAACATTTCATATACCTAAAGCCATATCTACACTACAAGGGTATGTTAACTCAAGTTATGCCAACATAGACTCGCTACGGTTACTGACAGGTTTCAGAGTAGCAGCCGTGTTAGTCTGTATTCGCAAAAAGAAAAGGAGTACTTGTGGCATCTTAGAGACTAACAAATTTATTAGAGCATAAGCTTTCGTGAGCTACAGCTCACTTCATCGGATGCATTTGGTGAGCTGTAGCTCACGAAAGCTTATGCTCTAATAAATTTGTTAGTCTCTAAGGTGCCACAAGTACTCCTTTTCTTCTTGCTACGGTTACTATGTCACTTGTGCATATGCCTATTGGATTCCTGGTCTTGGCAGTGAGGGTACTCACCAGAAGCACTTGTATCAATTCAGAGCATGGTGCACCATGAATAGATATACCACTGTGCAACTCATCACTGTCCACCGCACTGTATTTTGGAAAGCTTTGGTTTGGCATTGTATGCTGAGGCCCAAACACTTATGTTGAAATCCGTGATTAAATGAAGTCTTCCTGACTAGTGATTTAAATCAAATCCACCCTGCTGCTAAAAAAAATAGTTCATTTTTGTCATCACCTTGCAGTAATAAAGGTGACTGAGCTGTTGAGAAGTGACAACACAATCAAGACAAGTTAAGTTAGGTTAGGTTTTAACAGTGAGGGAAAAGGCTCAAGAAAATGTCTCAAAAATTAAATCAGAGAGCAATGAGGTGATGTGAGCACCATGGTCCTGAGTGTAATTTTTGTGATGGTATCTTGTTGCTTGATAAATATAACAGTGACAAAAGCATAAGTCTGTATAAAGCACAATGGTAGATTTTCTGCCTATGAGCTTGCTTTCAAAAAGAATTTATAAGTATTTTAAATACTATTTATAATATTTTGCACTACTCTCAATGTTGTGTGTGCATTCAATGTTTCTTTACCAATAGACTGTTTGACCTACTATGTAGTGGAAAGGGACTAATAGAGATTTATTTTTAAATGCTCATTAAGGGTTTTTCATGCAATAGCCCTAAAATTCAGCTTGTAAAATGCTTTTTAAATAGTCCCGTAAAGATAGGAATGTGAGCTTGGTCCTCTCTACTTCAGAAATGTGTTTGGTATCAAGTGTTATCTAGCAGGTACTATGAGGATGTTTCCTAAGAATCTTGTCATACAGCTAAAGTGTCTTGAGCGCTGGGGCCACCAGGAGCACTGGGGAATGAGGGTTTCCCTCACCACTACAGAACAGGTGTGGCAGAATACACTCCACACAGTGCATGGCTCCTCTGGAGTGCTCAGTATAGCTGGCAGTGCCTTCTGCCCCTACCTGTTTGCCATCAGGGTATTTAGGCAGCAGCAACAACATGGCTTCCACATGCATGGGAGTGTGTGTGGGAGGGAAAGGACTTCTTGGCCCTCTTCTCACCTCCACCAACAATAATGCCTCTGTGTGATGGCAGCCATATTTTGATCCTGTAATAAATAGGTAGGAACTGCTTCTGCCAGGAAAAATTTCAGGTGAGCATAGATGGCCCTCAGTAAGGGAAATAGGAAATCCAAAATACTCCTTTCTACCCAGTCCCCAAAGACTAATATATATCTGCACGGAGACAAACCCATCTGGCTCATCTTTACACTATAGACTCCAAAATCTCTTTCTGAACAAGCCCTTTCATCTCCAACAAGATATTACCCCAGGAACTTCCTGGAAGTTACACTCCTTTTGATCAGAAACCTCTCAGTCAAGGTAACAGGACAAGCGCATTACTGCCTGTGCCTGCCTGCTGACTTGATGAACTGTAATGGTCAGAGATCACACCAGCATAAAAGTATACTTAATCATAGAAGGTTAGGGTTGGAAGGGACCTCAAGAGGTCATCTAGTCCAACCCACTGCTCAAAGTAGGACCAATCTCCAAGTTTTGCCCCAGAGCCTTAAATGACCCCCCTAAGGATTGAACTCACAACCCTGGGTTTAGCAGGCCAATGCTCAAACCACTGAGTTATCCCTCCCCCCCAAGGAAACAAACCCTAAGGAAATTAATGACAGGTTTCAGAGTAGCAGCCGTGTTAGTCTGTATTCGCAAAAAGAAGAGGAGTACTTGTGGCACCTTAGAGACTAACAAATTTATTAGAGCATAAGCTTTCATGAGCTACAGCTCACTTCATCGGACGCATTTGGTGGAAAAAACAGAGGGGAGATTGATATACACACACACACAGAGAACATGAAACAATGGGTTTATCATACACACTGTGAAGCGAGCTGTAGCTCATGAAAGCTTATGCTCTAATAAATTTGTTAGTCTCTAAGGTGCCACAAGTACTCCTCTTCTTTTTACTGTAAGGAGAGTGATCACTTAAGATAAGCCATCACCAGCAGTGGGGGGGGAGGAAAACCTTTCATGGTGACAAGCAAGGTAGGCTATTTCCAGCAGTTAACAAGAATATCTGAGGAACAGTGGAGGGTGGGGGGGAGAAATACCATGGGGAAATAGTTTTACTTTGTGTAATGACTCATCCATTCCCAGCCTCTATTCAAGCCTAAGTTAATTGTATCCAGTTTGCAAATTAATTCCAATTCAGCAGTCTCTCGTTGGAGTCATTTTTTGAAGCTTTTTTGTTGAAGGATAGCCACTCTTAGGAAATTAAGGGTTTAAATTCTCCTCCAGATGTCCCACATCCCACTAAAATGAATAGAACCCACAGGTCACTAGGGCACAAGCGTCAATGTCAGAACGCTACATTGTTAGCGCCATAAATGATGTTTAAATGACCTCACCACTTTTTACAATTCTCTATTAAGAGATAATTGATACATACACCAGGCAGGGTCACTTGGAAGCCAAAGACTTCACACTTCCATCCCACTCTATTGTCAAATTTTAGCAAATTAGGACAAGTCAGCAAATAAGAACCACCTTAGGTATCAGTACCTGCTACTGGTAACAATTAGCTGCTACTGGTAGCAAATTACATCAGATAGCAGTTTATTTTTACAATGCCTTACATACGAGTAATTGCTAGCAGTTTCTCGCACTACCATCCCAGTATCAGTGCTGATATCTGGAGAGTATCGCGACAGAGGAAGAGCATCGGCATCACGGTCTCACGCCCAGTACCTTCGAATACTCCTGAGCCAGTTTCTGGTACTTCCCCTGCAGCTCCGCACCCACCGCCGCCATCGCCCCACAGCTCCTTAGTAGCTACCGCTGTCCAGGGTCGCCGCAGCCCAACCACGCCCCGTCCCTACCGCCACACTTCCGCGTTTAGACATGAGAACGCGCTGACGTCATCACGCAATCTCACAGTAGACTACGTGCTGAGGCCGACTTCGCTCCTCGAGCCATCATCTTGACGTAAAGTCCAAGATGGCGGAGCGAGGGAGGATCACGAGCTACTCTCTCCCTCCGCGCCTTGGCTACAACAGACGGAGGAACCGGAGTGCGGGTCACGTGACACAGGAAGGCGCGAGCGCGCCATTGTTACTATGGCAACAGCCTCGCAAGCGCCCCTAGGTAACGCGTAACGGTGCTACGGAGCCCGACCAGAGCCAATAGACAACAGAGTGGCGGGGCCCGAGGGTTCTAACGCCGCGCACCCCCTCCCAACGCTGAGCTGAAGCTAGCCCGCGAGCGTGCAGTGGGTGACTTGAGAGGGTTTAGTGTTAGAGGCTGGGGGTGTGGGGGGGCTGGATTCTCACCGGTATCTAGCCGACCAGCTCCCATTGATAAAACCGGTGAGGGGCGGGCACCGGCTGTAGTCGAGGCCCCCGCCCTGGACCAAGGAGCCCCTGCTCCTGGCCTGCAGAGAACCAACTCTGCCTTACCTCATCTGCATGTCGGGAGAGAGAAAAAAAACCTTTTTGACAGGCAGGTTCTTCGAAAAATCAAGCATTTGGTTAAACAATCCTCAGGGATTCAATGTGAAAATAAGTCTTAGGTGAGAAGAATCAGTGGGGAGGGTGCATATGAGACCATCACCACCATCACATAAATTTGGTTATGATATTGGTGCAGAAATAAGGGAATGTAACCCATGGATGCCGTCACCATGTGTGAAATAAATATATATTTATAGGGAACACATCGCACCATCATTTGGAAAATATTTGAACAAATTAGATGTGTATTTTCAACACCAAATATGAATGTTTAATTACAAAGAGCTGTGTGTGACGCGTTCGGTCACAGAGACCCCCTTGGGACCCCCTGATGTGCTGAAACTACCTCTGAGCCTGTTTTCCCTTTCAGCTTGGGACTCCAGAACCCTGCCTTGTTGAGCCAGACCCGCTAGCCTGCTGCAACACAGCCCCAGGGTCTGAACCACAGCCCCAAAGCCACAGGCTTTAACTGAAAACCACTCAGCAGGTACTCCTGTCTCCAGCCCCAGACACCCAGCTCCCAGTGGGATCCAAATCCCAAATAAATCCATTTTACTCTGTATAAAGCTTATACTGGGTAAACTCATAAATTGTCCACCCTCTATAACATAAATAGAGAGCTATGCACAGCTGTTTGCTCCCGCAGGAATTAATCACTTACTCTGGGTTAATTAATAAACAATAAAATCACTTTTAAGTATAAAAAGTAGGATTTAAGTGGTTTCAAGTAATAACAGAACAAAGTAAGTCACCAAGTAAAGTAAAGCAAAAACATGCAAGTCTAAGTCTAATATATTAAGAAACTGAATAGAGGTAAATCTCATCCTCGGACACATTCCAATAAGCTACTTTCACAGACTAGACTCCTTTTTAGTCTGGGCCCAATCCTTTCCCCTGGTACAGTTCTTGTTAATTCCAGCCCAGGTGGTAACTAGGAGATTTCTCATGACTACCGCCCCCTTTGTTATGTTCCACTCCTTTTTATAGCTTTGGCACAAGGCGGGAATCCTTGACTCTCTCTGGGTTCCCTCCCTTCCTTCTAAATGGAAAAGCACCAGGTTTAAGATAGATTCCAATATCAGGTGACATGGTCACATGTCACTGTAAGACCTCATTCTTCATTACCCACAGGCTGGCCCCCACATCCACAAGAAGGTTTGCAGGTAAATAAACCATCTACAGCCAATTGTCCTAGTCAATGGATGCCATAAAGATTCTAAACCACCATTAATGGCCCACACTTTGCATAATTACAATAGGACCTCAGAGTTAACTTCATATTTCTAAAAAAGAAAAGGAGTACTTGTGGCACCTTAGAGACTAACAAATTTATTAGAGCATAAGCTTTCGTGACCTACAGCTCACTTCATCGGATGCGTTTCATCCGATGAAGTGAGCTGTAGCTCACGAAAGCTTATGCTCTAATAAATCTGTTAGTCTCTAAGATGCCATAAGTACTCCTTTTCTTTTTGCGAATACAGACTAACACGGCTGCTACTTTGAAACCTGTTCATATTTCTAGTTTTAGATACAAGAATGATACATACATACAAATAGGATGAACACACTCAGTAGATTGTAAGTTTTGTAATGATACCTTACAAGAGAGGTTTTGCATAAAGCATATTCCAGTTACATTATATTCATTCCAAGCATATTTTCATAAAGCATATGGAGTGCAATGTCACACTGTGTATTCCATTAAGTCTCACTGGTATTTTTGCCTCAGTAAAATTAATTTATTATGTAAAACCTTAGTCAAAATCTACAGCAAGGCATAAAAATGAAAAAAACTCTGATTTAAAAATGCATTTTGTCCTATAAATTGTACAATCAGCTTTTAGCATTAACACACTAGGGGGAGCCTTTTACCCAAGTTTGGCAACTTGATTTTCAGAACAGGAGGAGAAAATTTACAAGCACTTTAATAAGTGATTGGTTCAACCCATTCCACAGTAACAACAGCAGCTATTTACAAAGATCGTGGGTGAGCTCATTTTACTACACTCAGATCCCCAGATTTGAGACAAAGTAGGTAATGCAAGTTAATAATCATTCCAGAAATTATTGGAAACATACCATCTTTGGTGATTAGACTATGATAAGAAAATGTACAAGCCACATCCACAGATGCAGCAAACACCCTAAACTCATGTTTTGTTTCTGTTATCTTAGCAACAAGTTTGAACAGCAGGATATGTGCATTTTCTCATGATGAATCTAAAACAAATATTTTGTTGAGTAATGCCTTTTACGTCTTTCCCAACCTGATCATTCTGTTTTTATAAAATCAAGCCAAGTGCTTTTAAAAATATAAGTATGATGCACACATACATTCACACTTTGTAAATACTTTGCTCCTTCCTTTCTTCCCAGCCTGTAGGAGAAATAGCTTGATTCATTTATACAGGGTGTTGGTATGTATTTGACTAGGTGAGTTGTGTCTATGTGTAAAGAAATTACCAGGGAAAGACAAGATGAACAAATGACTTTTGCATTCAATTCTGATCATGAAACTGCCCATGGTGATTAGTATCTGATTTCACAGCTCATGTGAAAGTATTTTTTGTCCAGCACTTAGGACTCATCTCCATTGAACAGTTTCATTATTCCACAAGAATGCATGGGTTGTGGTGTAGAAGGGGCAACTGAGATCTTGAGAAACCAACAAAAATTGTAACGGTTGCAGAAGTCAGTGTTTCCCAAACTTGTGAAAGCTAAGCTGCCTCCACTGCCCCCGACCTCCTCTCAGGAAATTGAAACCCGTCATGTGCCTCTAGTCTCCCCCTGCTTTGTAGCCCCATCATGTTTTGTTAAAGGCCTACCAATCTCCATTTATACATATTCTGCACCCCCTGCTAGTCTTTCATGCCCTTCCCCTTGAAGGGTACACCCACACTTTGGGAAACACGTACTAGTGATGCCAGTTGCACTCAAAATCTCCAGCTGATAAGCTTCGTTGGCGATAGGAAAAGAGGTACAACAATCCTACATGATTTTTATTATTTTCAGTGAGACAAGTCACCCAGTTTCATAGGGTGAGGTAAAAACAAAAAGGAGAAATGTTATAAAAATTGATGTTTCCAATTTTGAATGTTCTTTGATAAAGAGGGAAAATCTCATTGTGGGAGGAGAGATAGCTCAGTGGTTGCATTGGCCTGCTAAACCCAGCGTTGTGAGTTCAATCCTTGAGGGGGCCATTTAGAGATCTGGGGCAAAAAATGGGGATTGGTCCTGCTTTGAACAGCAGGTTGAACTAGATGATCTGAGGTCCCTTCCAACCCTGATATTCTATGATTCATTGAAAACCAATATGGTTTGTTAATAGAACATTCTTTTAACTGGCACCAGCTATGGACCCCATTCTACAAACTCCTGTGTGAGTAATCTTTACTCACCTGGGTTATTTAGTTATGTCTTTTTGATAGCATTCACAACATGGTAGGGTTTTCTAACCAGGAAAGTAGACATCTTATTTGCTCCAAGTTACTCACCATCCAAAGAGACAAATAAGCAAACAGTGAGAGGGAAAGGGCAAAGGATATACAATATATATATTGCATTAACAAAATTTATATATGTATGTTAAATAGGACATGTAAACTGTTCCCAGATTACTCTAGTTTGTCATTGTTAGTAAGTTTTCCATAGACACTCCCATGGTCTTCAAGTAAGGACTTGAATATGGAAAGGGTAGGGGGCCTTTTGGAGGAGCTTAAATAGAGTGTTCCATAGAGCCTAGTGTGTACAAACGTAGAGATGTTTGCATGAGAAGGATGTTTCATTAAAGAAACACGGGGCAGGAACAATATGGAATCAGAAAAGACCAGATAAGTAAGGAGAGACAGTGTCATGTAGAACTTTGTAACCGGTAACAAGAAATATGAACTTGATGCAATAGAAGAGGGGAAGCCAGCGGGGAGATTAAAGGGAGCAAGGGTAGCACTGCAATCCAGGGGGTTAAATAGGTAAGTATGCTTTTGTCGATAAAGGCTTAGTATCATGTGAAACATGGCATCAAAAGCAATGCAGTGTTGGGTTTGAGTATTCACAACAGCGAATCTCAAAGCTGAGAACATACTTTTAAATACTTTTTAAGCAATCAATTCAACCTCCAGTAATTCCTTTGTGTATTTTTTAAGAAACAACTTCTGCATTTTTTTTATGAGTCCACAGCAATATGTATCTGATGTTAAAGCTCATGACCATAGTTTTGGCACTGAACTCCAAAAGCTACATCATTTAAGCTTATGAATGATATAACATATGCAGTTAAGAACCAAAAGAGTGCACCTATATTTAGGTATGGAATAATAGGCCTAGAGAAAATAAGATTAGTCATATTTGGGAGGTATTTTTCTCTGTTAAATGAGACTGCAGCCTTCAAGGCCACCTCCAACGGGCAGTTTTGTATTAATGTGAAAAGTCATTAAGATTAACAAACTTGGGTGAAATAAAGGAATGCTCATTGAGAGTTAGTGGACAATTCCATCTTTTTTTTTTTTTGAGCAATTGAGCAAATGCAGTGTGTATTAATTACAGCCTATTGATAATTACAATTACCCAGAATAGAAAACTGTATTTCAAATTTTCACTTGAATGATTTTAGATAAGAGACTATTTAATCTTTAGCTTATTTATACTAAAATTAATTTAGGATTGAGAAGACACAGTAACATTATTAGTAATAATTAAATATGAATTTTATTACCAACTACCATTATTCATACCCAGTTATTGTTTTTAAAAATGTGATTCCTTAGAAATTGTGCTTCTAACCATTGGTCCAATGACAATAAAGAAGACAGGAAGATTGCATAGTAAGATTTTGTCTCCTATTTGTGTGTATAAATTTATTATTAAGGAAGTTGAAATTCCATACCAAAATCGATTTGGTAGGTTTTTTAGAATACTTCCCAATGATATGCTTGCAATTATTAATTGAAGAGCAATTCTATCAGAATTTGAGTTTGTCTCTACAGATGGAATTCTTAGGACACCCTCTAAAAGAACCAATCAGCAGAGAATAATAACCACATCAGAAATAATTTGCCCTGACACTTCTAGGGTTAAATGCTTTAGAATGAGATCTTGCTGAAAGCTGAATCTTGTTGCCCAGCAACTGCTGCATGGGATGTTGCTGTCACTCACTGGATACTTCTCTGGGGAGTTAACATTATGTTCAGAGAAAACAGGTTATGATTGGGTTGAGGTGACATCATGCTGCAGAATGGAATCATGATTTTTTTTTTAAGGCAGCACTTTATGTAACAGAAATCAATGCCAAGATTGTTATATTTGTAGGTATAAGGAAATTTAAAAAAATTAATTTAAAGCATCACCCAAGCATTGCCTGCTTTTGGAAAGGGCTAACACTAAGAGAGGAGGCTGGGGCAAAACATTTGAAAGAGTGGGTCATTTTGCAACTTTTCCACAGCCATCCTTAATAACTCAAGGGATATTTATAATCTTTTCAATTTACCTATAACATAGCCAATAAAAGGTATATTTCTTACTCTTTGAGGTGGATTTCCAATGTGTTGGAGCCTGCACCTTTCTGACTAACAGTCAGAAGATCCATAGACGGAGATATAGAATTCAGATAGTTGAAACCTATTGCTGTTGGAAATAACTCTGTTGGTGCGGATTTGAAGATGGAAAACTATTAGGAGCCCATTGACACCTTTTACTAATAAGAAACACAAATTGAAGCTTTAATTTATTTTAATGCCTTTAAAAATTATGCAAAGCACTTTGGGGGAGATTTTAAAGGTATTTAGACACCCAAAGATACAGATAAGAACCTAGTTGGATTTTAAAAAGCAGCTAGGTCCTAAATATCTTTAAAAATCTGGCCCTTAGTGTTTTTCCAAAACATGTTTACTTGGTATCAGCTTTTTATGAATGGATACATAAGTTTTATGTATTTGATTTAACCTAGTATGTTGCTTATTTGATCTTTTATCACAGTACTAGAGTATAAGTGTCAGATCATGCAAATATTTATGCACATGCTTAATTCTAAGTGTGGAAGCAGTCCCATTGAATGAGTGAACTCAGATTACTCATGTCCCTTAAAATTAAGCATATTTAAGTGTTTGCAGGATTGAGCTCTAAAACAGTTTGAGGAAGTTACCTTGTGCAGTAACGATGGTTCTTTGAGATGTGTGTCCCTATGGGTGCTCCACTGTAGGTGTGTCTGCGCCCGTGCCTCTAATTGGAGATTTTTCGTAGCAGGGTCCGTTCGTCCCACACATGCGCTCTCCCTCCCTCATGGTCTGCCGCGAGGCTATCTAGTGCTGTGTGAGCACACCACTCTCAGTTTCTTCTCTACCGCAGAGTCCCATATTGAGAACTCCAAAGTAGAGGATAGAAGGGCAGGTCATGGAGCACCCCTAGGGACACACATGTTCAACAACCATTGTTACCGCACAAGGTGAGTAACTTCCTCTTCTTCTTCAAGTAGTGTCGCTATGGGTGCTTCGCTGTTGGTGACTCCACAGCAGTATCCCCCATGGGGGCGGGAGCTTTGGAGTACAGTCTATTATTACCGAGAGTACTGTGGAGTCGAAGATGGCATCTGTCAGGGTTCCCTCCCCACTCTGAACTTTAGGGTACAGATGTGGGGACCCACATGAAAGACCTACTAAGCTTATTTCTACCAGCTTAGGGTAAAACTTCCCCAAGGCACAAACTCTTTGCCATTGGAGGGTACGCTGCCACCACCAAGTGATTTAACAAAGAATCAGGGAAAGGACCACTTGGAGTTCCTGTTCCCCCAAAATATCCCCCAAGCCCTTACACCCCCTTTCCTGGGGAGGCTTGAGACTAATATCCTAACCAATTGGTAACAAAGTGATCACAGACCCAAACCCCCGGGTTTTAGGACAATAGAGAAATCAGTCAGGCTCTTAAAAGAAACAGAACTTTATTAGAAAGAAAAAAGGTAAAAGAAGCACCTTTTAGAAGGGAAGCTAATCTCACAGGGCAATCAGATTTAAAACACAGAGGATTTCCCTCTGGGCAAAAATCTTAAAAGTTACAAAAAGAAAACCAGGACTATACCTTCCCCTCAGCACAGAAAAAACAAAATAAAAGTAAAAACAAAAAAACGAAAGTAAACCAACACATTTCCTTACTAGTACTTACTAATTCTAATGGAGTTGGATTGCTTGCTTTCTTGATCTCTCTCCAGCAAGCACACAGAACAGACAGACAAAAGCCTTCTCCCCCGCCCTAGATTTGAAAGTATCTTGTCCCCTTATTGGTCCTTTTGGTCAGGTGCCAGCCAGGTTACCTGAGCTTCTTAACCCTTTACAGGTAAAAGGATATTGTGCCTCTGGCCAAGAGGGATTTTATAGTACTATACAGGAAGGTTGTTACCCTTCCCTTTATATTTATGATAGCATAAGAGGCCAAGTCTCCGGTGTTCGCGTAGTGTTCCGCAAAAGTATGGTCAGAGGCCCAACTCACTGTTCTGCAAGTTTTGGAGATAGGGACATCTTTAAGGAATGTGACTGAGGTAGAGATTGACCTCATGGAGTGTGTACAGACTTCAGATGGAAGAAACAGGTTGCGCCCCTGGTAACAGTGATTAATGCAACCAGAGACCCATTCGGATAATCTTTGAGCCGATGTTGCGGAACATTTGGATCTTTCCGCAAATGAAAGGAAGAGTTTAGGAGGCTTCCTAAAGTTTACTTGGACAGGGCTGCTAGCGCACTACTAATGTCTAGCATATGCAGAATTGCTTCCCTGTTGTCATGATGTGGTTTTGGGAAAAAAAAACAGGAAGGTGATTTGTTGATTCATATGGAAGATGGAGGCTACTGTAGGGAGAAACTTGGGATGCGGCCTCAGTGTTACTTTGTCTTTTTAAAAGACCATGAGTGGCGGGTGTGCCATCAGGGCCGCTATTTCTCCTACGCATCTAGCTGAAGAGATGGCAATCAAAAATGCTGTCTTCGTGGACAGGTGGAAGAGAGAGCAAGTCACCCTGGGCGCAAAGGGCAGTCTAGTCTAGTCAAGGCTCTGAGAACTAGATTAACATCTCACGTTAGAGTGGGTCTTCTCACATGCAGGAAGAGATTTTCAATGCCCATAAGGCATCCATGCATCAGTAGGTGGGCAAACACCAAGTATCCATCTATAGGACAGTGAAAGGCTATTACAGCTGCAAAATGCAAGGCTGCTTCTTAAGAGAGCTCAGAGAGAGTTTTGACTTTTTAAGGCTAAAATGAGAGGGAGAGAGGACAATGTTGAGTTTATGTGCTTAGAATCACACCAAATTTGGAATCATTTCCATTTCTGCAGGTAAATATGCCGAGTGGTCAATTTTGGGCTGTGTAGTAACACATCTTTCATCTTGTCAAAGCATTCTTCCTTTAAGTCTTGGAACCAAGAAGGAGCCAAACCTGGAGGTGGAGGACCTGCATGTTAGGGTGAAGAGAGAAGGTGAGGAATGGGGCTGAAGAGGAACCATAGACATAGTGCCATCTGTGCCAGGTAAGGGAACCAAACTTGTCTTGACCAGGAGGGGGCAATCAGAATAACTCTCACTTTGTCTCCTTGTATTTTCGACATGACTTTAGATAGTAGAGGAAACAGGAAAGGTGTATAAAAGGTCCCTATCCTGTGGGACTGTTTCCCCAGGCTTGCTCTGGAGCAACAGCAAGGACATTTCTTGTTCTGGTACGTAGCAAAGACATCTATAGTCGGGGTTCCCCAAAGGGAGAATATATCACAAAGCACCTCTGAGTTCAGTTCCCATTTGTGATCATGAGAAAAGTTTCTATCACATTCTGTATCCCAGGTAGGGTAGACAGCTGAGATGAGTATGTTTTGTTGGATGCAGCAATTCCAAAGTTTTAGTGCTTCTGTGCATAGGGAGGCAGATCTGGTGCCCCTTGGTGACTGATGTAAAACATAAAGGTTATTTTGTCCATCATGACCTTTGTGTTCTTGATGAATAGGAGAAAGTGTGCACAGCTCTTAACAGCAACAGATTGATATGGAAGACTGCTTCTGTGGGAGACCGCTTGCCCTGAACCTTGACGTTTTGTCGATGGGCTACCGAGCCTATTAGGGAGGCATCTATCATTAGAGTCAGCATGAATGGAACACCAGCTCATATATTGGAGGGGTCTTTCCACCAGTTCAGAGAGTGCTTTACAGTGGAAGATATTGGTAGCGGTTTGCTTAGCCTGTACTTGTTAAGGGAATAGACAGATCTGAGCCGCATCCGTAGACACCTCATATGAACAACTGGGTGTGCAGAGTGACGGGTGGATGCTGCCATTTGCTGAGCAGCTGTAGGCAGGCCCTGGCCAATGTGTGTGCACTGTTCTGGACTGTCTCGAGACTCGTGAGGGTGGTAAATATGTGCTCCAATGAACTCCAGTTCCATAGTGAGCATTGATTTCTGGGTTGTAGGCCCAGTTGCGCAAACGTGCGCATGATCACTGGGTGGCGCATATGGTATCCTGTAATGTGGGGGCCTTGTGGAGGCAGTCATCTAGGTTTGGGTAGATAATACCCAATGTTTGCATGTGTGCTGCTACGCTGGAGAGAACCTTGGAGAATACACTGGGTGTGGACGAGAAGCCAAATATGAGCACACTGTACTGATAATGGTCCCGCCCAAAGGTAAATCCTAGGAATCTCCTGTGTGACAGTCATATTGAGATGTGGAAGTAGGCATCTTGTAGGTTGAGGTCCGAAAACCAATCTCCTTGCTCTAGAGCTGGAATATTGGCAGCTAGCATGACCATCTTGAACTTCTGTGCCTTTGCGTATCTGTTTAATGTCCTTAGATCTAGGATGGGCCCAAGTAGGCCTGTACCTAGATTGAGGGTCGGCATGAGGGTGGAGCTGTGGGAGTCCCTGTTACTGTGACGGCGGGCCACGGTGAGAAGCCAGGGAAATAACATCCTCCTGGTCACTGTCAGACATATCAGTATGTAAGAGTGGTGCTGACCAGTAGTAAATGGCCCAGTGCCATGGGTGATTCTGGGCTTAGGGATCTGCTTGGTAATGGGGCCCTGTACAAGGTAATGGGGATTTCGATCACCAGGTCCCAGAACTCTTTCAGTACTGTCAACTCACTCAGTACCGTGGAAGAGTGTCGGTGTTGAGTGGGACCGCCACTTGCTTATATGATGAACACTCTGGTGTGAGGAGCTTTGCTGCACTCGGTACTGATGGTTTCACCAGTGCTGGTCTTTCTGAGGTGGTGCGGTCTTTATCTTCTTCAGTAGGAGGTGGCACCGCTGCCTTGGAGCCTGAGCCCCTGGTGTCCTTAGGCGTTGTCGCAGAGCTGATAGTGGAGGGACCCTGATGCTTCTGGGTACCGCGCTTCGGAGCCACTGGTGCGTTGCTATCGAAGTGGCTGAATGTGCTGGGGAACCCTCTGACTGGCCAAAGACTCTGTTTGGGGGTTTGGAGACCTTTTTCTCGAGCCTTTATGGGGGGAATCTGCTGATTTTTTTTCGTGATTCTACGCCCTTGGAAATTGAAGGATCTGGGGATGATGTGTGTCCTGGAGAAAGTTCAGCACCAGAGTTAGCTGGTGGCTGAAATGCACTCTCCTTCAGGAGTTTTAACTTCAGCTCTTTTTTTCCCCAAGACCTTGTCTTCAGCTGCTGGCAGAGTGTGCACTTTTGTGGGATATGTGTCTCTCCCAGGTACCAGACACAGTGAGAGTGTGTGTCTGCTACCGGAATTGCTTCCTTGCAGGAGAGGCACCTCGTGAAACTGGGGGAGCCAGGCATGCATATCAACCTCCAAAAGCAAGCAATGCAAAAGAAAAGTCCACTCTTCTTTTTTGTCTTCTTTCCCTTTTTTTTTTTTTTAAATGGAAAAAACAGAAAGTCCGGACTAGCTAGCACCCCTGTAGGGGTGATTCTCCCCCTCCCTGAAAGGGCAGGAAACATGAATGAAAAGTTCCTTTTACTTTATTTTTATTCCCAATAGGGGAAACAAAAATTCTAATTATTAAACTAAAAGAGTGCAAATAATTAATATTTTTACTAATGATGCAGATAAGGGACAACTGCTCACACCATTCAAGACCAAAGGTGGCCACACAGTGCTAGATAGTCTCAAGGCAGACCACAAAGGATAGAGAATGCATGTGTGGGTCGAACAGATACTGCTACTCAAAATCTCTGCTTAGAGGTGCAGAAAAAACTACAGTGGAGCACCCTAGGAACACTACTCGAACTGCTAGATTCCAGGTTAAGATTCATTGTGTTAAGAAACTAATAAATCATCTAAGTGTTCCCTTTTCATGATAAATATTCATAATCACACTTTGTATAATGGTTAAAAAGTTGTGACTATTTAGACTGGAGCATAATCTACAACTAAACCCAAGGAAAAAGACCCTGGGAAATTTAAGAATGAAGTTAAGGTTCTTTTCTACAATACCACCGAATGACAATTAGACACACACCACTAATACTTTATATATAATTGTTGTTTCACCTAAGCTAATTAGAAAATATAAGGAGTACTCTTGTCAGCTAACAGATAACTTAACACTACAGCTCAACAAGCATTATTGGCACTGGGATTTTGTGTAATTTGTGATTTAGAGTCTGAACATCTCTCTTGGTTTATCAGATTAAATTAAGACTCACATTTATTGCATATCACTCCTTTAAAATATCAGAATAAAACATTTCTAAGACAGTAGAGCTTTAATTTCATTTGTGGGATTTAATAAATTACATGCAGGGGGGAAAATAGAAAACAGATAAACCACTGTCTGCAAGAGAAAAAAAAAATCCATCATTAAGTTCTGGCATTCCTGAGGTTTAGGATGTTGATGGAATCCATGATGGGACCAGACCCTCATAACTCAGAGTATCTCATTAGGCTTTTAATTATAACATTTAGATTCAAGACTTTCATGATGGTGCTGAAGTAGTTCACTCTTAAGCTAAGATCCAATCCTACTATAGTTTCTAAGACCAATTTCTTTACATGATGTAACCCAAGCTTCTAGTTGATTTGCTTAATGAAATTTTCACATTTATTAGCACCATTCAAAAATAAAACAATTCTAATAAAAAAGCAAGCTAGTATCTTGTAGATTAAAGGGGGAAATATTAAGATGGAGTAAGTTAAATTAATACATTAGCAACTTTGATTTCATCTTGTGGTATGAAGCATTGTCTTAGGATAAAAACAGAATATGCAATAAGAGGAGAGGGGACAACACATTTCAGAGTTCAGGGCATGGATCAACAGGGTTGAATGCATATATAAGAAGCTTGGTTATGGGTGCGGGCAACTCTTTCTTTGGGCCCCACCCTATTCATAAAACACACCCCTGCTGTCAGGCAGAGTAAGAGTCCATTTTTAATTTTAGTAAGGAGTCAGAGCCCAAAGGAGTAAGTGGTTTGGGGCAGCAGGAAGGAGAAAAAGGAGTGAGCTACTGCATACTGCTTTGCACAGGGCCCCATGAAAAGTAGGGCATGCCAGAGTTTGAACATCATCATATTGAAAAAAAAAATAGATAAAACTGGAAAAGTACCAAACGAAACAAAAATCACAACCCTGAGGGGGATATAAGTCAATGACCCTTGGAGAAACTGAATTGTTTTATTAAGCAATAATGTATCTTCCAAGCACTCAATGGCAGTTCTGTGTGTAACTAGCGTAGCCAACTGGGGATATTCAGTTATTTCATAATTGTGTGGATCATCTGATTGCTATCATCTACAAATATTTTTAAAATTAAATAAATATTTTAAACAAATACCTTGTGTACAAAAGCAAAACGTACTCCTTTTGAGCAAGGCATAGCAGTAGAACAGGGAAAGTGACCTCAAAATAGTCTTAAATTTCAGAATTTAGGGGTGAAAGTTCTGGTCTCAAAGTCAAATAGCAATATTCTCATAATCTTCAGTGGGGCCAGGATTTCACCACAGGAGTGGATTCAGACTGGTCCAGTTATCAAGGAAGAGTTAGACAGACAGTGGATGTTTTGATGTGTTGGCAGAGTTCATTTGTGGTACAATTTAATTCCATATGAGAGTGACTTTCATAACTAAGCAGAGACCTAGATTGAATTACAAAGATTTTTTTTAAATGGGCCAATCCTGTGAGGCAGTGACTTGAATGGGAGTCAAGGGCACTCAGCCCCTCACGAAAACAGGCCCTGTATCTCTGTGGAAAAATAGATAATACTGGGCTGTTTCCCATTCTTAATGCTGTTTATTTGTATATAAGCCCCTTCAATCACATACATGAAAAATGTGTAGAAAATGATCAGTCACAAATGTTATAAAACAAAGTTTATTCTGCAATGTTTTATATTGAATTGCATCTCTTTGGTAAAAATAAACTTTATAAACATTTTAATTAACAGAGGTTAGAATACAAAAACTAAACTTCTGTGAATTGTCTTTAAAATCGGTAAAGGACTGAACCGGGGGGGGGGTAGAGGGGAGGTTCGGCTTGGTCATCTACTGGCAGAGTTATTCTAAATAAACCCAAGACATTTCTTATGCTACATTAGAAAACAAACTAAAGGAAGTATTTTAAAACAACTCCCGTTGCTTTGATCAGAAAGCATTCTTACAATTTCACTTTTAAATAAATAATAGTTACAATGAATTGGCAATTATAAAATGTCTTATATCCCTATATGATGGCAACATAATACTTTAAATTATGCACTTAGTTTGAAGAAATGTACATTTATAAAACAGTCTTGATAATGGCACTGGCAGTTAGATGCGAAGAATGTGCTTTAAGATAATGGCAGGTGCAACATTTAAAATACTCTACTTTTTCTTTCAATAAATATTTTGACTACACCATTATTAACATGTATGAATGCTTTGCTTTAACCAAAGCTTTCACTTTTCAGCCTAACAAAAAAGTTGAATGACTTGCAACTTCCATTTTTAAAAGTTGGATTTTAAAACATTTGCTGTGATTTTCACAAAAGCAATAATTTAGTACTGGAATTTGAAAGACTGATTCAGCTTTGTACAGTATTCACATCAGTATTTAATAGGATAGCTTCCCTGGTAAACAGGTCTCATACACTTCTTCATTTTAATTAAAAATTGCAAGTGACATTAACACTTTCCCTACCCTTTTAACAGCTGCTAAAATATAGTTAAACTGACCATTTGGTATGAACTCTTTTTATAATGTCACTGAAAAAGCAGTTAAAACACTCTTCAATTTATACTATATACACCATGGTCTAACTCAGACCCTGAAGTGTAGTAAGTGAAAGGATATGAAACTATCCAAGGAGAATATAAAAGAAGGTAATCCACAACTGAAAAGTTAGGATGACATTCACATCCTCTGCAGCGGGAGATGTTGAGATCTGAGAAGCAAGAGATTGCAGGAGGACACCACAGCCCTTCTGTCTGCTGGAACACAGCACTGAGATTAATACAGGGACATGTGGAAATGTGGTCAATGGGTGAGTAAAGTAAAGATCCATCTGCCTTTGCACTTGGTGGGGAGTGCAGCACAGACTGTAGCAATGGGTGCAAAGCAGTTGTACAAGTGTCCTGTGCCCTACTACTGCTTGCTCAGAAGGGAGGATTCCAATCCCCCATATCTCTGAGTTTGTTCACTTAGGTTTTATGTAAAAGGTGCAAATTGCACCCTTAACTTTTTGTTAATTACAGAATGATTTTATTGCTCTGTCTTTGCATATGGAGACTAAAATACATTATAAACCTATCTCCCAATTCTGACACCCTCACTCATGCTGAGTAGCACAACTGATTCCAGTGTAAAAGTGGTACAATCAGGCCCCTATTTAGTATGGAATCTTTATTTTGAAAACATTGATTCTGTTGGGAAATGAAGGATAAGATTTGAACAGGTTCACGGTCTTACCAAGGCAAACAGCAAGAAAATGAGTATGAATACAATTTCCAATATTTGAATATTTAGGGTTAACAGAAAGGCTGTGATTGATTTTATCACAGAAAGGCTGTGATTGACTTTATCAGGAGCTTAATACAACATTTATTCCATAGTGCTGAATTTTAAAAAATTGAGATATACAACACTTAAATGAATTTCAAGGGGATATTAATGATGCTTCTCCATAGTTGAATCATTATTTTTATATTGATACAATAATCATTACTTTTACATTGCTATACTGAACATGTTTTGTATCAAACTCTATTAAAAAGTATATTGGCAAACACTAGTGAAAGAAATGTCAAGCATCAACACGTACATCTCAGTGTTAAGAAATCCCATGTTTATAATTAATCATTTGTTTGTTTTTCAATTGTGAGATAATTAATTTCACCCATTATCTGTTCAATAACAGATACTGTCAGCTAATTCACTGCTCAAGACCTCTAAAAGAGATGTAAATGAGATGAAAAATGGAGCACATTTGTATACCATTTTTTGTTCAGTAAAGGTGGACTGGGGTGTGTGCACACAGTCACAGTGCCAGAGAGACAGATTTCCTTTTTTTTCTTTTTACTTTTATGCTTAAAACTAAAAGTGGAGCCCTCTTAAAGCCACTGGATTTAAATACCAAAGAAACGCTATGTAGATGCTTGAATATCTTGGGGACTGATCCAAAGCTCATTAAGTCAATTGGAGTATCTCCATTATCTTTAACAAGCACTGGAACAGAACCTTAGAACAGAAGGCCTTCAGCAGCATGGCTGTATGAATACTTCAATTGGAAAGGATAATTATACAGGCAGGATACATGGAGAAACTGACAAATAAGAAAACACGGAACTCTAAGAACCTTGGATCCAAGTGGCCAGAAAAACATTATCCCATTATTAACAGTTTAGCTTCATTTCTTTTTGTTGAATCCAGCATTGTTCTGAACAACCGAACACTGGACATGGTTTCATATATGGGTATACAGTATTTGATTCTAATTCTAAGCCATCTTGACGAACACTTATTGAAAGCAGCAGCTTAATGTATGAGCTAAACAGATTCATGGCACATCACACTGCCTCTCAAACACAGGTAAAATGACCTATGTTAAGTTTTATACCATGCTGAAACATACTTAAGGCATTCTTATACTTACAGTACTGTTAAACTTATTCTAACATGTCTGTGTACCCATTTCTTTTGCACAAAATACTAAAAAATTGCCACCATCTATTTTAAGATTTAAGCAGTCAAGACTGAGCTTTTTTAAAAAATCCATTACACTCGATTACTATAACATTCTTGTCCACAACATGTTTGGGTTCTAAAGATTATTATTGCAAAGGTGATGAATTTTAAGGAGCTTCACCCCCAAATATGAAGGGCCAACCATGAGCCACAGTGTATGCCCTAGGAATGCCATGCTATTTGATATACACTGTAGTTCAAAGGAGGCTAAAATGGTACATACAGCACGAAGTAGAAGCACAGTTATCAGTAGACTTGGACCAAAGTTATGGTAGCAGATATTAAAATGCACAAAGTGTATTTAGAAATTAAGATTACGAAAACTGAGTTAATTATATTAAAGGAAACTATTATATTATGCTTTTCTTAAACATGACCCAAAGTTCTTTCCAGCAGTCATTTACAATTTAGCCATCTAGAATCTCCACTTCATTTGTGGATTGAGACAGCATGAACTTTATGTTTTTTAACAAGTATTTTTTACACATGAAAAACAAAACAAATACAGCAAAAACCTTTAGCTAACAGCTATTGTGTATTCAATAGTTGGGGGAAATGGTAAGTGGCACAAGTGCAGTGGCAGCTTCTCACTGTTTGATACACCAGTGAAAGTTATTTGTGTGTTGGAGAGGGAAATGGGGAAATTGTGTCCCCTCACATGGGGTGAAATTCACTCCTATGTGGAGTAGGCCTGCACAGAGGTAAATTTCACCCATAACATGCAACTGAACCTATGCATCCCTCTGTAAATGGTCAAATATTCAATCATTCGTCATCAAAAAGTATACAGTTAGATTTTCACATGGCATGCATCTCTCCTAATCTGAAACGGTTAAATAAAACATTTTCTATGCAATGATTTAAAAATAAAGGGCCAAACTATAATTAGCATCAAAAAATAAAAAAGTCCTCTTATGGCTTTGATCTTCCTTGTGAAGGATAAAAGTAGAAGAGTATTGCCACACTTAAAAAAAATATATGTATATATTCACACTAACAAGCATTACTATTTTTTCCTCTGCTTTTGACTTTGGGTCTTTGCAGTACTTATTAGGGAACCCAAGCATGTGCTGATTCCAGCCAGGTGGAGCAGAGACCCAGCTGCCTCCTTCAGCTCCTCATCAATTTCTTGACATAACTCCTTGAGAGCTTTCTTGCTAGGCTTACTTTTGTCAGAGGTATCTACACAAAGTTGTGATGCATAGCCACTGTCTCCAAGAGGGTCGTCTTCATAGTCAATGTCCGTATCCACTTCACTATGAAATCCTTCACTGCCATCACTTCCTGCATGGCTGGTCTTTGAGATAAATTCATACACTTCATCAACAGAGGACAAGGAAGACATGCTGGACCTAGATGCACAACATTGTGAAGCCATGCTGTTAGCACTGTAATTGTGATCCTCCTTTGGATCAATATTAGTGGCTGCAGAATTATTTTCTTGCAGATTTATGGAACTGTGATGATTAAATGCACTGCCATAACTCCTCTTCTTGGGCGTCTTGAGAGGTTGGGCCTTCTCACCTATTGAAAGCAAAGATGTATAAGTAGGCAAAATAGCTCAAACTAAAATCTACCATCCCAGTCTGTCTGACTGATGTGCAAAGATTTCTAAACTGAGTATTTAGTTTACATAGTTTACATTTAACGATCACTGAATATTAGAAGATCTTGATATTCAGCAAATCCTGAATATGAATAGTAGTGGTAGAGACGCGGGCTAGAAGTATAGTGTCTCCAACTATGGAGCGGCAGAAGGCAACCAGACTAATTAAGAAAGCAGAAATGGGGTCCCTGAAAACTGGGGAATGATGGCAGAAGGGGCTGAATATGCAGGATGGCCACCCTACTGCCTCCCTACCATTTATAAGCTATCCGCAGAGTTTCTCAACAACTGGTCCGTGGACAAGCGCCAGTCCCCGAGATCTCCCTGACACGGTATAGGAAGGCAGCAAGCCAGTCACTGCTATTAAAAAGGTTGAGAAACACTGAGCTAGAGTATACCTCACTTCTGAAATTTTCAGCTATAATTTTTTTAGCTTTCAGTGAAGGAAAAAGAATGCGTAAAACTGTTTATGCTTACAGTCTAAAATCCCTTGTTCTATGGAAGTATTTAACAGCATCATTGCAGTAGCAGCATCAATATCAGATTCTGTAAAGGAGAGGTAGCAAAAAGTTAGGTTTCATTCTGGGGTGGGGTGGAGAACAAGAATCCTGTTAAAAAGTAACAACAGCAACAATAATATGCATTTATAGTTTGAAACACAAGAAATTGGAATCAAATGTCAAAGAATCCCAAATAGGCATGACTGCTGTATGCTTAAAAATTAGCTCATGAGCATGAGTGAATGTGACTCGATTAGAACTACCATTGCAGAACAAATCACAGTGTATTTTAGTGGTGAAACAAACATTATAATGTACATTTCTAATGTACATTATCAGAGCTGAAGTCAAGGAGAAGTAGCCTCACATTAGGCAGTTTTCTATACGTATAATCAGGCTGCAATGTTATATTTATCTATGAATAATTGCTATTCATAACAATACAAAGAAAAAGATTAGCCATCTGCCACAACAGAGATCTGCCTTAAGCAGCCTTGGAACGTATTCTACAAACTACATGTTTGTAGAATTGCATTAGTTAAATGCAGCACTGAGATTCAACATGGATGAGTAGCATCTTTATATTAGTGCAACACAAAGAGCTTTCCTTGTAATATCCATCACATTACCCACAAGTCAAATGGAACAACACCCAAGCAGAGATACCAAAGGAAAAAAATTATAGAATTCTTCAATCTACAGAGCATGAAAGTATAAATAATAAATGGGCAATTGAAGACCTAAAAATAATTAGGTAAACAGCATTGCTTTAACTCAAAATTACACATGTAGCTGTAGAAATTCTATCCTATGGACAGCAGGGTGAAATCATCAGTTTCTTGAAGAGCCCAACCACAACACTGGACAGTACTGTTAAACAACTAAAGTTACTAACTGGAATCAGAATTAGCTGGGTTAGTAATTAGCTCTCTGCTCACAATGAAAGAGCTATTGTTATCATAGAATCATAGAATACCAGGGTTGGAAGGTTTCAGAGTAGCAGCTGTGTTAGTTTGTATCTGCAAAAAGAAAAGGAGTACTTGTGGCACCTTTGAGACTAACAAATTTATTTGAGCATAAGCTTTCGTGAGCTACAGCTCACTTCATCGGATGCATGCAGTGCATCCACTGCATGCATCCGATGAAGTGAGCTGTAGCTCACAAAAGCTTATGCTTAAATAAATTTGTTAATCTCTAGGGTTGGAAGGGACCTCAGGAAGTCATCTAGTCCAATCCCCTGCTCAAAGCAGGACCAATCCCCAACTAAATCATCCCAGCCAGGGCTTTGTCAAGCCTGACCTTAAAACCTCTAAGGAAGGAGATTTCATCACCTCCCTAGGTAACCCATTCCAGTGCTTTACCACCCTCCTAGGGAAGTTTTTCCTAATATCCAACCTAAACCTCCCCCACTGCAACTTGAGACCATTACTCTTTGTTCTGCCATCTGCTACCACTGAGAACAATCTAGATCCATCCTCTTTGGAACCCCCTTTCAGGTTGTTGAAAGCAGCTATCAAATCCCCCCTCATTCTTCTCTTCTGCAGACTAAACAATCCCAGTTCCCTCAGCCTCTCCTCATAAGTCATGTGTTCCAGTCCCCTAATAATTTTTGTTGCCCTCTGTTGGACTTTTTTCAATTTTTCCACATCTTTCTTGTAATGGGGGGCCCAAAACTGGACTCAATACTCCAGATGAGGCCTCATCAATGCCGAATAGAGGGGAATGATCACATCTCTCAATCTGCTGGCAATGCTCCTACTTATATAGCCCAAAATGCCGTTAGCCTTCTTGGCAACAAGAGCACACTGTTGACTCATATCCAGCTTCTCGTCCAATGTAACCCCAGGTCCTTTTCTGCAGAACTGCTGCCTAGCTGCTGGGTCCCTAGTCTGTAGCAGTGCATGGGATTCTTCCGTCCTAAGTGCAGGACTCTGCACTTGTCCTTGTTGAACCTCATCAGATTTCTTTTGGCCCAGTCCTCTAATTTGTTTAGGTCCCTCTGTATCCTATCCCTACCCTCCAGCATATCTACCACTCCTACCAGTTTAGTGCCATCTGCAAACTTGCTGACGGTGCAATCCATGCCATCCTCCAGATCATTAATGAAGATATTGAACAAAACCAGCCTCAGGACTGACCCTTGAGGTACTCCGCTTGATACCGGCTGCCAACTAGACATGGAGCCATTGATCGCTACCCGTTGAGCCCAATGATCTAGCCAGCTTTCTGTCCACCTTATAGTCCACCTTATGTTCTCACTAGAGCTACTGAGCACACCTTTTCCTGATGGTGATCCACCTATTCAGAACTACTCCATCTAAAAATCAAAATCAAAGTAAATTATGTCTATTTTCTCATCTTGCTCTTTATTTACACCACACTTTTCCAAAAATATGCCTTGCAAATATTTAGTGGAAAAGGTTTCTATATGTCTGTCCTATTCTATGCTATTTCAGGGCATTTTAAATGGAAAGCAATGGGTCTTTTACAGACATTCTCTCCCTAATCTTTTTTCAGCAGCATAACAGAATCAGAAACACATTTCTCTTGTATGGCGCACGAGTCAGACAAAAGGAGAGCACCTGTTTATGGTATGAGGGTTTCAAAGTGTATGAGGGTTTATGAGCACCTGTTTATGGTATGAGATTTGCAAGGTATTTCGAAGGTGGGAACCCCCTATGAAGTACCCTGGATGTCTCACAGAGGGAGAACACATAGTGGGAGTAAGCATGTATGGGGAGTGATGGACTGTGAAATGTATTGGGAGCAATGCCTGGGAAAGGAAACTTTATGGGGGAGAAGAGAAGAGAAGAGAAGAGAAGAGAAGCTGGCTACTCAGAGTTTTCCCCTGTTAACCATCTGTTGAAGTTTGAACTGGTGGTACACAGCAGCTCATGTGGCTCTTTGTTTTTCCTGATGGCAATACTATTACTAATTATTATTATTAAATGATCAGCTATCATCCTTAGACATAGGAGTTATATATTTACATTTCAAGAGGAAAATAAACTCTCACATTGGGTCAAATTTCTCCATGACCAGTGATGAATTCAGCTTAATTTTTAGGAAGAACATAGTCATGTTTGGGATCACGTATAGCAATTTGGATAATTGCTAAGATGTCTATGCATTTACAAAGCTTTTCTTAGAATTCACTTCACAGAAGGCCCTGAAAAGCCAGCCTGATACTATTTCAGGAAGGGGGGATTAAGCTTCTGTTTTCAGTGCTAACTATAGAACATATACATTTTTCACTTAAAATACATTTCCCATTTAAAATAGGAGAATGCTAAAACAAAATCCTATATAGTCTGCCCTACTGCTCATGAGATTTTTATTCTTTTCCTTTCCAAAATGATGTTGGCAGCAACACAACCACTGAATTTACGGATCTTATGTAACCAACAGACAAAAAAAAGTTATGAACTATTATTTTGCTCCATTATCTTGATCCGGAAGTGAAATGTTCAGAATTATCACTTGCTCCAGATATTTTCTTTTAGCATATGATGTTGGTATATAAACACCACTTTGTTAAATTACAAGGAGCTATAAACATTAGTTCAAGACAGAACGACCTGTGAGCATGGTTTCTGCATCTCAGTACCCCAATGCAGAACTCATGAGTTGCAGTTCTTTCTTTCACCTTGCAAGCAGCTCTTCAGGTCACCCCACTAATGTATTTTGGCTTGCTCTGTCTTGCTGCAATGTACTTTCCCAAATTTATGCTTCCCCAGCACCATGGCTAAAGAACACACTAAAAGAAGTCTTCAGTCTCAACAACAGCTGCCTCCTAAGACCCAGGGAACACTAATGGCTTGCCTCTATCAGAGAGTATTTTCTGAACTGTTGTACGATATGTAGAAATTCAATTAGAACTGATACAAATTTTGATACCCTTGGAGCATCAAATTGGAATGACTAAAATCAGAGGTGATGCATTGGGGGAGGAGAAAGTGGGGTCACATGCCCCAAACCCCCAGATTTCTCTCAGTGTTTATTTATTTTTGTGGGGGAGTGGGTCAAAATACATCATCCCCTCATCAACAGTTTTCATCGTCTCTTACTAGCAATCCCAAACCTGTATTGGGCACATCAGAACAGTCATTTAAAAAAGAGTGAGATACAGAATTCTATTCTACAGCAAGCCCTTGGGATACTTAGAGCAAACATGTCTATCCTTTATTCCCTAGAGCAATGGTTCCCAAACTTGTTCGGTCGCTTGTGCAGGGAAAGCCCCTGGCGGGCCAGTCCTGTTTGTTTACCTGCCGCATCTGCAGGTTCAGCCCATCGCGGCTCCCAGTGGCCAAGGTTCACTGCTCCAGGCCAATGGGAGCTGCTGGAAGTGGTGGCCAGTATGTCCCTCGGCCCGCGCCGCTTCCTGCAGTTCCCATTGGCCTGGAGCAGTGAACCGCGGCCACTGGGAGCCACGATCGGCTGAACCTGCGGACGCAGCAGGTAAACAAACCGGCACGGCACGGCACAGCACGGGCTTTCCCTGCACAAGTGGCGGAACCAGTTTGGGAACCACTGCGCTAGAGAAACTGCGCAGAAAAGGCTCAACAGCTGTTCAGCAGACTAGCAAGGAAACATCCTTTGTCCAGCATCATGAGACAACCAAAAACCTGGCTTGGATAAATGAAATTTAATGCTGCCTGCTGAACAAGCAGCTAGCTGATCTGTCCTTAAAAGTCCGGACTAATTTTTCTGATGGTCTGTGGCTGAAAATTAAAACTAACCTCCCATTTCATTTGCCTAAAGCCCCACACAGAGCTGAAAAAATGGATTATTTAATATGCCCCAGTCTGCTACATCACTAAATTCATGCTTAGATTCTATTAAGTCAGTTGTGCCGCATACTGGAATTTGAGAAGAGCACTTAAGGTTATTCCTATATAGCTAAAAAAAAATTAAGAACCAACATATTTTCTTGGCAGCCAGCCAGTTCAAGATCCAGGACACTTAACACCCTTCCCCCATCCAAAACTGCAATCAGCAGAGATCCTCTACAGACACATTTCCTTCTTGCTTAGGACACTAAACCTCTGGTGGAATATGCCTTATTATTGATCAGTCAAGCCCTGAATTCAGCCATATACAACAGGCTCTCTCTGTACAAATCCTAGTTCAGGTACTAGGATTCCTACAGAGAGAGCCTGTTGTATATGGTGGTTTTAGTATATTTCTGGAACCATTGTACAGAATACACTGTTTTGAAATCAGAGGCCGCTTTTCCTATCTAGGGAGAAATGAAGTGCCAGTATTATACTTGGCCTTAGATGGAGATAAACTAAGGTGAAAGATGTACCATTTACATATAACAATAACACTACCTTTGAATGTGAAAGCTGGATTACCCTAATGGCTAATTTTTTAGAACAGGAAGTCTACAGGATAGGGCGACTGCAAGATCCCAAACCCTTGTTATACTGCATTCATCAAAACCTAGATGGACAGATTAGATAGAACCTGCTGGGAGGAGAAAATGGCTACCAGAAAGGCATAATACACATTTATAGTTAGTTAACTAACATTTCTTTTTTGTCCATGTGGCAAAGAATCCAAAACCTACATGACTGTTATATGACCAAAAATTAACACATTATATAGTGAGGATGAGAGTGTGACTTTATTAGAGCTACCATTGCAGAACAAATTACAATGTATTTTAGTGATGATAAAATACTTCATTTCAGCATCAAAGAGAGTCTTCTATAAATGACAGGGCTATTGAAGGGCACTGCATACTTGGCGTACATACTGTGTCGGGTGGACACATATTAAGATATATTAGAGTCAAGACAGTGCTGTTCAGATCAATAACTGAGTATATCAACAGGAAGATTTGGACTCTGCAGGGACTTGAACAGAGAATTTTCAGATCCAAATACACACAACTTAAAATGAATTTCCATTAGTTTCCAGTAGCAGTACAGCTTACATCTTTTCAGACTTTGAGCCACTAGTGACTGAAGTTCTCATAACAGCCATAAATCACATAGAAGGATGACTATATTTTGAAGTGTCTTTTAGGTGCTATCTGCTCTACAAAAATAACTATGCTTAAACAGGGCTGTGAGGCAAAAAAAATTCTATGTCCTCATGGGAAAGGGAAAAAAATTGTATTACACTGTTGAGCCCTAACAGCAGCTAAACATATTAATCTTTAACAGTGTGCTCAGAAGTAGTGTGCCAAGTCTTCATTTATTCACTGTAATTTAAGGTTTCGCATGCCAGTATTACATTTTAACCTTCTTAGAAAGTCTCTCTCTCTAAGTCTATATTATATAACTAAACTATTGTTGTATGAAAAGTAAATAAGGTTTTTTAAATGCTTAAGAAGCTTCATTTAAAATTAAATTAAAATGCAGATCTTATCAGTTTAGTGTGATCCTTGCCCTTGCTTTTCCTTGCTGAGTTTTCCAATGTCCCCAGGCAGGCAGTGGGCTGAGCAGGGCCGTCGGCCGGGACCCTGTCTGGCAAGGGGCCAGCAGCTGGAACCCCAGACCGGAAGCAAGCTGAGCGGGGCCAATGGCTGGTATACCAGGCTGGCAGCGGGCTGAGTGGGGTACAGTAAAGGCAAACACAAAAGTCAGCTTCTTGTTAGAATTTGCTTCATCTGAAGGCAAATGAAATTTCCCTTGAAAATAAAATAAAGGAGAAGGGAAGGGACCTTTGAAAGAAGGACAGCCCGTGTTAAGGAGTGGTGCAGAGGAAATGGCGTGTCTCAGATACATAGCGAGGGGAATCTTTATAATTTGTCATGTCATTAACAGAGCCCTGTACTCTTCAGATTGCAAGGGGGACCATCACATGCTTTTATTACAAATCATCCTCTGCCCTTATTGGCTGTTGGAGCACAGAAGGCCATGAAGGAGGATTGGCTTCTCAAAGAGTGGAACCCCTTCTCAGCACCAGGATGGTAAAAGATAGACATGCTTTATTTCCTCCTTTGCATAACTGTGAGACTCACATCTGGATCCCATAGTATTTTATGGATCTCATGAGTAGACCATAGGAAACTGTAATCCTGCACCTCTGCCTTGTGGGATTGATCTATGATTTATCCAAATGCAGTTTCTCTCCTCTGAAAGGTAAAAGCCAACATTTTTTGACATTGCAGAGAGATGTGCTGGCCCATGGTGCAGTCATAGGGCTCTTCTGGCTACCACATTAATCATCGTGACTCAGGCATAAATCTTCAGATACTTCTATACCTTACAACATAAATAACCAGACTCAGGGCTATACCAAAGAAGAGTTTTTCTCTCACTGTCATAGAGAATAGAAAACAAGGAGAACAGACAAGCAGAATTTAATACACAAAGCTTTGCAGGACATAGCCATAAGTAGCCATAAAGCAGGATATCCTGCACAGAGCATTTATGAGGTGGGATGGCAGCGTTAACCAGGCTACTCTGGATTTATTTACACCATGACATCCTTGTTTCATAAAGGCACAGCATATGCCCATATCACTATAACAGTGCACAGATTGGTGTAATTACACCAAAGTACAAAGTGTAAACTTTTTTTAAAAAATAGCTCTTGTGATGGATTTACTAAAAGAACAAAATCAGTTTAAATCAAAGACACACTAGTACAACTAAGGAGCACTCAATTAACTGACTTTTCTGAAAGAGTCTTTGTACACTTTGAAAAACGTCCATCTGCACATTTCAGTCTAGAATTTATTCTTAATATGACTAGCATTGTGGGAGGGCAAAACATACAGAAAATTAATGCCATAATTACCTTTGAAAGACCGGCCATGATTCTGCTTAAGTACTGAGGTTAAGTAATGAGGACAGGATGACCTACTGAAAAGAAAAATTTTTTTACTAAAGCCATAAATAGTACTAAATTTAATATACTGTGAATAGATGAAGTGAAGAAATTTCTATACCACAAAAAGTTAAAAGAAAAAAGTCATTAAATAGGAGAGGTAAGCCAAGGAAGCCCCACAATTTCTACTACTTTTGGTAGCTAGATGGTAAGCAAGCCAGTCTGATTACTGTATTATATAGATTTATAATCAGGACTCAAAAAAGCCCATTCGCTTTGGAGTGATTAGGAAACTTTGCTTGGCCAGCTATCAACTTCTGCAGATTCTAAGGGTTCATTAACATTTTTTAAAAAGCTCTAGCCTTTATGGTTGCGAAGAAAACTTTCTAAATATGACCTAAGTGTAAATCAGTGCAGTGATGTCCAGAACCCAGGTGCCTCTATTGTTGCTAAGGATTTTGCCAGGCTGCAGCTAAATGAAGACTGTCAAGAGTCCTGTCAGTTTCATTGCTGCTAATCAAAATGCAGTGGTCAATGACGAATTAAGTCAATCTCACTCTGCAGTTGCTAGAGAAAGCTCTGAACAGAAGTAGAAGCAGGCAATGGAACTTTTTGCTGGGGAGGAAGATTCAAAACCTGAGGCTACGGGAGCAGTAAAGCAACACAGATATGTGCCTCTTCCCTTCACAGCAGCCAAGAGGCTTGGAAGTGGGGCAAAGTAAAGGACTCCCAGACACACTAATAGCCAGAAGACTACAGTGGAAGGAAGGAACAGAGAGACTTCTTTTTCCAAAGGAAATGGGGAGCAGAGGAGAGGGCCTTCAAATGTAATCAGACACATAAGCCCCCAAACGGGGTCCATGGACAGGTGAGGGGAGGTTGGCTTGTCTCCTAGATGTTGCCTTTGGAGATTGTGCACTCCTCCACCCCCATCTTTCATATTGGTCTCTGAGACACTGAAGACAATGCAGGAAGAGATATGCTGTAATATTACAGAAAAGACAAAAATGAGAGAAAAACCAGGGAAGAAAAGGAGTGGGAGGAAAAAAAAAGATATGTAGTAAGCAGAGCTGCTTAAACAGGACTTGACTCATACATTAATTGAGAAATTTCACAAGTATTTGCCAAATACAATTATTTGACAGATACTTTTTTGTATTATCTGACCAGCTCTAAAGCTGGCCATATACTATTCTGTGAATACATTATTCAATACATACAAGTGAAATTAATCAAGTAAATACATAAAGTGAAATTAATCAAGTAGTATATTCAGAAAATATTTTTTGATACTCAACAAGCCCTTGTAGTATGTTAATTTTCATTAAAAATATATACAAAAGAAGTTTGATTAGCAATATGTTGCAATTAAATACCGCATACAACAAACAGTGCACAACTGTTTATTCCTCCAAATTGCATGGAACATAGGTCTTATTTACCATCGTAGAAGGATTTGACCTCAGGTTAGTAGGCAATGATAGATTTTTCAAGCCCAGTGTATAATCAGAACTTTGCAGTGAGCATGGGCCATGATTAAAGATTAAAAAAATCTGGGTGCCTAAAAAGTTAGGCAACCTTATTTTCAGAAGTACTTCTAAATCCATAGTTAGCAACCTTATTTTCAGAAGTACTGAGCACCCACAAATCTTAATGAAATCAATGGGAACTGCTGGTTGCTTAGCACTTTTAAAAATCAGGTCAATTTTAGATAGCTAACTAAAGATTTAAGATCTTACTTTAGGCATCCAGTTTGGGAAATCTTGGCCATAATGTTTAGATGAGTTTATGTTTAATTCTGTTAATTCTCTAGGGTTTTTTCCATTTTACAGATTCTGAGATTTTTGTTTTAAAAATGTATTTATTTCTTTGAATTGAGCTTAATTTCAATTAAATCCTTTGGCTGACATTCATGTTTTTATTTATGACTGTCTCATTCCTTTGGTTGCGCACGTCCTTACAGTTCTGGAATCATCTATTCGTGTGGCATGCCCATGATCAGAGGTGGATCAAAGTCTCATGGGACCCTGGACCAGAGCAAGTGGGGAGACCCTGGCACCAGAACCATGGCCCTGCCCCACCCCTTCCACCTGCAGCCCTACTTCTGTTCCACCCCTTCCCCATAGTCCTAACCTATTCCACGCTTTCTCTGCAGTCCTGCCCCCGCTCTGCCCAGGGCCCCGCCTCGTTCCACCCCTTCCCTCTGCAGCTTTGCCCCAATTCCGCATATGGCCCCGCCCCACTTTACCTCTTCCCCCATGACCCTGCTCTCTTCTTTCCATCACCACTACCCCTGGGGCTGTGGCAGGAGTAGATTTTTCCAGAGGCCCCAAATTTGCTGGGGCCCCTAGGCATGGACCCTTGGGCATGTGCAGTAATCCGCCACTGCCTATTATATTTTTGTTATTAGTCCAATCACCACTGCGGATTCATCCTCATCATATAATCACAATTCAATTGGGCATAGTTAACGGTCTCTGCTCTGAGGAGGGTTTCATAACTAGAATAGCAATGGTGCAGCAGATCAGGGACAAAAGTGCACTAATTGAGGTGTGTAAGGAAACTGGTACGTTGCCAGCCTGCATTGTATTTGGCTTTAGTTACTAATATCAGTCTCATTTTCATTGGCATTGAAAATTGTCACATTCACCATCCAAGAAAACATAATAGTTTAGCTCTATAAACAAACACAGCTATTTCAATTTTTTGTCTGGATGGGTTGCTGTGGGGCAGATGAACAAGGAGAGGATGAACAAGGAGAATTTATTCAAAGAATGGAAAATCACAACTGTTATCAGCAGGAAAATAAGGGATCTACACAACATTGTTTGATTTACAGTCCTTCACATAAAGATGAAGTGGCAAGTATGCAAGAAATATAGCAACCTGTCCTTTCACATGGGCTCAGATCCTGCAAACACTATGTCCACACATAATTTGACTTCAATGGAATTAATCACACGAGAAAAGCTATACACGTGCTTAAGTGTTTGCAGGATCAGAATCTAGGTGATCACCATAACCCAAAGGCAAAATGCACATATTGAAACCTGTAGCCTGGCCATACTCAGTATTCTCAACTTGCTTAACACGTTTCACAGAAACAAAGTACATCACTTATACCAATCATTTACTGTACCAAAATTTTATGTCTAAAAACAGGTTCTGTAGATCAGAAGCTGACCAAAATTTTAAAAGGCAACAATTATATTTTTTGGGACTACAAGTGAACAATGCTAAAATATTACTGACTACAAATACAAGCCCTCTTGATGAAATCTGGGGCTTCCTCTGGCACAGTAACCATCATTTTCTCTCTCTTCATAGGAGGATAGGATTAAGCTGTGGGGGTATGGGGGAGTATAGCATTCTGTTTGGCATTACTATAGATGTATATTTTGTTCACTAATAAAAGTAGCAATAAGATTAATAAAGGCCAGAAGGGATGATGTGATCTTCTTGTCTGAACTGCTGGATACCAGAGGCCATTAAATTTCACTCAGATACCCCTGTACTGAGCATAACAATTTGTGTTTGATTAAAGCATAACTTCCAGAAGGCATCTAATCTGAATTCGAAGACATCGAGTGATGGAGAATCCACCACTTCCCTTGTTAGTTTTCTCCAATGGTTAATCACACACTTAAAAATTTGTGCCTAATTTCTTCTTTGAATATGTCTGGTTTCAGCTTCCAGACACTGGTTCTTGTTCTCTCTTTCTCTGCTAGATTAAAGAGCCCTTTAGTACCTGGTATTTTCTCCATGTGAAGGTCCTTATACACTGTAATCAAGTCACCTTTGAATCTTCTGTTTGATAAACTAAATAGATTGTGAGTTCTCAAAGTCTCCCACTGTAAGACATTTTCTCCACCCTCTCCAATTTTTCCACATCCTTTTAAAAATGTGAACACCTGAACAGTACTCATTATTCGAGAACTAGTCTCACTAATGCCGTATATATGTTTATTAATTATTGCTACTATTTAGAGACTGCTTCCTTGCTGCAATACTGCTGAAATAACAGCTGAAGCTAAATATCTGAATTACTCTGTTCACAATGAAACTTTAGAGTAATATTTACTTATGCCTTAAACCACGGCTCTGTAAGAACTATTGGATTAAGATTTAAGGGCTTCTCTACACTACAAAGTTAAGCCAACATTATGCAGTTTACGTTGAACTATGGAGGTGTAGACACTACAATGCTCTTCCTGCTGCTTTAACTCTCTTGCTACACCGACTAACAGCATAGAGGTTAGGACAACTTAGTTAGAATGACGCAGCGTCAGTGTAGATACTGCATTGCTTACATCACCCTAAGTGGCCTCCAGGAGGTATCCCACAATGGCCACCATGACTGCTCTGATCACTGTTTTGATCTCCGCTGCCCTGCAGTCAGGTACACAGATATGTGCTCCTCCCCTTTTAAAGCCCCATGGAGTTTTGACATTGCTCTTCCTGTTTGCTCAGTGTGAAGAGCTCACATAGCTAGAGCCCTGCTCAGATACAAAATTTGTATCCACATCCAATCCATGATCCACAAAAATGATATAAAATGGATATCCGCAGATTTGCAGGGCTCTGCACATAGCGACTGCCCAGATGAGCATGTCAGCTCCATGCAGCAAACATGGTGCTGCCTGGAGTACACAGAAGGTGGATTTCCTGAGTCTGTGGGGAGAAATCACTGCAGGGAAGCTGGGGGAGAGAATCGCAAGAACCTCCCTACACTCCCCTTCCCCCCATCCCCACCCACCCGTTCCATGTATCTTCCGGGGCCACAGAAGGCACTCCACCCCCTGGGAGATTAAACAAGACAGCTGCACATACTCCAAGGAGGCTCTCATAGCTGGGTGTATGTGTTTGTGAATTCCCTCTTCCATCCCCTTTAAAGATACGAAAGTTTCCCCTGCATGTCTGAAGTTTACCTCAGTATTACATAGGTATGTTTGCATGGGTGTGGAATAAAAATCTACTTTTGGAAACTGAATTTATCTTTATTATTCTCCATCACATCGTGACTGCTGCTAATATTCAGGACAATAGCAATAGGTTCATATGCATTGTAAGAGTTGGGCAGAAACAGCAATCATACAAGGTTTATAGCATAGTGCAAACAAACAATGCCAGGCTCAGCACACTACAGGAACACACATTACTCTGCGTCAGTGTTAAAATGTTCCTTCACAGCATCTCTTGGATCATATTAAAGAAGTTCTCTATTAAAACACAGATGAGTTTGATTCACCATAGTTTAAATTTCAGGGTATTACTAATTAAGTGGTCTCTTGATTTTTGGTACTGTTTCTCTCCCTCTCTGTGTGAAACTTGCAAGCTGCTAATTGTGTTAGTACATCCTAAAACAGTCTGTTCTCAAAGCAATACTTTGTAACAACAGAAACAGAGACTCCCCTCCCTTTTGTTGTATTTATCTCGCTTTGTTAACAATTGTGATTAAAATAGAGATAGAGACTGTATGTGGATGGACGCTTCCTGAGGATAATAAATGAATAATCAGGGAGGTGCCAGCCTAAGAATCCAGTGTCCATCCACCGAAGAAGGCGTCAAGTGGAAACAACCAGAGGACCCCCAGAGGGCAGACTGGAATCCACCCAACAGCCTCAAGGATGGGAGAACCAAAGAACAAGATAACATCTGGCAGCACGGAGCCGTCAGGAATGTGCCATCTGCTGATTGATTCAGCAAAAGCATGATGAAGCAATTCCCACAGACTGGCATAGGAAGAAATTCCTATAAAAATGGACTCTAGAAAGTGAGTACTTTGGGGTCTGATTCTGCAAACCAGGAGCATCAGATGAGCATCTGACAAGGCCCTGCTCCCTCCTCATGTCCAGGCCACCTGGCCAGTTGCCTGGCACGAGCAACTCTAAGGCTGGTAACTATGATAATAACCTTGCAGAACCTCTGTGTGTGTGTATGAATGAATGTTGAATAAATATGAAATTTAATGGAATGTTATAGGTATAACTGACTGCTTACTATGATTCTTTCTGTATTCACAATAAATGTGGCATTTTGCCTTTTCCCCTTTAATAAGATACTGCTGGTTTTTATTTTATTGGTATAACACATCCCCCAGCCAAACAGCCCCCCACTGAGCTCCTCATATAGCCTTGTGTTCATAACTCACAGCACAATATTGAAGAGCAATGCAGGATCCATGCTTTCTAACAGAGATGGTTGGCTTGCAGGTTATCAGGGCATTTGAAAAGTAGCTGGCAATTTAGTAGGATACCCCTGGAATGATGGAATTGAGAAACCTGCACCATGTAACACTGAACCTTCCCCCATGAGGCATTAAAAACCCTTCCCAAAACGTCCTGCGCCAGTTGCACAGAGGGCTAATTATGCACAGTGCACAGTTCTCTGTGTTGATGCAAGAGCTGCTACTGGAGATGTGCTCCACCAACACAAGGAGCATAGAGAGGACATGCAAGGTGGTTTAATTACAGCAGTGGCTGTAGGTTGACATAACTTAAGTTGAGTTAAATTTGTAATGTAGATATAGCCAAAACTTAGGCTAAGAAAAAAGGAAGGACAAATGCATCCCTTTCCTGTACAGGTCAGAGGCCTAGAAATGTAATTTTTTTTAAAGGGAATTTAAAAAGAAAAAATGTTAAAAAGACAGAAGAAAATATGTCAAACATTTTGTTAATAGAAAAAAAAATATACAATAATAAAGCCTGAGGTGAAATCCTGGACCTATTGAAGTCAATGGGAATTTTGCTATAGATTTCAATAGGGCCAATATTTCACATTATGTGCAATAACTAACGTAATTAGTGTGTGACTGAAGCCTGGCTTCAATGAAAAAGAAAAATTACAAACAACAAAAGTGCTACAAATTTAGGACCTGATCCTGCAAATACTTATGCACTTGGAGTAAAGTTTTTCACTTATGTGGTCCCTGCTCTTGTCAATGAGGATTATGAATGAAGTTACTCCTACTTCAGTGTCTGCAGGATCAGGTCCTTATGAATTTACGGTTTGACTCTGCAAACAAGACAAAAAAAAAACCTCACGAACAAAGGTTTTTAGGACAGAGCCTTCACTTCAAATTTTATCTACAGAGACGCTCATGCCCATTATGCAAAAATACTAGCTGTTATAAAACACATCACCTTCTAGAATCTAATGACCGTCGTTTCAGTTGCCATTGTTTCAACAAGAAGCCTGAAAAGGCAACTAACCATATTATAGGTTTCAGAGTAGCAGCCATGTTAGTCTGTACCCGCAAAAAGAAAAGAAGGACTTGTGGCACCTTAGAGACTAATAAATTTATTTGAGCATAAGCTTTTATGAGCTACAGCTCACTTCATCGGATGCATGCAGTGGAAAATACAGTGGGGAGATTTATATACACAGAGAACATGAAACAATGGGTGTTACCATACACTCTGAAACAATAGTGATCAGGTAAGGTGAGCTATTACCAGCAGGAGAGCGGGGCGAGGGGGGGGGACCTTTTGTAGTGATAATCAAGGTGGGCCATTTCCAGCAGTTGACAAGAACATGTGAGGAACAGTGGAGGAGGAGTGGGGGGGGGGGGAATAAACATGGGGAAATAGCTTTACTTTGTGTAATGACACATCCACTCCCAGTCTTTATTCAAGCCTAAGTTAATTGTATCCAGTTTGCAAATTAATTCCAATTCAGCAGTCTCTCGTTGGAGTCTGTTTTTGAAGTTTTTTTGTTGAAGAATTGCCACTTTTAGGTCTGTAATCGAGTGACCAAAGAGAAAGAAAATAACAAAGAAAATAACAGAACACCACTAGCCATCATCTTCAGCCCCCAACTAAATCCTCTCCAACGCATCATCAAGGATCTACAACCTATCCTGAAGGATGACCCATCACTAGGACTGAGCAGGAGGCAAACAACCAATGGCCCAGCCTTCCTCTCACCCCCCTTAATCTCTGTCCTTTGCCGTCCCCCCCACCCCCCAAAAAAGATGCTGGGCTTGCAAGAATGGGATAGAAAACATAGTTATGAGTTGAGTTAAGGGGAGAACAGAATACACAGGGTTAAAAATGGTTTTCTCCACCCCCATTTTTAAAGGTGTCCCAGTTTTTCGGGAGAGGGAGCCCTCCTTCCTGCCCACTTGCTTCATACACTTTCCCTCCTTCCCCGCAGATATCAAATGCTTCTCATGAGACGGGTGTCCTGATGTATCAGCCTGAAAATCTAGACTCACTAGATTCTCATTTCCTTGTCCATTCTGCCCTCTTCCCTCCCTGAGCCTCATTCAGCTCCTTCTCTCCACTAGTCATTTTCAATCTATTAGCCTCCCTTCCATGCAGTATTTTGTCTCTTTCTCCCAACTCTCAACTCCATTCCTCTCCACTCCCATGTCAGGAAACAATAGAATTTGGGGGGCATGACTGGTCACCCCATTTTTTTTTCAAATAACGACTTCTTTTGGGTCATCAGTTGTCCAGGCTGTTGTGTTCTTTGGGAAAGGTTACCATAACTTAATGCTATACTTGTAACGGAAAATTTGCCTACCTCGGTGGTGATGCCGGTGGGGTATAAAATGCAAGTGCTGAGGGAAAAGGTTGCTTTTTCAGTGCTTGTATAAGATTTGGCTTATATTCTGGATCAACACACCATAATGAACCTTTTCCATTCACCTAGAGGGGGGAAACATAGCAGTGTGAATTAGAAGATTTAGGAGAAATTAGTAAACAAGATATAGAGGAGTCCATTGTTACAATACTAATATTAAACATCCATTGTATCAACAATACTGACTATAGGCTAAGATATTTCCATTCTAAACCCGTTTTCCCTCACCATTTTCTCAGCTAGAACTTGTAAACTTTTATTTCAGTCCATGCTAAATATTTTTGTAAGTTTGAAGAAAGTCTGTTCAGCCATTTGAGGGGCAGCGATATGGGCCCCCTTTCTATCCTCACATCAGAAATAGGGTCCCAAAGTTGGGATTCCCTCCTTTCTTCTCTGCACTCTAGGGATGTAGAGAGTTGTGTGAAATGAGCCCAGGTAGTATGTCAGAAGAGGCTGGCATGAGGAAGGTGAGTAAATGTACATATTAATAGAGTCATATTAGCAAAAACTGCAAGATAAGTATCCAAAAAGGACTTGGGTTTAATGTGTTTGTAACTTTCTTCGTTTTAGCCAGTCTTTTCAAATTCATCCTGTTGGATCATATTAAAGAAGTTCTGTATTAAAGTCACAAATGAGTTTGATTTCCCATGGTTTGAATTCCAGGGTATTACTAATTAAGAGGTCTCTTGGTCTTTGGCACTGTTTCTCTCCCCCTATGTGTGAAACCTGCAAGTTGCTAATTATGTTAGTACATTCTAAGACAGAGTCTGTTCTCAAAGCAATTCTTTGTAACAACTACTCACACAGAGAGAGACTCAAGACAATACTCTGTAACAACAGAAACAGCACCCAGAGACTTCCCGCCCTTTTGTTGTATTCATCTCGCTTTGTTAACAATTGTAATTAAAATAGAGACAGAGGATGTATGTGGATGGATGCTTGGTGTGGATAATAACTGAATGTTTAGGGAAGTGCCAGCCTAAGAATCCAGTGTCCAACCGCTGAAGAAGGCGTCAAGTGGAAATAACCAGAGGACCTCCGGAGGGCAGACTGGAATCCACCCAACAGTCTCAAGGATGGGAGAACCAAAGAACAAGATAACATCTGGCAGCACGGAGCCGTCAGGAATGTGCCATCTGCTGATTGATTCAGCAACAGCATGATGAAGCAATTCCCATAGACTGGCATAGGAAGAAATTCCTATAAAAATGGACTCTAGAAAGTGAGAACCTTGGGGTCTGATTCTGCAAACCAACTTCCAGGAGCATCAGATGTGCATCTGACAAGGCCCTGCTCCCTCCTCATGTCCAGGCCACCTGGCCAGTGGCTTGGCATGAGCAACTCTAAGGCTGGTAATTATGATAACAACCTTGCAGAACCTGTGTGTGTGTGTGTGTGTATATGAATGAATGTGTGAATAAATATGAGATTGAATGGAATGTTATAGCTATAACTAACTGCTTACTATGATTCTTTCTGTATTCACAATAAATGTGGTATTTTGCATTTTCCCTTTAATAAGATCCTGCTGGTTTTTATTTTATTGGTATAACAATCCAAGTCACATGGTCTTAGTGAGGACTAAATGTATATAGCGTGTTGGAAGTTCCAAAAACAAGTCATGTTTATCACATGAGAAAAGAGAGAACGAATTCTGAAAAACAAATGTGTGAATTAACAGCTCCATAACTGAGAAAAGCTTTTCAGTTTTCTTCTAACCTTCAAAACAAAATCATTTTTGGGTTGACAGGTGCAAAGGAAGTCAGCATCCCAGGAGTGTGTATGAATGTAAGGACTGGTCTACACACAGCTTTTGTACTGCTATACGGGTTAGAAACAGAGTTAAAACAGTACAAGCCCCTAATTATAAGGGATGTAGTTACAGCAATATAAAAGGGGCTTATATCAGAATAGTTTATTTTCAGGTTACGTCTACATCCCACTGCCTAAACTTGCATAGCACTCTAGTATAGACACAGCTGATACCTACAGAAGGAGTTTTTCTGCAGATGTAGGAACACTACCTTCCTGAATGATGTTAGCTACGTTGACAGAAGTACTCCTCCATCCACGTAGCTGTGTGTACACTGTGGGTTTTGTCGACATAGCTGTCATTCGCAAGGGTGGGGTTTTTCACACCCCTGCCCGATGAAGCTATTAACTTTTAAGTGTAGACCAAGCCTCAGTGTGTAAACATGTCCTTAAATGAAGTAAAATAAATTTGTTAGTCTCTAAGGTGCCACGAGTACTCCTTTTCTTTTTGTGAATACAAACTAACATGGCTGGTACTCTGAAACCTTAGACTAACTCCACCATCTAAAATCACTAAAGGGGTTCAACCTCGTGCAACAGAGTTGCACTTAAGCTTGTGGACAACCACTGCTAGGTCCCCAGTCAGATGTACAAGACAAAAGTGTTTTATTAGACTATCACCCCTTTTTTATTAGACTGACACCTGCAGCAGTCTTTCCCAGCAATGACAAGGAAGGCACTGGTAGCAAATCAAAATAAAAGTCCTACATCAGGCCTATCTTCCCTCAGAGAAAGTCTGACTGGCAGCAATCTCAAGCAGTTCCTGACCCCAGAAGCCTTCTCGCAGAGAGAGACCTGGAGGTCTGCTCTTCCTTCCAGCCAGTTCCCAAATGAGCTGGACTCTACCCTTTTAACCTCTTCCTCCAAACCTATGGCATGGTTGGGATGACTGAGCCCACAGCAGCTCGTTAACTCTTTCCTTGCCAGGGTTTTTTTTTAATAGCCCATCACACTGAGCCTATATTGATGTTAATTCAATTGAGTTAATCTTGCTTGATTGAATTTGGACTAGGAAAAAAAGGTGGGTTTTCTTCAATCAGACAAGGCCAATGATTCCCTGTGGCTTATAGTTTAGTGACAAAGTATCATGTCTAATAACCAACTACTCCGTGGATTATTGTGGTCCCATGTTTCCAAAACCTGAAAACCTGACAACTTGGTGTATCCTACTTGGCAGTACCCGTAAGCCCAGCAATGTTATCACTAGTTTGTTATACATTCCAGGTTATTCAAATTGACATATCAAAAAACTAAGCAGGAGAGAATATGCTCTACTCCTCCCAAAGCTTCTTTGCCCACTCACTGCATATAGGGGAAAGCTATTCGTCAGGCTAGTTGCTTCATGTAATACAGAAAAGACAAATCGTATAGTGAGAGTTAAAGCAACCCTATCCCAGTGAGCTAACATGTCACAGCTAGGAGGGTAGAAGTGCCAAGTTTTGTTGTTGAGAAATCTGGCAGAATCTTACAAAAGCCACTAATGCATACGGATGATGGAAGACGGATAAAGCAAAAAAAATAAAAGATGACAAATATAAATGATTCTGTATTAATTTTTAAAAAGAAGAACAGAAAAGGCATAATACCAGACAGCCATTCTCACATGTTGGGTATTAAATATTTGCATTAGAGCAGTTCTAGATTTTAGGACAGAAGAGAAAATAGAGGTAATCTTGTCAATACATGAGGAAAATGTTTCAGAATGAAGATTAAAACTTCATGGGCTAGAGCCTCAGCATTTGTAAATTGTCATATGCCTACTGACTTCAGTGGACCTATAACTATTTACACCAGCTGAGGATCCACTCCTATGCTTTTATGACCCAATGTTTCCTGACAATTAAATATTGTCAAGGCTTAGAAAGCACCAGTGTAGCATCCACTCATGGAGGGATCTAAGTTATTGGACTTTTTTCATAAGATGAAATATTTTGTTATAAAAAGAGCTTGAACTATGAATTAGGGGAAAAAATCAGAAATAAAACTGTGAGTGTTATTTAGTAGTTATTGAAATGCCCTACAAACAAATGCCTCTGAACATTGCTCTCTGTAAAATTCCTTTTTTATTGGATCCTATTCTTTACCCTGCAACAAAGCTTAGTGTGAAAACTATAAGAAATACACCAACTTTTTTTCTTTAGATATTTGGATTTAAATAGACTATTAGCTAGTTAATCCCACCACAGCTGTGATTACCCTAACTGGCTGAACTGACCCTCTTAATAAGAGTATATTGCACAGGGTGGATAAAAATCAATTAAAAAAAAAACACCGGATTTTTTTGATCAAATGCTTTTTGAGGAAAAAACCTATCTAAAGATAGTTTTAATTAAGATACATTCTATCTCAAAGATATCTCCTTACACAGAGTCAATCCCTTACCTCTCTCTAAAAGTGCAAAGTTTCAAAAAGTTCAATGAATAGAAGACTGTTGGGGGCAGAATAGATCTGGATAAGGAAAAAAAAGTCTGGAGATAAATGTGAGAAGGGAGGGAAAGGCAGTAGAAACAAAAGTGAAACTGTTTGAGCAGCATATCATAGAATCATAGAATCATAGAATATCAGGGTTGGAAGGGACCCCAGAAGGTCATCTAGTCCAACCCCCTGCTCAAAGCAGGACCAAGTCCCAGTTAAATCATCCTAGCCAGGGCTTTGTCAAGCCTGACCTTAAAAACCTCTAAGGAAGGAGATTCTACCACCTCCCTAGGTAACGCATTCCAGTGTTTCACCACCCTCTTAGTGAAAAAGTTTTTCCTAATATCCAATCTAAACCTCCCCCATTGCAACTTGAGACCATTACTCCTCGTTCTGTCATCTGCTACCATTGAGAACAGTCTAGAGCCATCCTCTTTGAAACCCCCTTTCAGGTAGTTGAAAGCAGCTATCAAATCCCCCCTCATTCTTCTCTTCTGCAGACTAAACAATCCCAGCTCCCTCAGCCTCTCCTCATAAGTCATGTGCTCTAGACCCCTAATCATTTTTGTTGCCCTTCGCTGTACTCTTTCCAATTATCCACATCCTTCTTGTAGTGTGGGGCCCAAAACTGGACACAGTACTCCAGATGAGGCCTCACCAGTGTCGAATAGAGGGGAACGATCACGTCCCTCGATCTGCTCGCTATGCCCCTACTTATACATCCCAAAATGCCATTGGCCTTCTTGGCAACAAGGGCACACTGCTGACTCATATCCAGCTTCTCGTCCACTGTCACCCCTAGGTCCTTTTCCGCAGAACTGCTGCCGAGCCATTCGGTCCCTAGTCTGTAGCGGTGCATTGGATTCTTCCATCCTAAGTGCAGGACCCTGCACTTATCCTTATTGAACCTCATTAGATTTCTTTTGGCCCAATCTTCCAATTTGTCTAGGTCCTTCTGTATCCTATCCCTCCCCTCCAGCGTATCTACCACTCCTCCCAGTTTAGTATCATCCGCAAATTTGCTGAGAGTGCAATCCACACCATCCTCCAGATCATTTATGAAGATATTGAACAAAACGGGCCCCAGGACCGACCCCTGGGGCACTCCACTTGACACCGGCTGCCAACTAGACATGGAGCCATTGATCACTACCCGTTGAGCCCGACAATCTAGCCAGCTTTCTACCCACCTTATAGTGCATTCATCCAGCCCATACTTCCTTAACTTGCTGACAAGAATGCTGTGGGAGACCGTGTCAAAAGCTTTGCTAAAGTCAAGAAACAATACATCCACTGCTTTCCCTTCATCCACAGAACCAGTAATCTCATCATAAAAGGCGATTAGATTAGTCAGGCATGACCTTCCCTTGGTGAATCCATGCTGACTGTTCCTGATCACTTTCCTCTCCTCTAAGTGCTTCAGGATTGATTCTTTGAGGACCTGCTCCATGATTTTTCCAGGGACTGAGGTGAGGCTGACCGGCCTGTAGTTCCCAGGATCCTCCTTCTTCCCTTTTTTAAAGATGGGCACTACATTAGCCTTTTTCCAGTCATCCGGGACTTCCCCCGTTCGCCACGAGTTTTCAAAGATAATGGCCAAGGGCTCTGCAATCACAGCCGCTAATTCCCTCAGCACTCTCGGATGCAATTCGTCCGGCCCCATGGACTTGTGCACGTCCAGCTTTTCTAAATAGTCCCTAACCACCTCTCTCTCTACAGAGGGCTGGCCATCTCTTCCCCATTTTGTGATGCCCAGCACAGCAGTCTGGGAGCTGACCTTGTTAGTGAAAACAGAGGCAAAAAAAGCATTGAGTACATTAGCTTTTTCCACATCCTCTGTCACTAGCTTGCCTCCCTCATTCAGTAAGGGGCCCACACTTTCCTTGGCTTTCTTCTTGTTGCCAACATACCTGAAGAAACCCTTCTTGTTACTCTTGACATCTCTTGCTAGCTGCAGCTCCAGGTGCGATTTGGCCCTCCTGATATCTTTCCTACATGCCCGAGCAATATTTTTATACTCTTCCCTGGTCATATGTCCAACCTTCCACTTCTTGTAAGCTTCTTTTTTATGTTTAAGATCCGCTAGGATTTCACCATTAAGCCAAGCTGGTCGCCTGCCATATTTACTATTCTTTCGACTCATCGGGATGGTTTGTCCCTGTAACCTCAACAGGGATTCCTTGAAATACAGCCAGCTCTCCTGGACTCCCTTCCCTTTCATGTTAGTCCCCCAGGGGATCCTGGCCATCTGTTCCCTGAGGGAGTCAAAGTCTGCTTTCCTGAAGTCCAGGGTCCGTATCCTGCTGCTTACCTTTCTTCCCTGCGTCAGGATCCTGAACTCAACCAACTCATGGTCACTGCCTCCCAGATTCCCATCCACTTTTGCTTCCCCCACTAATTCTACCCGGTTTGTGAGCAGCAGGTCAAGAAAAGCGCTCCCCCTAGTTGGCTCCCCTAGCACTTGCACCAGGAAATTGTCCCCTACGCTTTCCAAAAACTTCCTGGATTGTCTATGCACCGCTGTATTGCTCTCCCAGCAGATATCAGGAAAATTAAAGTCACCCATGAGAATCAGGGCATGCGATCTAGTAGCTTCCGTGAGTTGCCGGAAGAAAGCCTCATCCACCTCATCCCCCTGGTCCGGTGGTCTATAGCAGACTCCCACCATGACATCACTCTTGTTGCACACACTTCTAAACTTAATTCAGAGACACTCAGGTTTTTCCACAGTTTCGTACCGGAGCTCTGAGCAGTCATACTGCTCCCTTACATACAGTGCTACTCCCCCACCTTTTCTGCCCTGCCTGTCCTTCCTGAACAGTTTATAACCATCCATGACTGAGCATTTTGGCATATGCCAAAAGTCTTGAGGTCTTTCCGAGTGTAGCCTTCATTGATTTAAGATCTACCAAACCATTTTCTCACTAGAAGGGAACAACTATAATGGCAACAGGCCATAAAAGAGACACAGTTTGGGAATATTTTAATGAAGTTCCTCTACCTGTGGGTAAGACAGGCATGCGTGCAAAATGCAAACAGTGCAACAAAGAAATGCAAGGCCTGGTTGCCCGAATGAAACAACATCATGAGAATTGCTCCTTCTCAGGAGGAAACTGCATTGAAAATTATGAAAGGAACATGTCTGAATACACAGGATCTTCAGGTTGGTCAACTTTTTTTATTTCATACTTCTTCCTTAAGGACTTCCTGTCTTCCTTCTGGACTATTCTTGAATTCTCATGTTTGAGGAAAAAATATAGTTGTTACTCTCTGGTACTATCCTTTTAGATGCAGTTGTGATAAAAAATAAATAGAAGTAAATGGCCGAAATAGGCAGATTTTCCTTTTACAATTTCACCTTTAAAGTAGGACTGAGTGTCAGTGAATGCAATAAGTAATACTAAATGAGTAGTATGGTAATAATAATTAAATAACTGCATTGATTTATTTTGTTTAGGAGAATCAATCCTCAACATATAGGATTCTGAAAACTATCCACCTTCAAGATCACCATCATCTTCTTAAGTTTCAGTTATCTGCCAAAACCAGTGTTTCAGTCACATCATGTATGTCACATAGCCACAGTATATCACCTGTAGCAAAAAGAAAAAAAATCTCCATCATCCAGAAACAACCATAGATAAATTTGTGATAAGAACCAGCAGATTACAAAAAGATATATTACTACAAACAGAGGTAATTGATGAAAAAATTGCCCAGTTCGTTTATGCAATAAATTCTCCTTTCCATATGATTGAGAACTCACACTTCATTAACATGGTTCAGTCATTAAGACCAGGATACAGTCTATCCAACAGAGCAGATGTCACAGGTTGGATAAAATGTATGAAAGAGAAATTGAGCAGTGTGCAAAAGGTCTAGAGGGTAAAATTGTTAACCTGAGTCTTGATGGGTGGAGCAATGTCCACAATGATCCTGTTGTATGTGCTTGTGCGACAACAGAAGAAAGGAATGTCTTCCTTACAGAAACAATTGATACATTAGGAAATGCACACACAGCAGAATACTTACAAGAAGTAGCAGTAAACGCTATAACAAACTGAAAAAAAATTCAAATATCTAGTACGCAGCTTGGTCACAGACAATGATGCAAATGTATCCAAGATGAGCAGAAATTTAGAAGAGAGTTGCAAGCTAATAAAGTGATTGCAGTGCTTATTTGTTGCACCTCCTAGACAAAGACTTCAGTGTTCCAGAAATAAAGGGCAATGTTGTTGAAATTGCAAAATAATTCTGTAACAACCACTTTGCAGCAGCTGCTCTGAAAAAAGTGAGAGCTAACTCTCCCACAAGCTAACCAAGCTAACTCTCCCACAAGACGTGCGATGGAACTCAATAGTGGACTGTTTTGAGCACTATATCAAGAACTGGCCTAATCTGATGACAGCTTGTGAACAAAATCATGAAAAAATAAATGGCACTGTCACAGCCAAAGTTCTCAACATTGGGCCTAAGAGAAATGTTGAACAAATGCTGAGTACCCTGAAGCCTATTTCTGTAGCCTTGAACAAAATGCTGGGAAATAGCTGCTTGCTGATGCTGTTGAAATTTGGAAGGAACTGAGTGAGATCTTAAAAAGAGAAATATGCAATGACAGACTTAGCCCTGGTCTACACTACAAGTTTAGGTCGGATTTAGCAACGTTAGATCGGTTTAGCCCTGTACCTGTCCACACTACGAAGCCATTTTTTCCGACTTTAAGAGCTCCTAAAACCCTTTCTGTACTTCTCCCCGTCAAGTGGATTAGCGCTGAAATTGACCTTGCTGGGTCCAATTTGCGGTAGTGTGGATGCAATTCAATGGTATTGGCCTCCGGGAGCTATCCCAGAGTGCTCCATTGTGACTGCTCTGGACAGCACTCTCAACTCAGATGCACTGGCCAGGTAGACAGGAAAAGCCCCATGAATTTTTGAATTTCATTTCCTGTTTGGCCAGCATGGCGAGCTGATCAGCACAGGTGACCATGCACAGCTCTTCAGCACAGGTGACCATGCAGTCCCAGAATCATAAAACAGCTCCAGCATGGATCACACGGGAGGTACGGGATCTGATTGCTGTATGGGGAGACGAATCCGTACTATCAGAACTCCATTCCAAAAGACGAAATGCCAAAATATTTGAAAAAACCTCCAAGAGCATGAACGACAGAGGCTATAACAGGGACCCGCAGCAGTGCAGTGTGAAACTTAAGGAGCTCAGGCAAGCCTGTCAAAGAACCAGAGAGGCAATCAGCCGCTCCTGGTCAGAGCCCCAGACATGCCACTTCTGTGAAGAGCTGCAAGCCTTTCTAGGGGGTTCCCTACAACTACCCCAGCCCTGTGCATGGACTCAGTCAATGGATTCTCACGCCAAAGGGATGCGGATTTTGGAGAAAAGGAAGATGATGAGGAGAAGGAGACTGAAGCACAGCAAGCAAGCGGAGAAACCGTTTTCCCCAACAGCCAGGAACAGTTTCTCACCTTGGATCTTCTACCCTCCCAAGCCACCGAAGGCGGGCTCCTGGACCCAGAAGGCAGAGAAGGGACCTCTGGTGAGTGTCCCTTTCTAAATATAATACATGGTTTAAAAGCAAGCTTGTTTACTTATTAATTTGCCCTGAAAAATTGGGATGCATTCGCAGCCAGTACAGCTACTGGAAAAGTTCCGGTGTTTCCTGGCATTCAAACAACATCCGTTCTTTATCTCTCTGTGTTATCCTCAGGACAGTGATATCATTCATGGTCACTTGGTTGAAATAGGGGAATTTTATTAAGGGGACATTCAGAGGTGGCCGTTCCTGGTGGGCTGTTTGCCCGTGGCTGAACAGAAATCATCCCCACCATTAGCCACGCGGTGGGGGGAGGGGTGAAGTGATCATCCCAGATTTATGATAAAACCCATTGTTTCATTCAACGGCCGAAAATCGTTTTCACACCTTTTTATGTGAGGGCGCCATATTGCTGTCAGCATCATCATCCACCCACCACTTCTGCTGCCACTCTGCTCTCCTGCAGATGCCATACCACGGCAAGCATGGAGCCCACTCGGATCGCCGCAGGCAGTTATGACTGTTCTAAACACCATGCACATTAGCCAGCAGTATATGCAGAACCTGAACCAGAACCTGCAAAAGCAGGCGAGTAGGCGACGGCAGCACAGTGAGGAGAGTAATGAGGATATGGACAGAGACTTCTCTCAAAGTACAGGCCCCGGCAATGTGGACATCATGGTGGTAATGGGACAGGTTCATGCAGTGGAACGCCAATTCTGGGCCAGGGAAACAAGCACGGACTGGTGGGACCACATAGTGTTGCTGGTCTGGGACGATTCCCAATGGCTGCGAAACTTTTGTATGCGTTAGAACACTTTCGTAGAACTTTGTGACTTGCTTTCCCCTGCCCTGAAGCACAAGAATACCAAGATGAGAGCAGCCCTCACAGTTCAAAAAGCGAGTGGTGACAGCCCTCTGGAAGCTTTCAACGCCAGACAGCTACCGGTCAGTCAGGAATCAATTTCGAGTGAGCAAATCTAGTGTGGGGGCTGCTGTGATCCAAGTAGCCAACACAATTACTGAGCTGCTGCTACCAAGGGTAGTGACTCTGGGAAATGTGCAGGTCATAGTGGATGGCTTTGCTGCAATGAGATTCCCTAACTGTGGTGGGGCGATAGACGGAACCCATATCCCTATCTTGGCACCGGAGCACCAAGGCAGCCAGTACATAAACCGAAAGGTGCTTTCAAGGATCTGAAGGGACATTTCACCAACATCAACATGGGATGGCTGGGAAAGGTACATGATGCTCGCATCTTCAGGAACTCTGGTCTGTTGAAACAGCTGCAGGAAGGGACTTTCTTCCCAGACCAGAAAATAACCGTTGGGGATGTTGAAATGCCTATAGTTATCCTTGGGGACCCAGCCTACCCCTTAATGCCATGGCTCATGAAGCCATACACACGCACCCTGGACAGTAGTCAGGAGCTATTCAACTATAGGCTGAGCAAGTGCAGAATGGTGGTAGAATGTGCATTTGGCCATTTAAAAGCGCGCTGGCGCAGTTTACTGAGTTGTTTAGACCTCAACGAAACCAATATACACATCGTTATTACTGCTTGCTATGCACTCGACAATATCTGTGAGAGTAAGGGGGAGACATTTATGGCAGGGTGGGATGTTGAGGCAAATCACCGATTTGCTGATTACTCGCAGCCAGATACCAGGGCATTAGAAGAGCACAGCGGGGCGTGCTGCACATCAGAGAAGCTTTGAAAACCAGTTTCATGGCTGACCAGGCTATGGTGTGAAAGTTCTGTTTGTTTCTTGATGAAAACCAGCCCCCTTGGTTCACTCTACTTTCCTTTAAGCTAACCACCTTCCCCTCCCCCCTTCGATCACCACTTGCAGAGGCAATAAAGTTATTGTTGCTTCAAATCCATGCATTCTTTATTAATTCATCACACAAATAGGGGGATAACTGCCAAGGTAGCCCGGGAGGGCTGGGGGAGGAGGGAAGCACCGGGTGGGGTGAAGGAGGAGGGGAGAATGGAAGGACAAGGCCACACTGCACTTCAAAACTTATTGAATGCCAGCTTTCTGTTGCTTGGGCAGTCCTCTAGGGTGGAGTGGTTGGGTGTCCGGAGGCCCCCCACCGTGTTATTAGGCGTCTGGGTGAGGAGGCTATGGAACTTGGGGAGGAGGGCAGTTGGTTACACAGGGGCTGTAGCGGGGGTCTGTGCTCATGCTGCCTTTCCTCCCCTCAACCATATGCCAGAGCATATCAGTTTGATCCTCCAGTAGCCTCACCATTGACTCCTGCCTTCTGTCAGCAAGCTGACACCACCTATCATCTTCAACCCACCACTTATTATCTTCAACCCGCCACCTGTCCTTGCGTTCATATTGTTCTTTCCTGGACTCTAACATTCTCTGCCTCCACGCATTCTGCTGAACTCTTTCAGTGTGGGAGGACTGCATGAGCTCAGAGAACATTTCATCGCGAGTGCATTTTTTTGGCCTTCTAATCTTCGCTAGCCTCTGGGACGGAGATGATAGGGGGAGCGTTGAAAAATTTGCAGCTGCGGGGGCGGGGGGAGTGTACTAGTTAAAAAGACACATTTTAGAGAACAATGGGTAGACTCTTTCAGGGTGAACCTTGCTGTTAACATTACATAGCACATGTGCATTAGGTACAAGGTTGCATTTTGCCTCTTATATTGAGGATCTGCCGGTTTAGTGTGAGAGATCATACACGCAGGGCTGGTGGGCAACAGAATTTGGGTTGCAGGCAGACATGATAAGCCACAGTCTTTTGGCTTCTTTAACCTTCATAACATGTGGGAATGGTTTCAGACAGCAGCGCCCTCATTTCCCATATGAAACAGCCGTTGGGTTGGCCATTTAAAATGGGTTGGCAATTGAAAAGGAAGGGCTGCGGTTTTGGGGTTAACGTGCAGCACAAACCCAACTAACACTCCCCCACACACACCCAATTCCCCTGGGATGATCACTTCACCCCTCCCCCACCGTGTAGCTAACAGCGGGGAAGATTTCTGTTCAGCCACATGCAAACAGCCCAGCAGGAATGGCCACCTCTGAATGTCCCCTTAATAAAATTCCCCTATTTCAACTAGGTGACCATGAATGATATCACTCTCCTGAGGATAACACAGAGATAAAGAACAGATGTTGCTTGAATGCCAGCAAACATCGGGACTATACGCTGCCATGCTTTGTTACGCAATGACTCCAGACCACATGCTACTGGACTGGTATGGTAAAGTGGCCTACCATGGAGTACGGAATAAGGCTGCCCTCCCCAGAAACCTTTTGCAAAGGCTTTGGCAGTACATCCAGGAGAGCTTTATGGAGATGTCTCTGGAGGATTTCCACTCCATCCTCAGACACGTTTAACAGACTTTTTCAGTAGCTGTACTGGTCGCAAATTAATCATTAAACACGCTTGCTTTTAAACCATGTATTATATTTACAAAGGTACACTCACCAGAGGTCCCTTCTCCGCCTGGCAGGTCCGGGAGCCCACCTTGGGTGGGTTCGGGGGGGTACTGGCTCCAGGTCCAGGGTGAGAAACAGTTCCTGGCTCTCGGGAAAAATGGTTTCTCCGCTTGCTTGCTGTGCGCTGTTGTCTTCCTCGTCCCCAAAATGCGCATCCCTGTTGCATGATAATCCATTGACGGACTAAAAGCACAGGGGTTGGGTAGTGCTGGTTACACCCCCTAGAAAGGCATGCAGCTCATCATAGAAGCGGCATGTCTGAGGCTCTGACCCCGAGCAGCCGTTTGCCTCTCTGTTTTTTTGGTAGGCTTGCCTGAGCTCCTTAAGTTTCATATGGCACTTCTGCGGGTCCCTGTTATAGCCTCTGTCCTTCATGCCATTGGAGATTTTTTCAAATGTTTAGGCATTTCGTCTTGTAGAACGGAGTTCTGATAGCACAGATTTGTCTCCCCATACAGCGATCAGATCCCATACCTCCCATTCAGTCCATGCTGGAGCTCTTCTGTGATTCTATACCTCCATCATGGTCACCTCTACTGATGAGAGCTGCACTCACCTGCAGCTTGCCACGCTGGCCAAACAGGAAATGAGATTCAAAAGTTTGCGGGTCTTTTCCTGTCTACCTGGCCAGTGCATCTGAGTTGAGAGTGCTGTCCAGAGCAGTCACAATGGAGCACTCTGGGATAGCTCCCGGAGGCCAATACCATCGGATTGCGAACACACTACCCCAAATTCAATCCGGCAAGGTCAATTTCAGCGCTAATCCCCTCGTTGGGGAAGGAGTACAGAAATCGATTTTAAGAGCCCTTTAAGTTGAAGTAAATGGTTTCGACGTTTGGACAGGTGCAGGGTTAAATCTAACACTGCTAAATTGGACCTAAACTCGTAATGTAGACCAGGGCTAAGTGTGCTGTTATATTTACAAATATACAAATATCACTTTTCACAGCAAGCCCCAGGACCTATTAAATCCTAGATGGGGAGGCAAAGAGGGAGGCAGCATTAGTTTGCCAATAAACCCTACAAATATGAATTACAATGATTTGGATGTGAGTCTGGATATTTAATTGTTTTTCCTATAGTTAATTAAGTATTTTAGGAAAAAAGTGTCAGGGCGGCCACTGGTGAGAGTTGATCGCAGCACTCTGAGCCACCAAAAAATTTGTTGTGAGAACCCCTGCCATAAGGTGTGTTTGCACTGCAGCTGGGAGGTGTAATTCCCAGCCAAGCTAGCAGTGTAGATGCTACAGCACTGGCTGGGACTAAACCCCAGGGCTCAGACTCATGAGAGACAAGAAGGCTTTTACTCCTGTGACTAGCCTGAGCTGCTGCTAGTACCATAACATCCACACTGGTATTTTTAGTATGCTAGCCAAGTCTACCCAAGCTGGGAACCACACCTCCCAGCTACCGTGCAGATGTACCCTAATTTCTAGCCCTTGTCTTCTGGTCTTCTTCCAGGGTTTCACAGCCCTCCCCTATTGCGGCTTCTCTGTAAAAGTCTCCCTCTCTGGCCTGCTGCCTGACAGGTGTGGAGAAATCCCTTGCCCAGTGATCTGTTACAGCACCCTCCCAATTCTTTGCCAGCTTTAGCTCCCCCTCCACTGGCATGAGAGGAGCATCAAGCCCACAGCCACAACTGCAAACTGAAAAAAGACACTCAACTGTAATCAAATTAAGCCAAATATATTTCAACTGAGAAATCCATCCGCTCGGCTCAACTAAGACAGACAACTTTTTACGTAAGATCATCAGAATAAACCCCCAAAAATGTTTAATATATTTTAGTAGAGCAGATTTGAAATACATACATCCTCTTTCCACAGCCTTGAATAGTTCCTCTTATACACTGCAAATCTAGTTTATAAAAACAACTCAAAAGGCATGTATCTGACGAAGTGGGTATTCACCCACGAAAGCTTATGCTCCAATACGTCTTATAAGGTGCCACAGGACTCTTTGCAACTCAAAAGTGGTTAGTTTCATTCCAAAATACTTCAACTAATTTAGATTATATCACCATGAATGCGCTAAAACACACAAGTTTTCAGTGGTGAGTAAATAAAGGCAGAGGAAGTAGATGGTTTTTCTTTGCAGACATCAGAATGCACACACTCCTCCAGATCAGCAAGAAAATAGCCTTGTCTCATTTTACTAACAGCTCATGAGCACACCAAGAGAAAGGAAATGCTGCCATGGCAACACAAACCAGGCTGTTATTTGAAACCATACTGCAGACACTTAACTGTCCCCTAACTGCACAACTATCAATATCAATTCTTCCAATTTCAAAGATTGAGAAAAGCATAACATACAATTACAACCATCCCACAATATACTTTGCAGTGCTATCCAAGAGCAGGCAATGTTTCTCAAAGAGTGATCTGGATGGCTGCCAGGGCAGAACATGAGCAATGAAAAGCAGAAATATTTACCCAACTTCTTCTGTTTATTCATATACATACATATATTTATGAGTCACCAAATCAGATGCAATAGGACTGCTAACCTACCCCCACAGCATCAACTACCAGCCACAGAAAAGGCACATTATGACTCCACTAGGCGATGAAGAACTGTTTGAACAGGCTGCTGGAATAGTCACACCTAAATTAGAAAGCATGAATAGAGGCATATTTCCAGTTTGTAACTAGAAAAACAAATATATACACCACATGATGTTTGAGGCAGAAGGAGGAAGAGAAATTCCTTCTGTCTAGTTGGGAAGGAATACAGGTGCCCTTGAGTCCTGATAAATCACTTGCCCCTAGAGAGAAGCTGGTGTGCTGCTTTCTCTTCACTCCTGGTTGAGTAAGTGGTAACAGTAAGGCCACTACTCTTCGAACCACTGCTAAGAGAACCCCAGTAGAAGCCAGATGTCTAATTCAGATGCTCCATTAACCAATTTTGGGCAATTTTGTGCCTTTCTCCATGTGCCAGAGGTCTCATGAGCCAGCTAAGGATCTCAGCAGATGATACAGACTTTGTTCTCTATACTGGGCTGCAGGGAGTTTGGGGAAGTGCAACATTTTGTGAAGAGTGGGAGGCAGGAAATGAAAGGTGTCAGCCAACAAATCAAGAAAAAGCAGCTTCTTGCTCCTTTAGAAGAACATAAATTCTGTAAAAAAAAAATCACAGCATTGCAGTTAAAACCTTGTTAGAAAGAATAATGGGTAGGGTTCCGAAAGTAATGATTATATAGTTGAGTCCAACGTTCTAAGCCTGGTCTGTCTCCAAGGATATACAAGAGGTATATGTGAAGATTTTGGGACATGAAGGCAGGGCTCAAATTTTGAGGGTACACACTGGTATGGCATACCAGCACCTCTTTCATGCTACCTTCTTATTCTGCAGAATGTAAGCCTTCCATTTAAAAAAAAAAGAGTCTCTAGCTATTCTGGTTGCTGAAATAGCCTTGAAAACATGAACCGAGTATAACTGATGCCATGATATCTGCTTGCATTTGCAGTGTCTGAAACATCTCTGGGGATCCTAACTCAGAGACCCAGTGATAATAACGTTAACATTTACAATATTAACTATTTCACTGGTCATCAAAGCACATACAAAAGGAGAGGGAGGATTCTATTCTGAAGATTTGCACAATATACTGTGTGTGACACCTTATTTTGGCACCATCAGTGAGTGGGCTTAGGAGATACCACTTTTCATCACCCAACCAGTCAAGGAGCCAAGCCCAAAGTGCCTATCAGAACCCACAAGACATGTGAAGTCTTCCAGATGGAGCCAAGTGTAAGTAGTACCCAGTGGCCTTACCATGGGGTAGCCTGGTATGAAATGTCCCATGGGAAAGCCAAGCCTAAGTAGCCTACGAAAAGAACAATGAGATGAAGGAGCCCAGTGTGCATGATCATATTTTGAACATCTGCACAGTATACTGAGAATGGCAATTCTCATTGGTGGAGCTTATTTGGTGGGAGGAAGTATGACCCCAGCATAAAGAGAACAGAAAATAAGAGTTTTAATTAGAGCTGGTCGGGATTTTTCCCACTCAAAACATTTTTTCATCCGTAAATATCATTTTGTCAAAACTGAAACTGTTTGCAGGAAACAGCTGGTTTCATAAAATCTCCCAACCAAAGATGTTTTGAGATTGTCAAAACAGGGCATTTTGACATTTTCAAAACAAAATGTTTCATTTTGGGGCAATACCATGACTTTTCATTTCAAAATGTTACTTAATCTACACTCAGAAAGACTTAAAATGACTGAAAACAAAACATTTTGAAATTATGGAAACAAAACGTATTGCTTGGCCTGATTAGGAATGTTTTTTCATCAGTAATTTGTGAAAAATTTCAAGATTGACTTTTGTCCTGATTTGGGGTGGGAAACATTTTTGATGTCTCAATATTTGTGGGACAGGAAAATCATTTCCCCACTCAGCTGTAGTTTTAATGCTTACCGTTAGATAATTGTTGGAAAGTGGATGCTTTTGAAAATCCTGTTCTGTTCTTTTAAATGCTTTCACTACTCTGGAGACTACTAAACTGTGGAATTCATAGGAACTTGGGGAAAATGTTCCTGTGGAATACATTTGTATGCTCTCTCTGTTGGGGAATGATAATATCTTTTCCGAATTTTAATCTCATCTTTCCAACTAGACAGGTCACAACTAGTGAAAACAATTGTGATTCTCTTCTCACATCAGTTTTACACAAGTATAACTCCATTGACTCAATGGAATTACTCCTGATTTGCACAAGGGCAAGAGAAGAATCAGATCATCTGCAGTTCTGCTGCCAACATGCAAGATATTCAAGGTGTGATTGGTGACTACTGAAGTGAGAGATTTTCCAGATTGGAGACATCTTTGTTTTAAGGAAAAAAAAAACACACTAGACACAAGGTACACAAGGGGTGTATGGGGTGAGTTCAAAACATAGTACCTCTGCATATTAAACAACCATACCCTCAAGTGATGGTTTGCTTGCAGTTGGTTACAGTGACTATCTCAACTCTCATTAGTGGTTCCAAGTAGCTGCGGCTAACAGGGGAGTTTTGCAAGGGACTTCTCCAAGGAGCGATAACGTGACCCTTCAGGTAAGTTTGTTATCTGTCTGTGTGTATGTGTGTTGTGGTGTGCTTGCTGCTGGACTGAACTATACTGTGTGGTCTATTAGTTTGGGGGACCATGTGTTGACTGTGTGGGTGTTGAGCCTAACAGCCCGCTAGGCAAGGCTGAGAGCTTCTTAACGAGGCTTTGATCCTTAAGCCCTTTTAGCATCCATCAGCCCTTAACCAAAGGCCAGGGATACTTAGGAAGACCAGGGCTTTAAAAAGCCCGCTCCTAAGCCACCAGAGGAGCTAGCAAACAGGGGAGTTTTGCGAGGGAGTTTACAGGTGGAGTGGGGGGCTAGATACACGTTACATTTCTTAAACTTAAGCCACACAAAAAACCTCGATAGAAACAAAATCTCAACAAAGGAACTAACTTCAGGAGTAAAAAGATAATGCAGGCAGAAGTCCAGCAACAGAGTGGGGGCTATCCAGTTTATTGCACCCAATGCAGCATGTATGATTACCTGCCCTATGGGCAGGTGGCATATGTGTGCATTCGGTGCAAGGAGTTCCTGGCCCTTAGAGACCATGTACGGGCTTTGGAGACCAGGGTGGCTGAGCTGGAGGAACTAAGGAAGACAGAGAGGTACATAGATGAGACTTTCTGCGACACAGTAGAATGGTCCCACTCCCTGCCTGACAGCCTCTGGGCTGTTGAGGAGGATGAAAGTCTCAGGGAAGGAGAACATCCAACTGGAGCAGAGGGAAACAATCCCATAGTTGGGACCCTCCTTCCAGATGATGTTGTAGTATCCTTTCCCCCTGAGGATACCTCTCTGGGGGAGGGAACTCCAGTTATTAGGAAGAGATTATTAAGAGATTAGGAAGAGGTATTAATAATGTGTGATTCAATCATTAGAAACATAGATAGCTAGGTTTGAGATGACCAGGAGAACTGCATGGTGACTTGCCTGCCTGGTGCGAAGGTTGTGGATCTCTCAAGACATCTAGACAGGCTTATGTGTAGTGCTGGGGAGGAGCAAGTGGTCATGGTACATATAGGTATCAATGACATAGGGAGGGATAGGAGACAGGTCCTGGAGGCCAAATTTAGGCTGCTAGGTAAGAGACTGAAGTCCAGGACCTCCATGGTAGCATTCTCTGAAACAATAATACCAGGGTACAAAATATATCGGAAGGACAGAACAGGTCATGCTGGTTGGGGAGTGGCACTATATGTAAAAGAAAGCGTAGAATCAAATGAAGTAAAAATCTTAAATGAACCAAACTGTACCATAGAATCTCTATGGATAGAAATTCCATGCTCTAATAATAATAATATAGCAGTAGGGATATATTACCGACCACCTGACCAGGATAGTGATAGTGACTGTGAAATGCTCAGGGAGATTAGAGAGGCTGTTGAGATTAAAAAAAAATTCAATAATAATGGGGGATTTCAACTATCCCCACATTGACTGTGTACATATCACCTCAGGATGGAATGCAGAGATAAAGTTTCTTGACACCTTAAATGACTTCTTCTTGGAGCAGCTAGTCCTTGAACCCTGCGGAGAGGCAATTCTTGATTTAGTCCTAAGTGCAGCACAGGATCAGGTCCAAGAGGTGAATATAGCTGGACTGCTTGGCAATAGTGACAATAATATAATTAAATTTAACATCCCTGTGGCGGGGAAAACACCACTGCCACCCAACACTGTAGCATTTAATTTCAGAAAGGGGAATTACACAAAAATGAGGTTAGTTAAATAGAAATTAAAAGATACAGCACCAAAAGTAAAATCCCTGCAAGCTGCATGAAAACTTTTTCAAGACACCATAATAGAGGCTCAACTTAAATGTATACCCCAAATTAAAAAACATAATAAGAGAGCCAAAAAAGAGCCACCGTGGCTGAAAAACAAAGTAAAAGACGCAGTGAGAGGCAAAAAGTCATCCTTTAAAAAAATGTATGTTAAATCCTAGTTAGGAAAATAGAAGGGAGCATAAACTCTGGCAAATGAAGTGTAAAAATATAATTAGGAAGGCCAAAAAAGAATTTGAAGAACAAGCTAGACAAAGACTCAGAAAGTAATAGCAAAAATTTGTTTAAGTACATCAGAATCAGGAAGCCTGCTAAACAACTAGTGGGGCCATTGGACAATCAAGATGCGAAAGGAGCACTCAAGGACAATAAGGGCACTGTGGAGAAACTAAATTAGTTCTTTGCATCAGTCTTCACAGTTGAGGATGTGTGGAAGATTCCCAAACCTTAGCCATTCTTTTTAGGTAACAAATCTGAGGAACTGTCCCAGATTGAGATGTCATTAGAGGAGGTTTGGGAACAAATTGATAAACTAAACAATAATAGTCACCAGGACCAGATGGTATTCATCCAAGAGTTCTGAAGGAACTGAAATGTGAAATTGCAGGACTACAAACTGTAGTCTGCAACCTATTATTTAAATCAGCTTCTGTACCAAGTGACTGGAGGATAGTTAATGTGATGCCAATTTTTAAAAAGGGCTCCAGAGGTGATCTCGGCAATTACAGGCTGGTAAGCCTGACTTCAGTACTGGGCAAATTGATTGAAACTATCATAAAGAACAAAATTGTCAGACACATAGATGAATAATTTGTTGGGAGAATAGTCAATATGGTTTTTGTAAAGGGAAATCTTGCCTCACCAATCTCCTAGAATTCTCTGAATTTTCAGAAGGCCAAGATGCCTCACCAAAGACTATTAAGGATATGTCTACACTACGAAATTAGGTCGAATTTACAGAAGTCGGTTTTGTAGAAAGCGTTTTTATACAGACTAGTGTGTGTGTCCCCACACAAATGCTCTAAGTGCATGTAGTCGGCGGACTGTGTCCACAGTACCGGGGCAACCGTCGACTTCCGAGCTTTGCACTGGGGGTAGCTATCCCACAGTTCCTGCAGTCTCTAACGCCCATTTGAATTCTGGGTAGAAATCCCAGTGCCTGATGGGGCTAAAACATTGTCGCGGGTGGTTCTGGGTACATATTGTCAGGCCCCCGTTCCCTCCCTCCCTCTGTAAAAGCAAGGGCAGACAATCGTTTTGCGCCTTTTTTCTTGAGTTACCTGTGCAGACGCCGTACCACGGCAAGCATAGAGCCCGCTCATCTAACCGTCACCGTATGTCTCCTGGGTGCTGGCAGATGTGGTACTGCATTGCTACACAGCAGCAGTTTATTGCCTTTTGGCAGCAGACAGTGCAGTATGACTGGTAGCCGTCATCGACGTAGTCCTGGATGCTCTTTTAACCGGGCGCCTGGGCAAACATGGGAGTGATTCAGCCAGGTCATTTCCCTTGTTTCGTCTCATGGCGATTGAGTCCTACTGGCAGTGCACTGTCTTTTAATCTGCAGCCAGCAGAAGATGATGGCCAGCAATCATACTGCACTGTCTTCTGCTGAGCACCTAAGAGGTGACGATGGCTAGCGGTCATACTACATAGTCTGCTGCCAGCAAGAGGTATAAAGATAGATGAAGTGGCTCAAAACAAGAAATAGACCAGATTTGTTTTGTATTCATTTTCTCCTCCCTCCCTCTGTGCAATCAACGGCCTGCTAAACCCAGTTTTGAGTTCTATCCTTGAGGTTTTGAGTTCTATCCTTGAGGCGGCCATTCAGTTTCTCGCAAAGCCACCCCCTTTGTTGATTTTAATTCCCTGTAAGCCATGTCGTCAGTCTCCCCTCTCTCCATCAGGACAACAGCAGACGCCATACCATGGCAAGCATGGAGCCCACTCAGATCACTTTGGCAATTAGGAGCACATTAAACACCACACGCATTATCTAGCAGTATATGCAGCACCAGAACCTGGCAAAGCAAAACCAGACGAGGAGGCGACATCAGCGCAGTTACAAGAGTGATGAGGACATGGACACAGACTTCTCTCAAAGCACATGCCCTGGCAATGTGGGCACCATGGTGCTAATGGGGCAGGTTCATGCGGTGGAACGCCAATTCTGGGCCAGGGAAACAAGCACAGACTGGTGGGACCACATAGTGTTGCAGGTCTGGGATGATTCCCAGTGGCTACGAAACTTTCGCACGCGTAAGGGCACTTTCATGGAACTTTGTAACTTGCTTTCCCTTGCCCTGAGGCACAAGAATACCAAGATGAGAGCAGCCCTCACAGTTGAGAAGAGAGTGGCAATAGCCCTGTGGAAGCTTGCAACGCCAGACAGCTACCGGTCAGTCGGGAATCAATTTGGAGTGGGCAAATCTACTGTGGGGGCTGCTGTGATGCAAGTAGCTAATGCAATCAAAGATCTGCTGATATCAAGGGTAGTGAACCTGGGAAATGTGCAGGTCATAGTGGATGGCTTTGCTGCAATGGGATTCCCTAACTGTGGTGGGGCCATAGACGGAACCCATATTCCTATCTTGGCACTGGAGCACCAAGCCAGTGAGTACATAAACCGCAAGGGGTACTTTTCAATAGTGTTGCAAGCACTGGTGGATCACAAGGGACATTTTACCAACATCAACGTGAGATGGCCGGGAAAGGTACATAATGCTTGCATCTTCAGGAACTCTGGTCTGTTTCAAAAGCTGCAGGAAGAGACTTTCTTCCCAGACCAGAAAATAACCGTTGGGGATGTTGAAATGCCTATAGTTATCCTTGGGGACCCAGCCTACACCTTAATGCCATGGCTCATGAAGCCATACATAGGAAGCCCTGGAGAGTAGTCAGGAGCTGTTCAACTACAGGCTGAGCAAGTGCAGAATGGTGGTAGAATGTGCATTTGGACGTTTAAAAGCATGCTGGCGCAGTTTACTGACTCTGTTAGACCTCAGCGAAACCAATATTCCCACTGTTATTACTGCTTGCTGTGTGCTCCACAATACCTGTGAGAGTAAGGGGGAGACATTTATGGCGGGGTGGGACGTTGAGGCAAATCGCCAGGCTGCTGGTTACGCACAGCCAGACACCAGGGCGGTTAGAAGAGCACAGGAGGGTGCGGTGCGCATCAGAGAAGCTTTGAAAACCAGTTTCATGACTGGCCAGGCTACGGTGTTAAAGTTCTGTTTGTTTCTCCTTGATGAAACCCCCCGCCCCTTGGTTCACTCTACTTCCATGTAAGCTAACCACCCTCCCCACCTCCCTTCGATCACCGCTTGCAGAGGCAATAAAGTCATTGTTGCTTCACATTCATGCATTCTTTATTAATACATCACACAAATAGGGAGATAATTACCAAGGTAGCCCAGGAGGGGTGGTGGAGGAGGGAAGGACAAGGCCACACAGCACTTTAAAAGTTTAATACTTTAAAACTTATTGAATGCCAGACTTCTGTTACTTGGGCAATCCTCTGGGGTGGAGTGGCTGGGTGGCCGGAGGCCCCCCCACCGCGTTCTTGGGCGTCTGGGTGAGGAGTTTATGGAACTTGGGGAGGAGGGCGGTTGGTTACACAGGGGCTGTAGCGGCGGTCTGTGCTCCTGCTTCCTTTCCTGCAGCTCAACCATACGCTGGAGCATATTAGTTTGATCCTCCAGAAGCCTCAGCATTGAATCCTGCCTCCTCTCATCATGCTGCCGCCACCTTTCAGCTTCAGCCTCTCTTCAGCCGCCACCTCTCCTCCCAGTCATTTTGTGCTTTCCTACACTCTGACATTGTCTGCCTCCTAGCATTCGTCTGTGGTCTGTCAGTATGGGAGGACAGCATGAGCTCAGAGAACATTTCATCGAGAGTGCGTTTTTTCGCCTTCTAATCTTTGCTAGCCTCTGGGAAGGAGAAGATCCTGTGATCCTTGAAATACATGCAGTTGGTGGAGAAAAAAAAAGGGACAGTGGTATTTAAAAAGACACATTTTATAGAACAATGGATACACTCTTTCATGGTAAACCTTGCTGTTAACATTACATAGATAGCACATGTGCTTTCGTTACAAGGTTACATTTTGCCCCCCCCCCACCGCGTGGCTAACAGTGGAGAACATTTCTGTTCAGCCATAGGCAAACAGCCCAGCAGGAACGGGCACCTCTGAATGTCCCCTTAAGAAAAGCACCCTATTTCAACCAGGTGACCATGAATGATATCACTCTCCTGAGGATAACACAGAGACATAAAGAACGGATGTTGTTTGAACGTCAGCAAACATACACTGCAATGCTTTGTTCTACAATGATTCCCGAGTACGTGCTACTAGCCTGGAGTGGTAAAGTATCCTACCATGGTGGATGGAATAAGGCTGCCCTCCCCAGAAACCTTTTGCAAAGGCTTTGGGAGTATATCCAGGAGAGCCACGAATGCCAGGGCAAATTAATCATTAAACATGTTGGCTTTTAAACCTTGTATAGTATTTTAAAAAGTACACTCACCAGAGGTCCCTTCTCCGCCTGGTGGGTCCGGGGGGCAGTCTTGGGTGGGTTCGGGGGGTACTGGCTCCAGGTCCAGGGTGAGAAACAGTTCCTGGCTGTCGGGAAAACTGGTTTCTCCACTTGTTTGCTGTGAGCTATCTACAACCTCCTCATCGTCGTCTTCCTCGTCCCCAAAACCTGCTTCCATATTGCCTCCATCTCCATTGAAGGAGTCAAACAACACGGCTGGGGTAGTGGTGGCTGAACCCCCTAAAATGGCATGCAGCTCATCATAGAAGCGGCATGTTTGGGGCTCTGACCCAGAGCAGCCATTTGCCTCTCTGGTTTTCTGGTAGGCTTGCCTCAGCTCCTTAAGTTTCACGCGGCACTGCTTCGGGTCCCTGTTATGGCCTCTGTCCTTCATTGCCTGGGAGATTTTGACAAATGTTTTGGCATTTCGAAAACTGAAACGTAGTTCCGATAGCACAGACTCCTCTCCCCATACAGCGATCAGATCCCGTACCTCCCGTTCGGTCCATGCTGGAGCTCTTTTGCGATTCTGGGACTCCATCATGGTCACCTCTGCTGATGAGCTCTGCATGGTCACCTCTGCTGATGAGCTCTGCATGGTCACCAGCAGCTTGCCACACTGGCCAAACAAGAAATTGAAATTCAAAAGTTCGCGGGCCTTTTCCTGTCTACCTGGTCAGTGCATCTGAGTTGAGAGTGCTGTCCAGAGCGGTCACAATGGAGCACTCTGGGATAGCTCCCAGAGGCCAATACCGTCTAATTGCATCCACAATACCCCAAATTCGACCCAGCAAAACCAATTTCAGTGCTAATCCCCTTGTCGGGGGTGGAGTAAGGAAATCGATTTTAAGAGCCCTTTAAGTCGAAAAAAAGGGCTTTGTCATGTGGACGGGTGCAGGGTTAAATCAATTTAACGCTGCTAAATTTGACCTCAAAGTCTAGTGTAGACCAGGGCTTTGCAAAGTAAGCAATCATGGGATAAGAGGGAAGGTCATCTCTTGGATTGGTAACTGGTTAAAAGAGAAAACAAAATGTAGGAATAAATGGTCAGTTTTCAGAATGGAGAGGTAAATAGTGGTGTCCCCCAGGGGTCTGTACTGGGCCCAGTCCTATTCAACATATTAATAAATGATCTGGAAAAGGGGTAAACAGTGAGGTTGCAAAATTTGCAGATGATACAAAACTACTCAAGATAGTTAAGTCCAAAGCAGACTGCAAGGAGCTACAAAAGGATCTCACAAAATTGGGTGACTGGGCAACAAAATGGCAGATGAAATTCAGTGTTGATAAATGCAAAGTAATGCACATTGTAAAACATAATCCCAAATATACGTATAAAATGATGGGGTCTAAATTAGCTGTTAGCACTCAAGAGATCTTGGAGTCATTGTGAACAGTTCTCTGAAAACATCCACTCGATGTGCAATGGCAATCAAAAAAGTGACCAGAATGTTTGAAATCATTATGAAAGGGATAGCTAATAAGACAGAAAATATCATACTACCTTTATATAAATCCATGCCCACATCTTGAATACTGCATGTAGATGCAGTCGCCCCATCTCAAAAAAAGATATTGGAATTGGAAAAGGTTCAGAAAAGGGCAACAAAAATTATTAGAGGTATGGCGCATCTGCCATATGAGGAGAGATTAACAAGACTAGGACTTTTCAGCTTGGAAAAAAGACAACTAAGAGGTCTACAAAATCATGATTAGTGTGGAGAAAGTAAATAAGGAAGTGTTATTTACTCCTTCTCATAACACAAGAACTAGGCGTCACCAAATCAAATAGGCAGCTGGTTTAAAACAAAAAAAAAAAGAAATATTTTTCCACCCAATGCACAGTCAACCTGTGGAACTCCTTGCCAGAGGATGTTGTGAAGGCCAAGACTATAACAGGGTTAAAAAAAACCTAGATAAATTCATTGAGGATATTAGCTGGCTGTTAGCCAGGATGGGGAGGATGGTGTCCCTAGCCTCTGTTTGCCAGAAGCTGGGAAGGACAACAGGGGATGGATCACTTGATGATTACCTGTTCTGTTCATTCCCTCTGGGGTACCTGGCATTGGCCACTGTTGGAAGACAGGATATTGGACTAGATGGACCTTTGGTCTGACCAAGTATGGCTGTTCTTATGTGCCCTGCAGTACCACACCCCAGAATCTTACCTCAACTGGCATACTAAACCTAGTGAGATCAGCTAGTGGTGATCACTAGTGAAAGGGTGTGTATGGCCTTCCAAGTGCATGAAGTCTCCTATAACAAAGATGGTAATACAACTTCCAAAATATAACATTGGCAGAAACGGTGCTGGAGCATGCTAGTGAATAGCTTTAGAGCAGCATTGCAGACAGATTATGATACATTGATCAACCACAAAAAAACAAGGAGTTGTGGTCACTCACCTATTGAATAGTGGAGCATAGAAACTAAATGAAGAATGGAAAAGAAAACAAAAGCATGCCAGTTCAGTAATCATTCGGACAAACCAAGTCTGCATTCAAAGCAAAAACCAAAGCAGGGGTAAAGAGTATGCAATAAAAAAAAAATACACAGAATATGGAATTACTTGATGAACTCAAAGGCTCTTAGCCTTGATCAGAATATGGAATGTAAGAACATTATACAAAGCTGGAGCACTTAGGGTAATGACGCATGAGTTGAAAAGACAGGAGTGGGAAATCATCAATTGATTCAAAACGATATGGGAAGGCAAGGAGAATTCTACCATGATTAACACAGGATATTGACTTCAGGAAAACAAGATGGTAGACATAGGATGGAATTGCATTATGCTAAAGCCAAAGAAAGCCAGGATCTTATGGTATTTAACCCGCAAATTCTCCATATGCTAAAGGCAATATTCAGAATCAAATCCAGTGCAGTCATAATAGTACAAGTATCTGCAGCAACCTCAGCAGCACGCAAGAAAGAAACTGACTAATTTTACAGCTACAGAAAACAATACAACAGGTTGCAAGAAAAAATGTATTGTTGGTTATGGGAGATATTAATGAGAAAGTAGGATCAAATTGGAATTTCTGAACGATAGGCAGATTCTGATATGTTCAAGAAAATGAAAGTGCAGAATGGCTACTAAATTTCTCCCTAAGTACCTGGTGATAACTAACACACTTTTTCAACAAGAAAGCTTCAGAGAAACTGGACTTGGATATCTGATGGGCAAATAAAGAACATGACAGACTTTGCACGTGTGAATCGCAGATGGAAATTGAGTGTGTTGTATAGATCATTCGCCGCTGCTATCAGATCATATGTTGTTGGCATCAATGAGGTTGAGGCTGAGAGCAACTGAAAAAGTACGAAGAACTAAGATCTATGGTGTGGACAAACTGAAACAGCCATATATGAGGGGAAAAATACAAAGCAGCCATGTGGAAAATGAACGCTGAAGAGATGTGGAAAGGTGTAAAAGATGGGATTACAAAAGCAGTTCAATAAGTGTTGAGCTATAAGGCCTAAATGATGAAAACAAGGTGTATAATAGATGAAGTTGAGTTGCAGCTGAGTGACAAGCATAGGAAGCTGAAGAAAATAAAAAGGAAAACTGAAGTCTAAAAGCTGAATACAATAGGTTGACCAGAGAGATAAAACAGAAAGCTGAGAGAGAAATTACTAGATAACTTAACAATGCTAAGAAGCAGAAGAATATGTAAAGAGAATCACGACACTACGGTTGTATTGCAAGATAAGAGAACTGAGTGGGACACAAGTGGAAGATGTCAGCAGTGAAAGATAGGCGGGGCAAAAAATTGAGGATGAACAAGAATTGTATAAATGATGCAAAGAATACTTTGAAGAGCTGTGCAACATGCATAAAACTGTAGATTAAACTGTCCTGGAAAAGCTTCCCACTATAAATGAGGGAGAGCAGAAACTGGAATTCTTAGTAGTAGTAAAGATCTCAACAGGAAGTTTGAAAAAGGAAAAGGTACCAGGAAGTGACAACATACTGCAGCACTGTTGCAAGCAGGTGAGGAATACATAATAAGGACAATGCACAAGCTAGTCAACAAGATTTACAAGCAAGAACAAGTGCCAAACATGGGGGAAATTATAATAGTATAGATCTATAAAAAAGGTGATAATGAGAGTGTCAAAGAATACTAAGGAATCAACTTATTCAGTGTGCCAGGAAAAGCATTCACCAAGACACTGCAGAGGAGAATAAGGGTATGTCTACGCTGAAATGTAAGCCCAAGGTTAATGGGACTGTAGTAAGCTGATCCATGTTAGGGAAATACGGGTTTGAGCATCTACATTGTATTTTAACTCTAGGTTAAGAATTTTCTGACCCATGCTTGAACTAGGGCTTTGGCATCCACACTGCAGTGCTCAGACCTGTGTCAAAGTAACCATATCCATTTCCCTAGTGCCATTCCCCAAAATGTGACCACTCTAGCACTAGGACTGTGATGCACTGTGGGAAAACTTTACTGCCCGCCCTGCCATTTACCAGGAAGCAGATCACTTTACAAAGGACTTGTTCGGCTCTCTCTCCATTGCAAAGCCAGGAGGATCTTTGATCGTGTGCTTGCAGATCGGTGATCAGAACAGAATGGGTTAATGTTGACCTGAGCTTCTGCCATTTGCAAAGGAGTGTGACTTCCATTTTCAATAGTGTGGACTGCAGATTGTTGGGATAGAGAGGACTAAGGAAGTTGTCCCATGGAATTGCTGGATACTTCTGGATGACTCCCGGGATCTGAGTGAAGCAGGGTTGTGTCTACAGTGCACAGCAACACAGCTTGGACTCTCCAGCCCTGCAGGGTCCTGGGAACCTGAGTCCGAGCTCTGGGTTAGCAAAATTGCAGTGCAGATGCAAGGGAGGTTAGCCTTGAGCCCGGACTCAAGCATGGGCTTACATTGCATAGAGAGTTACTCTAAGAGGTATGTGTATGCTGCGCTTCCGGAGGAACAGGCTGTATTTAGACCAAGATGAAGACAGATACCACAGTAGTACACTGAACACAACTAAACATATTATAGATGCCAAAGTTGTTGTAAAAAGGCTTTCGATGCCATACCCCTTTGTCCACATGCTAAGTCTTGAGAATGTAGGACATCCTTGAGAAAATGATCAAGCTGATAGAAAATATTTAGAGAAAGTCAATGAGTATGATGAAAGTAAACAGGAAGCTAATGGAATGGTTCAGGTTGACCACAGGAGTGAGACACGGATGAACACCAGATTTGTTCAACATGGTATTGGAAGCAGCAATGGCTGTAGCACTGAGAGATGAAATAAGAGGAGTCATGGTATGTGGAAGGTCAATCTTAGATTTGCAGATGATATAGAACTGATAGCACTGACCAAGTAATAGATACAGAGAATAACTGACAAAGTAGACTTGGATAGCAGAAAATCTGGAGTGAAGATCAACAGATAAGACTAAAACTATGGCAACTGGAAGACAAGAGTAAGAGGTAAAAAGTAACGCCAGAGACAAAGAACTAGAACAAGTGGAAAAAACTGTGTGCTTTAGTGTATTAGTATCAAAGAATCAGAATTGCGAAGAGGATATTAAAATAAGAATCAGACTAGCTGCTCCTGCATTTAGAAAATTCTGTAATATCTGAAAGACTAAAGACATTTTGATATAGACAAAGATAAGTGTCTATGAGACAACTGTCATACTGACACTGCCATATGGGTCAGAACGTTGAAATATGAGGTAAGCCAATGAATGTAAGATATTGATTGCACAAATGATCTAGCTGAGGAGAAAATACTGTGAGTTTCAAGACAGAACAAAATAAAAAAGTGATAAGAAAATGACTAGGGCAAGAAATAATGCGGTTACAGAAGATTCAAGAAAGATTACTGAGATGGTTTGGACATGTGTCACGAATGGTCCTGGAAAGGATACCATGGCATGGCAATACATACCGAAGTACAAGGAACTAGAAATAGAGGAAGACCGAGGATACACTGGATAGAAACGATGAAGAATGACACAGAAAAAGGTTTAAAGATTAATGAAGCCATGAAGCTGGTACAAGACAGAAAGTGGTGGGAGGACTTCATTTAGCCCCATCAACTTTGCTGAGCTGACGGATAGAAATCAAAGAAGCATCCAGAATCCTAAGTACCTTACTATTTTGTCAGTCACCTCTAGTTCCATTTGTAATATGTCAACATTTAGTTAGCATGACCTGTAGGCCTTCATCTTAGATCCCCTGAAGAAAATTAGACACAAGTTTCCCCTTCCATGTTTGATTG